>NC_048229.1:23056934-23097367 GCF_002007445.2 Ailuropoda melanoleuca
TTCACTTCCTTCCTCCTTCCTTTCTTCCCTCCTTCCTTCCCTCCCTCCTTTCCTCCTCCCCCCTCCCTTCCTCCCTTCCATGCATCCATCAGCCATCATTTTTAATCTATCATCTATCTTTCTATCCATCTATCCATCTTGCTATTTAGCTATTTATATGAATATATATTAGATATATACTAGCATCTATCTATCATCTATCTATATATATCTATCTATATCTATCATCTATCTATATCTATCTACATCTATCTATATCTATCTATCTATCATCTATCTATATCTATCTATCTATATTATCTATCTATCTATCTATCTATCTATCTATCTATCTATCTATCTATCATCTACCATCTTTCTAGCTATCCACCCCCATCCTGCTATCTAGTTATCTATCTGGATATATATTAGAAATACATTAGATCCTGGGATGCCTGGGTGGCTCAGCAGGTTGGGTGTTCGACTCTTGATCTTGGCTCAGGTCATGATCTTGGGGTCATGGAATCCAGGCCTCCTGGGGCTCAATACTCAGTGGGAGGTCTGCTTGGGATTCTCTCTCTCCCTCTGCCCCTCCCTCCGCTTATGCATTCTCTCTCTCTCCTAAATAAATACATCTTTAAAAAAGAAATATATTAGATTCTATCTACCATCTATCTATCTAACATCTTTCTAGCTATCTATCCATCCATCCACACGTCTACCCACCCATCTATCTTGCTATCTACCAATCTATCTGAATGTACATTTGATATGTATTCAATTCTTCCTNTTAGATTCTATCTACCATCTATCTATCTAACATCTTTCTAGCTATCTATCCATCCATCCACACATCTACCCACCCATCTATCTTGCTATCTACCAATCTATCTGAATGTACATTTGATATGTATTCAATTCTTCCTTCTTCCTCCCTCCTTTCTTTCCTTCCTTCATATCTGAATATATATATTTCTATCTTTTTTCTTTTCATCTGTTATCTACCTATAAAACCTAATATGTATATATAATATAACATAAGGGAATCTAATATTCATCAGAGAGAGAACAAGAGAAGTGCAAGAGGAAATCTATGTATCGGCCCTGTGTCGGGCTCTGGGGATTTACTGAGGTACAAGACAGACGTGATGAGGAACAGGCGATCGGGCCTCATGGAGCCCATCATCTGGGGGATTACAACCCAGCTGTGATATGCTCAATTGGAGGAAACATGAAGGAGGGGAAGCTGGGGGAGCAGAGGGGAGGAACCAAATCAGCCTAGAGGGTTGGGAGAAATGATAGTGGTCAGGGAAGGACCACTGGAGAAAGACATGATCCTAAAAAGAGCACTGGACTAAAATTCAGGATCAACATTTTGTGCTAATGAACATGTCACTCTCCCTAGTGACCTGAGTGTCCTTATACGTAAAGTCAACTCAACATCTCTCAAAATATGTAGCACAGAACCCTTTATTTTTGTGACCTTCTGTGAAAGAATAGGTTGCTGGTTAGCCAGGTATGAGATACTCACATGGGATCTTCCTCCACTGAGAATGAAACCTGAAGGTTAAGGTATAGTAATGGCTCTGACAAGTCCTGCAGTAAAAAAATAAAAAAATAAATAAAATTAAATTTAACTCTACTTTCTTTGATAATACATGTTTTTCAGTAGAGTCTCAGTGCTCTATGATTCCACAGGATACTTTTTGCAAAATGCAGGAACATAATTATGCTATTAAGAACATCTTACATGTGCATATTACTCTAAGGTTCAGAAACATTTTCTTCATAATGCCCTGCTTGACTCTCACAACATGTCTGGGAAGGTGATATAATAGCTCGTTCCTTTCTCCTTCTCTCCCTTCTTTCCTTCCTCTCTTCCCACATCTTTCCCTCAACAAATGCTTTTCTATGCCTACCTGTACCAGAACTCAACAATTATAAAACACGAGAACATTGAGGTCTAGAGTAAAGAAGTGATTAGCCAGAACTGGAATTAGAGCCTCGGCTGTGGCCCAGGGGAAAACCTGAGAAGCAGCAAATCCTACTATTTTTCATGGGGAGCTCTAAATCTTGATTTTTATGTGAAACCTCCTGATAACTGACCACCAATTCGTTTTTTGTGAGGGCCTCAAAATATGCCAATGGGCTGGATTTGACTGAGACTCCACCTGCTAGAAATTCCTCCCCTCAATGAATACGCTTCCAACATAACGCTTGGCACCCTTCATTATACTTACGATTGATGTATCTCTTCCCTCCCCCACCCACCTCGTTGTAACCCCCTTGAGGGGAGGGATCATGGCTTCATCATCTTTCACGTCCCAGTGCCCATCCCAGGGTTGGCACGTAAAAGGGGCATACCAAACACTTATCGAATGACTGCTACAGCCCCTCCCTCTGCCGCAGCTGAAAAATAAATATATAATAGTTTTTAATTAAAAAGAAACAGGATGAAATATGCATGAGAAATTTATTCTTTGACAGGAGGCAGCGTGTTAAGGAGAAAGATTTTCAAATTATGTTTGCCAGTGATGCTTCCGAAAGACTCAAAAAGTTTTCTGGGCATGCGGTCTCGGCTGGCAAAATCTCGTTCTCGGTTCTGCATCGCGACTAATGCTCTCTGCGTTTGGATCGTTCTCAAAGCACAAGGAAGTTGCTTGTTAAAACAGGTTACCCCCCTGTGGGCTATTATATCCCCTGGTGAGGAATTCAAACACCCCTCGGCTCACCCCTCACCACAATTCTTTGTACTGTTACTCCCCAGGAAGTTCTTTTCTCACCATATTGATAAAATAATACTAATTACAAAGTGCCTCCGATAAGAAATACAGTACAATTTAAAAAAAGAAAAGAAAAGAAATACAGTGTAGGGGTGCCAGGGTGGCTCGGTCAGTTGAGCGTCTAACTCTTGGTTTTGCTTTAGGTCATGATCTCACGGGTCGTGAGATCGAGCCCTGCTTTGGGCTCTGCACTCAGCAGGGAGTCTGCTTAAGATTCTCCCCTTCTGCTTGTCTCCCCACTCTTTCTCTCTCTCTCTCTAGCAAATAAATAAATACATCTTTAAAAAAGAGAGAGAGAAAGAAATACAGTGCAGCGGCCTGAAGGTTTCTGCTGCTGGCTTCAAATCAGAGCTGAATAGGAATTTCAATTTGGCACAATGATAGAGGTGACCTTGAACCAGAGACGGAGCCACCCTGATGCAGCTTCCTTTCCTGACAGATATGGATAATTATAATGCCCACCTTGTGGTTTTGTTCCTAGGGGTTGGAAATAGCACATGTGAAAGCCTGGGCATATAGTAGATATCGAATAAATGACAGCCACCATCATCTAAAAAAATGGTTCCCAAAATTCTTTTATGTGGCAGGACTCCTTTTCAAATTAAATCGGGTCTGGAACCCTGACATGGAAAATAGGGTACATGAGGGATTTGAGCGGGTATAGGAACCCAAATCTTCATCCCCCGGGGGAAACTCTGCGGACCTCTGGGGCTCTAAGGAACATAGTGTACAAGGCATGGGTGTGTTCTAACTGCCACTTTACAAGATGTGAAGACTGAGTTCCGGGGGCGGCGGGGGGGTGACTTCCTCAGCTACGCACAGGAGATCTTCCGAGGAACCGGAACTCAGAGCCAGGAAGCCGGTCATACAAAAAGATCAACAGGGTAGAGATGAAAAGCAAGGGCTTTGGGATCTCACCAGCTTGGTTCATAGCCTGGGTCCACCCCCGCTGCCTCGGTGACAATGACTGTGACACCTCCCCGCTGGGAAGCTGTTCTTCCCTCTGTAAAATGGAGGCAATGATAAGTACCTAATTTGCAGAGCCATTATGAGAAATAAACAAGATAACCTACATAAAAGCACCAAGCAGGGCGCCTGGCGTTGACACAATACCAAAAATTAATAATAAAAATAACAGATCATTGGAACCGTATCAACAATGCCTTGAGCCTGTGCTGAAACTCACAGCTCACAAAAGACCTAAATAGTCCCTTCCCCCTCAACACAACCAGTGAGGGAGTGATTATTCTTCTCCTTGTACAGACACCACTCCCCGCCCCACCCCCACCCCAAGACAAGAAGAAGCTCCAAGGGATGTTGTCCTTTGCCCAAGGTCACATGGTTGTTCAAAGGTGGAGTTACAATATAGATTCTTCTGCCACAAGTCGGGCGTCCTATTGCCTTAGAGCCACACCCCCATCTAGCTGGATTGATATGCTTTCCAGAAAAGCATCCCGGATACAAATGGCTGATACATGGCCTAGGTACCACCACTGTCCACTTCCGTGCTCATGGCAGACGTCTTAAATCCGTCCCCACGGAGCCTCAGAATCCTTCCTTGCACGGGGCTATTATAAATGGGCAGCCGTTTCCAGCAGACCGGTGATGGGCTCAGAAGTAGCAACCTTTTGGCAGTACCCCACCCTCCGTCCCTTGCGCTGGGCGGTCGTGAGTCTGCAACCTGGGCTGCTGTGCCTTATAGAGCACGCAGGGCTCCAGGTTGGTTGGGCCACTGACGCATCTTTCTTTGTCCTCTGGCTCTCTGCCAGGGACGCCTGAGAAAAGGAACAGCTATTATAGGAAAAGCTATTTGTGCTTAAAAAAAAATCCTTTATCTAGGTGTTGAATCACATAATTAGGAGCCCTTCCCAATAAGATTTCGCACTCCCACCTGGATTGGTGGCCATTGTCCACACTCTCCCCACTTCCCAGCCGAATGTAGCTCCCTGCCCGCTGCCTGTCCCCAGCAATTTCCTGGACTTGAATTATATGCTGATGAGAGTTTGCTTGTCCCAAATGGGCCTCCTTGAGATTTATGCCTCTTCGGGGCAGGAGGGGCAGGCAAATTATTCAGAACCCCTTGAGTACCAGAAGTTTCGTTTGAAAGACACAGGGGGTTGAGGGAAGGAAAAAGAATAATCTCAGACACACACTTCTGGGTCGGTGGTGGTCGTTCCTCCTTCCCTGATGCTCACAGTTTTTCTTTGTGTTGATTGTCTGGTTTGATAGGAAAAAATATGATACATTGAGGCAGCACAAATGCAACCATCACTTTAGGATCAGAACGCCGCTCACTTCACAGTTCCGGAGCTGTCACGCAGCTGAGGGCTCTGTCATGTTTCTGGGAGCTACAAACACCTTCCCCCAAGCCCCCTCAAGGTGTCTAGGTGTGTAAATGTGTGTGTGTGCGCACACACGCAGGCGTGCATGTGTCAGAGAAAGAGGGAGGGGGAGAGAAATAATGCCCGTGGTTATAATCACTCCTTTGCATTCAACCCGGATATTCTCCACCTTCTACCCTTGTCGCACTCACCAGGCAAAACCTCAGCCCAGGTGAAATCCAAGCGCTGGCCTTTTCGGCACCTGTGACCACGTAGGTCCGCATGGTTGGGGAGAAACTGCAGCCGACTTTCACTTTAGTTCGTACTCACTGACCTCGCAATCCCATTGCATTTCCATGATCCCAGAGGCTCGAGGCCATTCCCAGCCCTCTTCATTCTTGCAACACTTCCTCCTCTGTCCTGGTTCATAACTTTCCTTCCTTTTCCCTGAGAAAACAGGAAGGGATTTTCCCTGCACAGTGCATTTGCCGCCGTGGCACCTGCCAACCTTCCCTGGGTGACCCTGCGCGCCTACCCCTTCCAGTTCCCCTGCGTGCCCCACCTGGACCCAGGTTCCCTGCTCTCATCTCATTAAGCACATCGCCCTGGCAGTCCATCCCTTTCTCTACTGCATCATCACTTTTTCTCTTTCTACTGGGTCATTCCCAAGCAGCAAGCAAACTTGTTGCAACAGCTCCCTTCCTAAAACAAGACAAAGCAAACAAAAATAACAACCACAAGAAACTTCCCTTGAGCCCACATCCCACTTCAGCCACCATCTGTTCCCTTTAGGAAAAAAGAAATCACTCACAAGAGTCACCCAGATTCCTCTAATTCTCTCTCTCTCCTATTCTGCCTTGAGTCCACCGCAGTCAGGCTGCACGGAAACCACTTCTGGCAAGGTCACATTGAGCTCCGTTTTGCTCCATCCAAAGCCTATCCCTGGTGGTCATCCGATTTGAACTGTGAGAGGTCTTTGTTGCAATCAGTTGGGGAAATCAGTATTTGCTGCAAGAAGTTGCAATCGTTTTAAAATGCTTTCTTCCCTTTGGCGTCCAGGGCAAACAAGCCCCTGGTTTTCCTCCTCCTCTAGCTAACTGCACCATCCGCACCTCTCTCCCTCGTTCCTCACTGCCTGCATGCACCCCAGGACTGAGGACCCTTCTCTCCTTGTGCTCACTCCTGCAGAGTTCCATCCAGTCTCCAGGCTTCGCATACGAGCTCTGCCCCAACGACTCCTGCGTCGACAGATCTCCAGCCCCAGTGTCTCCAAACCTGTTAGAGTCTGGTTCAACATCTGCACTTGGACATCAAATAGGTCCCCAGCCTAAGGGGTCCACTCTCCCCACAGCTGCACCTTCCACATCTCGTCAACGTCAACTGCATCCTTCCAGCTGCTTGGAGTCAATCTCATTGCTTCCTTTTTCTCACTGTTTGGAAATCTGTCAGGAAATCCCGACGTTCCAAATAATCCAGAAAATGATGACTTCTTAAAACATCCACTGTAATTATTCTTGATTGTTTCCCCCGGTTTTATTGACATATAACATTGTATAAGTTTAAGGTATTATATAGTAATTATTTTACGTATATATTAAAATCAACTCTTTTGGCAACGTTCAAATATATATATATACTGTTACGTATGGTAATTATATATAATTGACATATAACATTATATGTTTAAGGTGTACGACATAAGGATTAAACATATGAAAGTATATATATCTGTGTGTGTGTATATATATATATATATATACTTTTAAGATCTCTTCTCCTAGCAACTTTCAAATATATAATAGTTATCCTTAGCTAATTATAGTCATCAAGTTGTACGTTATATCCCCTGAACTTATTTATCTTATAACTTAAAAAATATATTATTATTATTATTTTTTTGCCTGTTGACCACCTTCGCCTAATTCCTCGACCCCTACCCCCATCCCCCTTTTGGCAACCACAAATCTAATCTGTTTCTATGTGTTTGGTTCTTTGAGATTCCATATATTAAGTGAGATCAGACAATATCTGTCTTCCTCTGACTTATTTCATTTAGCATAATGCCCTCAAGGTCCATCCATGTCATGGCCAATGGCAGGATTTCATTTTTTTTTATGGCTCAACAGTATTNTATAATAGTTAGCCTTAGCTAATTATAGTCATCAAGTTGTACGTTATATCCCCTGAACTTATTTATCTTATAACTAAAAAAATATATTATTATTATTATTTTTTTGCCTGTTGACCACCTTCGCCTAATTCCTCGACCCCTACCCCCATCCCCCTTTTGGCAACCACAAATCTAATCTGTTTCTATGTGTTTGGTTCTTTGAGATTCCATATATTAAGTGAGATCAGACAATATCTGTCTTCCTCTGACTTATTTCATTTAGCATAATGCCCTCAAGGTCCATCCATGTCATGGCCAATGGCAGGATTTCATTTTTTTTTATGGCTCAACAGTATTCTGTTGTATACACATACGGCAGTTTCTTCATCCGTTCATCCATCAGTGAATGCTTCGGTTTTTTTCCATATCTTGGCTATTGTAAATACTGTGGCAATAAACATAGGGCTGTGGACATCTCTTTGGGATAGTGATTTCATTTCCTTTGGATACATACCCCAACATGGAATTGCTGGATCATATGGCAGTTCTATTTTTTAATTTTGGGGGGAAACTCCACATTCTTCTCCGGAGTGGCTGCACTGTTTTATATTCTCACTCACGGTCTCACAGTGTGTTCTCCACATCCTTGCCAACATTGGCTATCTCTTGTCTTTTTGAAGGTAACCATTCGGACAGGTGTGAGGTGACATCTCATTGTGCCTTTGAGTTCCATTTCCCTGACCATGAGTGATGTTGAGCATTTTCTCAAGTGTCTGTTGGCCACTTGAATATCTTTTTTTGGGGGGGGAGAAATGTCTGTTTAGGTCCTTTGCGTATTTTTTAATTCGATTATTTGGGTTTTCGTTTGCTTGTTTTCTATTGAGTTGTATGAGTTCTTTATATATTCTGGATATTAACCCCTTATCAGATATGTGGTTTTCAAGGACTTTCTCCCTTAACCTGGATTATTGTCACAGCCTCCTCCCACCCCATGGTCCTCCTTGCTTCTGTCCCTGTCCCCACCATCTATTCTCCATCCGGTAACCAGAAGGATCCTTTTATTTATTTTTTTATTTAAAGATTTATTTATTTATTTGGGGGGGAAGAGGGGAGGGAAGAGGCAGAGGGAGAGAATCTCAAGCAGACTCCCCACTAAGCATGAAGCCCACTGGCGGCTCCATCCCACGACCCTTGAGATCATGACCTGAGCTAAAACCAAGAGTCAGACACTCAACTAACCGAGCCACCCAGGTGCCCCTAGAAAGATCCTTTTAAAATAACATTCAAATCATGTCATTTCTTCACTCAATATTCTCCAATGACTTCCTATCTCACATGGATGCTGAGGTGCCCTGTTACAAGATTTCTTGAACACCTGCTTGCCTCTTCCATTGTGTTCCCTGTACCTCGTAACCAAGTTCCTACTGCATGTTTTCTAGAGACGCCTATGTCTTTCTCACTTCCAGAGCTGCAAACTCTGCGGGCTCACCGCCCTTTCCGACTCAGTTCCACACCTTCTAATCTCTTTCCTGCCCACTCTGGCTCAGAGTCCTTCTTCTGGTCCAGGAACTTTAAGGCACTTCTGCCCGAACCCTACATGTAAGGTAGTAATCTTTCCCCATGGACTCTCGCGAATGTAGTGTAGACCGTCGCAGCATGTTCAGAGGAAACACAATGGAAAAGGAAGCCAGGATGGCGAGTGTCAAGCCCTTTCAGTCAGACGGGGCTCGGATTGGGTCCTGACACTTCCTAGCTGCATCACCTTGGGCTGGCAACTTCCACTCTGTGGGACTCAGTTTGCTCACCTGTCAAATGGGGACAGGGATGCCCCTCATTTCCCAAAATTGTGGAGAAATCAAATGATATTTGGACGTAAAGGAGATGGATTTTCAATCAAATCCTGGCTCTGCGTGAAGATTTTTTAAAATCCCATTCACTGTGTGACCTTGGACAAGTATCTTTACTTTTCTGACCCTCTGTTTGTTTAGTTATAAAATGGGGGTAAGCGCGAGAACCCCTTAAGGCTATTGTGGAGGATTACAGGAAATCGTGCATATAGAATGCTTGGCTAGGAGCCTGGTACCTAGCAAGTACTCAATTATTCTCACTATTATTTTTTTATAAAGCTTTTGGGTTCAGAAGGCATGGTGGCATAACAGTCACCGAGAATGCTGGGCAAATCCCTGGAACATCAGAGGGCCGGAATGAAACGTTAATGGCATCAGCGATAAAATCATAACCTGGAGATGTTCCATTTCCGGGGCTTAGAATCTTCTGTTCTTCTTGGGGCATTTTGCTTCTCGAATAGCACTTCAGAAGCAAGCCAAACTTCTTCAGTTGTGAAGAAGGCAACTGCCGGAGAGTCTAGGGTAAAATATGGAAGCCTTTCTCTTCACGCTTATCCTGCCAGCAATCTTAAAGGGGGCAACACACCGCCCTTTTATCTTCATCTGCAGATGAATGTAAAGCA
Source organism: Ailuropoda melanoleuca (assembly GCF_002007445.2). Classification (NCBI taxonomy): domain Eukaryota; kingdom Metazoa; phylum Chordata; class Mammalia; order Carnivora; family Ursidae; genus Ailuropoda; species Ailuropoda melanoleuca. Next base: position 23,066,598 of record NC_048229.1, read on the forward strand.
CGCTGCTTGGGACATGATGGATGGGGCAGGCTGCTGAACACATCAGCTCCTCTCCAGAAGGTTGAGGCCCCCTCTGTGAAGGCAAATGCATCCCCGAGGGGCCCGCAGAAAGGGCTAGATTTCAGCCTGGAGGTGGGGAGAAAGAGGCTCAGCCTTTTCAATAATTAATTCCACTTAATCTTTAAAAAATTTTATTGTTCAACATAGTGTACATACAAAACAGTGAAAATCTACACAGACAGTTAAAGAATACTAATGGCATGAATATCGGTGTATTCACGTCTTGGTTTGCGCAACAGAACATTATTAATAATTTAGAAGCTCCTTACAGAAACCACTGCTCTAAATTTTCTTTTAATCATTTCTTTGCTTTGCTTTATAGCTTTGCCATCATGTGCGTGTTCCTAAATAATGATAATAATATGGTGGTATTAACAACAACAAAGGCAGAAATAACAGTAAGCGAGAAAACATTTACAGATGTTTGCTCTCTGCCAGACACTCTCCTAAGCCTTTACACATATTCATTCTTTTAATCTTCACAAGAACTCTTTGTAGTAGNTCTAAATTTTCTTTTAATCATTTCTTTGCTTTGCTTTATAGCTTTGCCATCATGTGCGTGTTCCTAAATAATGATAATAATATGGTGGTATTAACAACAACAAAGGCAGAAATAACAGTAAGCGAGAAAACATTTACAGATGTTTGCTCTCTGCCAGACACTCTCCTAAGCCTTTACACATATTCATTCTTTTAATCTTCACAAGAACTCTTTGTAGTAGGGGCTGTTGCAGTCTTCAACAGTCCACAGAGAGGTTAGGTCACTCACAAAGGTCACACAGCGTGGAGAACTCACCAGCCCATTGTTGGCTCCAGAGTCCACGACTATGCTATTCTGTCTCTCAATAGGGCATTTCGTTTTGCTTGTTTTTGAACATTATATACATGGCCTCATATGCTATGGATTTGTATGGAATTGGGTTCTTTGGCCTAATACGAACTTTCTGAGATTCACGGGTACGAATGCATGTGGTTTCATAGCAGCATCTAGCTTCATTTTAACAGCTGCCTAGTACTTCAACATACCCCTTCTGTTGACGGAGACTTGGGTCGTTTCCAGTTTCTCACTTAATCTCTATAGAAATATGATCACATAGAATAGAATCCTCTTGGTTTTATAGATGAGGGAACTGAAGCTTGACAAAAGAGGTTTTCCCTGGATAGAGCTGGAAGGTGCGAGAAAGGCTTCAAACATGGAACCGTCTGCCTTCCAACCTCCAGCCCTTCCTGCTATTCTGAGCTTAGATTTTCGTTGCTGAGCACAGATTGTTACATTTGAATCTGTGGTGTTATGTTTAGCTCCCCCTCCCCCCAGGGGAATAAGCTCTAAAGTCTCCATTGTCTTCCTTCTGGGAGAAGCCATGTTCATCCTTTGCATACAATGTGAATGACAAGTCCTGAGTTGAGTTTTGTGGATGGAAAGATGAATAAGGCGCAGTTGGCCTTGGGATTTCTCTGATTGCAGAGGGAGAAGACAGACATTCCTAACAGTAATCAACCTGTACCCTAGGTCTTATAGGAGAGAGAAGTACAAAGGGGTCTGGAAGCACAAAGGTGAAAGTGAAATCAGAGAAGATTTCCTAAGGAGGAAACATTTAAGACGGGCTTTGAAGACCAAATAGGAGTCATTCTGTTGGATGAAGCAGGGCACTTCTGATGGGGGAACAGCAAAGGTTGAGACTTTGATAAGGTAGGAAAGTCATGGCATAGTCAGAGAGCAGGGAGAAGTTTGGGGTAGCTTGAGGGTCGGCTGTGGGAGAAAAGGGGACATGAAAGCTTGATGGTGAATGATATTGGATGCCAAGCTAAGGTGTTTGGACATGGTTTTATGAGTAATGGGGGTGGTGGTCACTGAGGTTTCAAGGTACAAGAGTGGCACAATGGGGCCACCCTTTCAGAATAATCTCCTTGTGTCCAATGTGGAGGTTGCTCTCGGGAGATAGTCACAAAACTTACCTTTTGAGAAAATGGAAGTCAGGGACCCCATTCTCAGAAGTGTTAAGGATCTAGAAGGGAATTTATAATTCAAATCCATCCCTTATTCTTTCCCTCCCAGAGATACTTACCTTCCGTGTTTAGTTCCTACTCCGTTAGGCTTGTGAGTTGGGAAATGGTATCAACTCTCTGTGTTGTGACTTCCTATCTATAAAATGAGCATAATAAAATCTCCTAATAATATCAGGCGGTTTTAGGACAATTAAAGGACCTCATACATGTAAGGTAGTTAGAACAATGCCAGGTACACAGTTTTATTGAAAGTTTAACGTGATTACCCTCCTCCTCTTCCTCTTCCTCACATTTTCAGGAGACTTTGAAATACATTTCATGATACTGAATCTTTTTAATAGCTCTGTGGAGTGGGTAGCATAAGTATTTTCCTCCATAGACAGATTAGAGATCTAATAGGTTGAGAGAGTTGACCAATATCACCAGAATCAATAATGGGCTTGCAATTTCAACCCATGCCTTTTTATGGATTTCCAACCATGACCTCTTACACCCACTCTCAGACTGGGACATTGCCCCATGTCCTACCTAGAATGTGGCAATCCTTAGAAATGACCAAATAGTTGAACCCAACAAGAGCTCAGTCAGCACCTTGGACAGTGGCATAAATTCTTGAAGAATTGAGCACTTCAGCAACAGAGAAAAACAACCCCTCAGTGCTCATTCTAGCATGACCACCATCAGTCTTGCAATGAATTAAATAGCACCTTCGGGGGAGCCTGGATACTTCCTTACTCATTTTATAATTCCGTAAGTCACCCCCACCCCCTACACTCTTACCTATCTTGCAGGCTAATTCTTTGCACTGATCACAGTGGGAAGCCTGCGCCCAGTTCCTGAACAGTTAATTAAGGTCAAAACTCATTTCTACAAAAATAGCAGTGAGATTGAGGCTGCAGAGTGTACTGTATCCTCCATTATTCACAAAATGAGTACGTGTGTGAGGGGAGCCAAGGGGAAGATGAGAGAGAGGGGAATGGAAATTATAGAACATATTGGCAAACTCAGTTTAGACCATTTGGATTATAACTGCAAAAATTCTTTGTTGGGATTTCTGGGCCAAGAAATGAGGATGCAGGAGAAGCCCAACTGGTGACACGATCAGAGGACCACTAAAAGGTCTGCCAGTGACTTCACCCCACCTCTACTGAATCCAGAGAGTTTTCCTTTGATGTCTTTCTCTATGGGACTAAGGAGGGTTCACAAGTGAGCAGTATAAATGGAGTGATTTCCCTCTGCTTCAGCTTTCACTAATCTTTAGGATTTGGACTGATTCTGGCTACTGGGTTCTTGTTTGGATGTTCTTGGTTATCTACTGGAAAAAGAACCTGAGCTGGAAGTTGGAGACATGGGTACAAATCACCTTGGTCTGGTGCATGAATGGTTCTTCTTCCCCTCTGGGCTTCAGCAACCACATCGGTCAAAGATTTCTTTGGTGGGGGGCGCCTGGGTGGCACAGCGGTTAGGCATCTGCCTTCGGCTCAGGGCGTGATCCTGGCGTTATGGGTTCGAGCCCCACATCAGGCTCCTCCGCTGTGAGCCTGCTTCTTCCTCTCCCACTCCCCCTGCTTGTGTTCCCTCTCTCGCTGGCTGTCTCTATCTCTGTCAAATAAATAAGTAAAATCTNACATCTGTCAAAGATTTCTTTGGTGGGTGGTGCGGGGCCATGTGCACTCATAGATAGAATGATATAAGCACTTTGAAAAAGTAAATCAGGGGCGCCTGGGTGGCACAGTGGTTAAGCGTCTGCCTTCGGCTCAGGGCATGATCCCGGCGTTATGGGATCGAGCCCCACTTCAGGCTCCTCCGCTATGAGCCTGCTTCTTCTCTCCTGCTCCCCCTGCTTGTGTTCCCTCTCTCGCTGGCTGTCTCTATCTCTGTCAAATAAATAAATAAAATCTTAAAAAAAAAAAAGAAAGAGAAAAAGAAAAAGTAAATCAACACGAGAGTTCAGTTCCCATGCTTAGTTCTTATCACTAATAATTTAGCAATTACCTGTGTGTGTTTTTCTCTCCTAAATGAAGGTGAGCTCCTTGAGGACAAGAGCTGTATCTTATTCATCCTTGACTCTTTAGCACCCAAAACGGTGTGTTGTACAGAATGGTCCTCCTTTAACCTTCATGGAACAAAAAGCAGGATAGCTTAATCGGTAAGTGCGTGAACTCTGCTGTCAGAAAAGCAGGGCCATGTCCTGGCCTTGAGACATCCTAGCTGTGTAACCTTGGTCAAGTCTCTTAATGGCTGTCATTTCCAGGTTTGCCCATGTATAAAAGGGTGATGACTCTTCATTGAGAATGGTGAATAAGGCCATGAATATAAAGTGTTTGGGGAAATTTCTGGTATCCACTCAGTGCTTAACAAGCCTCAGCTAACATATTTATCTTCTGTATTCGAATTCTTTTGCTATGGACCACCAATGGATTCCATGAGGGAGCCTACAATCACTAAGAGGGAACTCTGCTGGTTTTGTGTGGCTAATCCAGATCTGTTGTAGTATGACTCTTTCATCAAACCAGTAGATATCCTGAAATAGCTGGTAGGACTCTCCAGACGTGGTAGAAAGTTAGACAGATCTCTGTGAGCTCTGCCGCTCACCTGCTGTGTGGCCCCATACCAATTGCTTTTCATTTCTGGGCTTAGTTTCCCTACAGGTAAAGAGGTGGCCACGACTGACTTTTAACCCCACTCTGCGGTACTAAGCACCATGAATAATCTCTGTGCTAAAAAGAGGTCATCCTTTCAGAAACCCCAGCAGCAGTTTCTAGGGAGGAGTGGAACCTAATAGAACAAGGGATGTTTGCTTTGGACCAAGCCAAGATGATGCTATGGGCATCAGCGTTGATGAGCAGACTGAAAGACGCAATTCAAAACAGAAACCAGAGACGAGCGCCCCACATTTCATTTGGGGAAATCTGAGGCTTTGGGCTCTCCCGGTTCCCGCCCCCATCCGCCCCAAGGATTTATTTCACACAGGTAACAAGCTGATCACTCTTTTTGAAAGAAATCATCAGTATCTGGATTTCACAAGGAGACCATTGCTGCTATACTGAAACACACATGGAACCCATTTCCATTCAGAAAATGGAATGCTTGCTTAGGGAATCAAGAAAAAAAGTGGCTTTTCCTTATCTCCTTTGACAATTAGTTAGAGTATGCCGATCTTGGGGGTTTAGCAGTAGTGGGAACTGGGCTGCCTTTGCATGACCTCAGTAGGACAGAGACTACCCCGGACAAGACTCAAGATACTTGGGTCAACTGTACCTTTACCATTGACAAGCTGCATGACTTTGGGCTAGTGCTTTCTCCTCCCNGCATGACTTTGGGCTAGTGCTTTCTCCTCCCTGACTCTGGTACCCCATGCCGGTTTTGACACTGGTCCTTTCTGCCTGAACACAAGAGTAAGTGATAGAAATTGTCCAGGATGGGTCAAATGCACCTACTCTGAGTCCAACACCGCCCTGGGTGCTGGGGATGCAACAAGAAATTGTTCCTCTTTGCCCAGAGCTTCTGAGTGAGGAAAGCAGAGGTTTAGAAAAGTAGTAGGTAATTGCTTTACCACGAGACAATGCTGGGGGCACAGGTGGAGAAAGCACAGCTGCTGAGGTAGATTTGGGAAGGAGTGTGTGTGTGTGTGTGTGTGTGTGTGTGTGTGTGTGTGTGTGTTGGGAAGAGTCAGAGAAACAATCCCAAAGGATAAATAACTACACTGAAACTTTAAGAAGAATCACAACTACCATGTTTTGAACACTTACTATGTGACAGGTAAAGGGTTATCTCATTTAATCCTTAAAACATTTTTTTTGAAGCAGGTAGTATTAGCATAGTCCTCATCTTAGGGACAAGGAGACTGAGGCTCAGAGAGGTTAAGACATTTGTCCAAGGCTGCACAGCTAAGAAGTGACAAGGCTGGGTTTGAACCCAGGCCCACAGGCTTCTGAGCCCATACATGAACCAGCCACCACCCTGGCTCTCATCATGGAAGCTGGCCAAGCCACTGGGTAGCAAGAGGGAGCTCTAGGTGGAGCAAGACAGTGCATGAAAAGGTCTGCAGGTGAGCAGCAGAACGGTGGGTCTGAGGAACTGAATGCTGTGTCCACTGGCTGGAATGTAATGTGGCGGGGGGGAGGGGGAGGGTCAAGGAAGCAATTGGCGGCACCTGATGTGGCCAAAAACAAAATCTGGTAAGAGGTGGAAACTTTGTCCTGAAGCAAGGAGAAGCCTAAAGGGTTTCCAGCATCAGAGAACGATTGTCAAATTTGCTGTTCTAAAAAATCATTCTGGTTGTCCGGCTGAGAACAGAATGCCTGGTGCTACTTAGTGCTGATGGCCAGGGGACTTTGCCCGAGAGACCGTGAGATGTCCCCACAGAGGACAGTGGGGCTCACCCACCGTCTCGGTCCCCTCACTCACTGTCATCTGCTCTCCCTGCCCCATCCAATGAGCTTCTGTTTCACCAGCGCCTGGTCAGACCCATCAGGTAGGAGGCCAGGGTTCCATGGCAGCCACAGCCAGAGGTCCATGGGGGTTCAGTGGGAAGGACCACCTGCTGTTTCCCATCCTGTCCCAGCCACGTCTGGGGGGAGATGCCCACTGAGAAAGAATTGGTGACAATGCAGAGAGAGACCAGAGGGCAACCAACAGGCACTCCATGGTTGCAAGCTCCATCGTTGTTTCCTTGCTAGATTGGTTGGTGTCAGCTGCTTTGGAGCCTCGGTTTTCCCATCTGCAAAATGAGCAGCTGAAAGAAGGTCAATGTTTTCCAAAGTATATTCCAAAAAAATGGATTTAGAAGATGCTCCATGGGAAGTAGATCTTGTGACCAAATACTTTTGGGAGAGGCTGCCTGCCAAGACCTGCTTTAGCAGACTCCCATCACAGAACAGCACTTTAAAGGCTCTGACAAGTCCTGCAGGAAAAGCATTGACTTTCCTTCTCTCTCTCTCTCTCTCTCTTTTTTGACATTCTGCAACCTTTTATCTGTTTATTTATTTTGTTGGTTAGTTTTTATTTTAATTCCAGTATAGTTAACATACAGTGTTAGACTAGGTTCCAGTATACAATAGTGATTCAACAAGGAAAGACATTTTCTTAGTTCATAGGCCCTTACACTGGCAATGGACTTTTTTCCTCTCATATAACATCTCTGAGCATTATATCAAGCCATTGTTCCTGTGGCACTCACAACAGGAAAATTTTGGAACAGATACTTTCTAATTTTCTTGTTCTAGGGGTCTCTATTTTAAGGTGAAGAACTCCTAGGGGCTGGAGATGATCCCTCCCATAGTAGGTATTGGAGGAGAGGAAGAAGTTCGTGCTTACTTCACTCCTATGCAGAATCTAAAGATAATCCCCAACTTTAACTATATTTTACCAGGTGCCATGTGAGGCACCTGCTAATTCCTATAACCACTGATTGATCGGCTGCCAAGTGCCAGATTTGGGGGCTGCAGCTATGACTGCCCGTAACAGTTCCCAGTCTCTGCGGGACCTGGAGCAAAACAGCAAGCGCCCTAATAGAGACCCGTACAGAGGATGCCGGGTGCTGGGCACCTCGTTCTGTCCTTTAACCCCTTGCCACCTGCTCTGGCCTCCAGATATGGACTGTATCATCAGACTCCCTTGTGTTTTTACTGCCAGTGTGTCTGCCAATGAAAGGCACCAACAAGATCATGGGAGTAAAAGGCAAGTGAGTTTGGGGTCTATTTTCCTGGCTCCTCCCTGACCGGTCCCTATGAGGTGAGGCTGTTGGGGAACCCTCTCTGTAGTTCTATCCTTTGTAAGTTTTACTGTTTCACTGTTCCTCCCTTTGCTGCTTTAGGCCTTGGAGGTAACGCTCCCCAGTGCCTCTAGCTCCAGATGCTGGGCGATATCCAGTGGGTTTCCTGAAACCCTTCCCTTAAGCCCTATATGTGAGAAAGTATCCTCCCTTCTAAATAGCCCCTCGTTCTTAAAGTCTCCTGATATTGTCCAGTTTGAGTGTGCATTTGTTTTCACCTTAGCCCCTAATAATACACAGTGTATATCACTGTATAGTATACAGTGAACCTGGAGAGTGGCAGGGACATGGCTGAGGCAGGAATTCACCCTTGGGACAGGGGGAGGAGGGTCAGTAAGGATTTCACAGAGGCAGGGGCATTTGAGCTGGGTTTTGAAGGCCGAATAGGAGTTGTCCAGGTAGGCATTCTTTTGTGGAGGGATATGCCTAAACTAAAGTAAAAGGGTAGGAAGAGACACAGTATTGGGGGAAAACAGTTAAAACCTAAGAAATCCTTCAGGACTGAGTGACAAAGACATTGCAGATAAAGCCTGGCTGCTCAGAGATTGCAAACAAACAGCCTGGGGATCAGATCAGCCACTTGAAGATCCATTATACTCACCGATCTTAAAGACAACTTGAGTCAACACTTAAAAATTGAGATGCTTTACTTCAAAATTCTTGTTTCTTTTAATTAAAAAAAAAAAAAGAAAAGAAAAGGAGACCATCTGGAAGCCACGTACCTGCCTTCCTCTGACCTGGCAGCAACCGTTGGAGCTGGGAGGATCCCTTCCCAAGGCCAGGAATAGGGGTCTGGGGTTTGCCACAGTCTTCACCACTCCCTACTGTCTCCTGACTCAGACTGTATTTACTGCTGTCCACCCAAGCTCTGTGGGAATCATCCACTGAGCTCTGTAAGAATTTAGACTGATGACCCAGACTATGGAGAGTCCAATCCCACCTATAAATCCTCCAACCTCCCTTCTCCTGCTGCCAGTACCTTAGTTCAACAAGAACTTTGCAACACTCTGAGCCGCCTTTCTCTAGGCTCAGTGTCTGGGAGATGCCGGAGCATGTTTTCGCCTCCCTGTCTCTGTGCCATGTGCCCACAGCCTTATTTTTCAGTGGGTAGAGGGTGGGTTTGATCTGCCTCTTATGATCAGAGCAGGTGGGAATTTAACAGACTGCTCCAGAGAAGAGCACATTCTTTCATATAGGACGCCATCCCCAGAGGTACTCAGAGCATCAAAGTCGGCCCCCTCATTTTACAGATGGGGAAACAGACGGAGAGGGTGATAGGAGTTCCCCAGGGGCATGTGGGGAGGAAGAGGTGGCCTGGGGAAGAGAATGGACCAGCATTGGTGGCTTCCTACCAGGTGCTTCGGAGGGGACCTTTGTGTTCTTTTAACAATGAGGTAGGTGCTGGTTAATTCCCTTTTGCAAATGACATAATGAAGGCTTGGAGCCATGGGTTGGTGTCAGAGGCCAGGTGGCCAAGATATTACAATGGTCCTGAACTTGGGGAGCCCAGAGTCAAACGGGCACAAGGACAAATATTAATTCTGCTACCTACAAGAGAAGGACAGTTACCCACTGACTCGTCCCCCTTTCTCAGCTCACAGAATAAAGCAGTTCCGGACGCTAGAGGCTTATCTCGAAGGGGACAGCCTCTCCTCCCTGGAAGGGAGGCTGCTGTCATGGGACAAATACCATCAGACAAATATAACCGCTCTTCCATTGACCAGCTTTGTAGGCTTGGTTAAGCCACTTCACTTCTCTGAAACTTACTGCCTTAATCTCTGAAACGAAAACACTGTTTCCTTCGCAGAGCGGTTAAGACGATTAGTGCAATGATCTAAAGAGCCCCACAAATTGCGGACCCTGTCTTAAAGGTTTGGTCTGGTTTTGAGGGTTTCCTAAGACCCCCGCACATGCCTTCCATGATTCACTAGAAGCATTTACGGGACTCAGCCTGTGGTCATGCTCAGTGCTGAAGTGCATTACAGACATGCAGTCAAGATGCCCAGTGGGCTCAGGAAGGGAAGGAGGTCCCGTTGGGTCTGCAGGAATCCACACATCGGATCCTACGCTCTCTTCTTCCGGGAGCAAAAACGCAGTGGTGCCGATCTAATAATATTTGCAGTGCCCCAGGTGGCCTGTTTGAGATCAGAGTTTAGTCAGTTTACTGGGGGCTGGGGGCATAAACGTCTTTATGTGGCAACTTCAAAACGCCAGACTCCTAGAAAAAAAGCACGTGTTCACCATAAATCACATTGTATAAATGGTCCAGGCCCAGAGAATCTACCTTGTCCGATAGGGAACGGAGGAAACACTCTGAAAGCCAAGTGCCCCGGTTCCAGCTAAGGACCGATCTTGCAAGCAGGCCTAGCTGAAGATCATCTCCTTGGGACTGCTGTGTTAATTCTTTTCTACAAAGACCCCCTTTCAGAGCACTGACACTCATTCTGTGAATTTTTTCTTTTTGAGAGAGAGAGAGAGAGCCTGCGTGAGTGGGGGGTGGGGAGAGGTAGGGGCAGAGAGAGAAGGAGAGAAAGGATCTTAAGCAGGCTCCATGATCAGTACAGATCCTAATGCAGGGCTTGATCTCATGACCCTGAGATCATGACCTGAGCTGAAACCAAGAGTCAGAGGCTTAACTGACTGAGCCACCCGGGTGCCCCATCATTTTATGAATCTTTATGGCGCTCCCACTAAGCTTCTGAGAATAGAGGCTGTGTGTGTGCTGGGCCAATGAGAGATTCCGATCTCCAGGAATCGGCAGTCTAGGTAGTGAGAGAGACAAGGGGAAAAATGCCAACGATGACAACAGAAGCCTGTGTAGGACACTTGTGTAGGACTCAGAAACTTAAGCCCCTTCATTCTTTCTTTTTTCCTTCCCCGCCCCCCCCGCCTTCATTGTTTCTTGAATAACAGCACCGTCTCCTTCTTTGTGGAGAACTTTGTCCCCTGCTACCCACCCTGGCACTGCCAACAAGGCTGCCAGTCACAGGTGGCCACGGGTACTTGCGTGAGGACCACATGGGGCCAATCGCATTCTGTTGGCCATGAATTTGAATTTTGACCAGAGATGCTCAGAGACAGAAAGTGGGACTGTGTCACCCATGGCGATGTCTTAGAGAGACCATGCTTTCACTCCTGCTTTTATAATCTCCGAAGCCTGCCTGGTCCATGACCTTCTGGAAGCCCGGTGGTTTCTTCCAGTAACTCCTTGTCCTGGTTCATATGAGCTAAGGTGGGTTTCTAGTGGGAACATGCAAGAGAAGTGTCTTGACTGGGGAAGAAGAGCGACGTGGGACACGTGGCAGAGACAGCTCTGTCCTGAGAGAGTGTGGGGTAAAANCCCACCCTGGCACTGCCAACAAGGCTGCCAGTCACAGGTGGCCACGGGTACTTGCGTGAGGACCACATGGGGCCAATCGCATTCTGTTGGCCATGAATTTGAATTTTGACCAGAGATGCTCAGAGACAGAAAGTGGGACTGTGTCACCCATGGCGATGTCTTAGAGAGACCATGCTCTCACTCCTGCTTTTATAATCTCCGAAGCCTGCCTGGTCCATGACCTTCTGGAAGCCCGGTGGTTTCTTCCAGTAACTCCTTGTCCTGGTTCAAATGAGCTAAGGTGGGTTTCTAGTGGGAACATGCAAGAGAAGTGTCTTGACTGGGGAAGAAGAGCGACGTGGGACATGTGGCAGAGACAACTCTGTCCTGAGAGAGTGTGGGGTAAAGAGGCAGGCATTCAAGCTGGGATTTTTTTTTTTTTAAGATTTTATTCATTTATGTGACAGAGAGACAGCCAGCAAAAGCAGGAACACAGCAGGGGGAGTGGGAGAGGAAGAAGCAGGCTCCCAGCAGAAGAGCCCGATGTGGGACTCGATCCCAGAACACCGGGATCACGCCCTGAGCCGAAGGCAGACGCTTAACAACTGCGCTACCCAGGCGCCCCATCAAGCTGGGATTGTTGAGAGGGGTAGAGAGCACGTTCTGGGCATAGGAAGTACCATGCTCAAAGGCTCAGGGGTGTGAGGGTGCAGGGTGGGTTTGGAGAAGTGGGAAGTTCAGTGTCTAGGGCATCGAGTAGAAGGTGACAGGGGTAGAAGGGTCAGCCAAACCACCGAGCCTTGCAAGCCACATGATGCAATGTGGATTTCCTCTTGCAGGGGGCCCCGGCAGGATGGATATTTTGGAAAGATCCTTCTGCCTGCGGGGTGGAGGGCTCATGAGTGCAGGTCCGGTGAAGGCCATGATCAAGGCCACTTTAGAGCACTTTCATGCTCACACTTTCTTTCCGTCTCGATCACGTTCCAGAGTGAGGGAGGGCCGGACCTACCTCCATTTTACAGATGGGAAAAGGAAGACCCAGGTAAAGGGAGAATGGCATGCCCGAGGTCCAACTGCATCTCTGGTCAGGGACTCCAGTTTCTTGACCTAGAGGGCTTACCACTGCAGTGAATGAACCAGGGGCTCTCCCCATGTATCCTGAGACAAGCCAATGGGTCTCAAACTCAACAGATGGAAGGGCCAGGCAGACAACAAGTCAGGCGGGCGAGTCAGGGTGATGGTTACAGTGAGCTAGTGGCAAAGAGGAGTGAGTGACCACAACTCCGACTTCTCAAAAGAAAGTGGAAGTCTGGATTAAATGTGAAATTTCCTTGTTTCTGAAGCACTGTGCTGGCCAAACCAAAACATTTTTTTAAATTAATTAATTAATTTAATTTTTATTATGTTCAGTCGGCCACCGTGTTGTATATCCTTAGTTTTCGCTGTCGTGTTCCATGATTCATTAGTTATGTGTAACACCCAGGGCTCATCACAGCACCTGCCCTCCTCAATACCCATCACCCTGTTACCCTGTCCCCCCAGCCCCCTCCTCTCTGAAACCTTCAGATTGTTTCCTGGGGTCCATAGTCTTTCATGGTTCATCTCCCTCTCTGATTTCTCCCCCTTCGGATTTCCGTCCCTTCCCCTATGGTCCTCTGTGCTATTGCTTATGTTCCACATATGAGTGAAACCATATAATTGTCTTTCTCTGCTTGACTTACTTCACTTAGCATAATCCGCTCCAGTTCCATCCGTGTCGATGCAAATGCTGGGTATTCATCCTTTCTGATGGCTGAGTAATATTTTATTGTCTATATGGACCACATCTTCTTTATCCATTCATCTGTTGAAGGGCATCTCGGCTCCTTCCATAGTTTGGCTGTTGTGGACATTGCTGCTATGAACATTGGGGTGCATGTGTCCCTTCTTTTTACTACATCTGTACCTTTGGGGTAAATACTTAGTAGTGCGATTGCTGGGTCATAGGGTAGCTCTATTCTTAATATCTTGAGGGACCTCCACACTGTTTTCCAGAGTGGCTGTACCAGCTTGCATTCCCACCAACAGTGTAAGAGGGATCCCCTTTCTCCACATCCTCGCCAACATTTGTTGTTTCCTGCCTTGTTAGCCATTCTAACTGGTATAAGGTGGTATCTCATTGTGGTTTTGATTTGTATTTCCTTGATGGCTAGTGACGTGGAGCATTTTTTCATGTGTCTGTTTGCCATTTGTATGTCTTCCAAATCAAAACATTTTAGCCCGCGGGCTACAAGTCTTTGGCCCCTACATTAACTATCTACCAGCCCTACCCCCACCCCCAAGCCAGAGTTGCCAGAATGGACAAATTAAATATAAGATGCCATGTCAATTTGAACTCCAGAGACACACTAAATAACGNACTGTATCTTTGGGGTAAATACCTAGTAGTGCGATTGCTGGGTCATAGGGTAGCTCTATTCTTAATATCTTGAGGGACCTCCACACTGTTTTCCAGAGTGGCTGTACCAGCTTGCATTCCCACCAACAGTGTAAGAGGGATCCCCTTTCTCCACATCCTCGCCAACATTTGTTGTTTCCTGCCTTGTTAGCCATTCTAACTGGTATAAGGTAGTATCTCATTGTGGTTTTGATTTGTATTTCCTTGATGGCTAGTGACGTGGAGCATTTTTTCATGTGTCTGTTTGCCATTTGTATGTCTTCCAAATCAAAACATTTTAGCCCGCGGGCCACAAGTCTTTGGCCCCTACATTAACTATCTACCAGCCCTACCCCCACCCCCAAGCCAGAGTTGCCAGAATGGACAAATTAAATATAAGATGCCATGTCAATTTGAACTCCAGAGACACACTAAATAACGTTTAGTGTAAGTATATCCCAAGTATTGCATGGGACACACTTATGCTAAAAATTATTATTGTTATTTTTTTTTAATCTGAAATTCACACTTTCCTGGGGTTAGGGTGAGGGATAAGGTCAGGATTAGAGTCAGGGTTCAGATTAGCAGCCCTATCCCCAGCCAGCCCATTTGGCTCACCCAACAGAGAAGAAATGAATGGGCTCCGTATCTCTCTCCCGGCTCATCTGGGGCTTGTGCTAATTGATGCTGCACGTTCCTCAGTCAACCCTTGGTGCTCAGCCCACTGTTCCGCTTGGGACTCATCCTGTCCCTTTCTCTTACTGCCTTTGATGGATGGGAACAGCGGAGGCTCTTCGGATGCAGCCAGGACAGCCCCATCACACAACTGCCTCCCGGCCTCCCAACACAATACCAGTGCACTAGCTTCATCTGTCTTTCGATCCCATGAGACGGGAGGAAATACTCCTGTGCCTCCCAAAGCCCGAGGCTCCACTTCTCTGGCGTCCGTTAGAGATTCTGGAACAGGCTCTCTGGGACCCAGCTTCCCCAGGTCACAGATAAGACGATAATAGGACAATATGTCATCTTACTTGGCTGCATTGCTTGGGAGCGACCCAACAGCCCAGGGCCAGGTTTTCTCTTCTCTGCCCAACACGTATACATGCTCCTGGTTGCAAAAAGTGTTTTGTAGACAGCTGGGCGTTTGGGGGTGTCCTATTTCTCATTCTTTCTTCTAAAGGTCCTTCCTGGAGGCCTCTGAATGCCCTGCCAATGAATGGTTCCACTGTCAGGTGGAGATGAGCAGACAGCAGGCAGTCATTGGCTTCCACTCATTTTGCTTCTTTTGCAACCGACACTTCGTCCCACCCATGCCTCCAGGGAGAAATGCAGCCAAATGCCCTTTTGCACCCAGAACAAAGTGATCAGGACTTTCCAAACTTCTGCTACTGGGCGTCTGTTCGCCTCCCTTTCCTCTATCCTGCGTCTCTGGGCCCATGAATCTGCTGCTTTCCCCCAACCCCCAAATCCAGACTGTTTCAAGACTCTGCACAGAGACTCTGGCCTCTTCTGCCTTCCACCCAGATTCACCTTTGGCTGAGCCTCTACACAGACCCTAAGGTGGGAAGAAGCAACCTGCCGCTAACCTTCGTTTGTAATAAGCAGGCTCAAATGACCCCAGAGCCCTACACTTGAAAACTCCCTGCCTCTCTCCTCCTGCAGAGTCCAGCAGGACCCAGAGCCAAAAACCGTCGTCTGGATTATCCACATGCCAGCTTCCAGAACCGTGATTTAATTACAGCATCGATGCCAAGGGCTTTGAAAGTCCCAGACTAGGTGTTTAAAGCGCAGGAAGAGAAGGGCTTTGCCATGCCTCGGTCTACCTGCAAGAATTGCTCCCGGGAGCACATCAAATCTCCAACCCCCTTTCATCTTCCTTTTGCTTCTCCAGCTCTGTAGCTGAGAAGTGGTGTGTTTTTCTCCCCCTGATAATTATTTACACAGAAGGGGAGTAATTAGCAGACCAGGAAATGCTTCTTTGTTCTCAGCTCCCTGCCCCCGCCTGCCTCTCTTGTCTGAAGCGGCACCGCTTGGAAGAGGGACATCAAAGCCTGCTGAAGAGGCTTTGCTGGGAGAGGGATTTTCTTTGTCTGCCTGAAAAGGAAGACAGTCTCGGCTTGTTTGTCTCTGCCCCCTGACTGCTGCCATTTCTCTGGGCCTGAGAACACCCCCGCCCAGCGACCCTGGAGAGGTTAGAATAACAGATTGCTTCTTCCCAAGTATGGTTGGTGTTTTCCTGCTTGGGTTCAGTCTACTTCCCTGGACCCTAAAGGGTGTGTTCTGCCTTCTTCGAAAACCATAGAGCTGTAAGAGAATGGTTGGTCTGGAAAACATACTCAAACGTCTCTCGTGGCCAGTAGGTCAGGAGCTGAGTGAAGCAGGTAAGTACAAGGGGTTGGTTTCTGGGGTGACTCAGCACATATACTCCTCCTAAAGCCTGTCTTGTCATTGCTACATGGCAAGGGGGGCCCAAGGCCGGCTGACTCCCCACTTTTCTAAAGGAGCTGGATACTTGACTTTTCAAATGGAGATTTCTGGATTGCAAAACACTGCGCAGGCTAAATGAAACACCAAAAGGAGGGGCTGGATCTAGTCCACAGCCCCTAATTTACAATGTCTGATCGTCTTACACATGAGGGAAACTGAGGCTCAAACAGTAGCAGTACTTTATCCCATAGTCCTAGCAGTACCAAGTACTTCATGACGATTTCCAGCACTTAACAGAATTTCCCATGCTTGACACGTAGTAGATACTTAATAGCTGCGAACTAGATAATTAGTAACAATATTTACCTGACATTGATCCCCTAGGATGTTTTAGCCGTAGCTAGATGGTACGTGTCTCAGATACACTCACCAGAACCCTTACGGTTGCAAACGACAGAAACCCAAATCAAAATAGTTTAAACAGACAAAGAAACAAAGATGTAGGAGCCATCAAATATACAAGAGTATGATCTTTTGACACGGCTGTCTCTAGATGTCCACTGCAACTGTCGATTTTGCTACCGTGTTCTCTTTTCCTCACTTCTACTTTCCTGAAGCAATGCGCTGGGTCCACTCCAGATAGCTGCAAGGTGGTAAAATCGGCCACAGACAGCTCCAGGTTTGCTCCTTTCTAGCTAGAAGCCCTACGAGGGGGCGCCTGGCTGGCACAGCAGTTATGCGTCTGCCTTCGGCTCAGGGCGTGATCCCGGCGTTATGGGATCGAGCCCCACATCAGGCTCTTCCGCTATGAGCCTGCTTCTTCCTCTCCCACTCCCCCTGCTTGTGTTCCCTCTCTTGCTGGCTGTCTCTATCTCTGTCAAATAAATAAATAAAATCTTAAAAAAAAAAAAAAAAAAAGAAGCCTTACGAGGCAAAAGAACTCCCCGTCCCAAGAGTTGGACCCAATGAAGTCATGCTTCATTCCTAAACCAATCCCTGTGGTCTAGAGGATGGAGTGCTCTGATTGGCTACCTCTGGGTCATGTGACCACACTCAGCCTGTGAGTGGAAGGAGATGAAAGGGAAGGGCAGGAGCCCCATCCCAATCTATGACCTGAGAGTGGGGCCGGAGAGGGGTGAGGGTGCGCCAAGGAAACATCAGTGCGCCGCATGGGGAATGAAGACTGGACAGACAGAAGCCGCGAATGCCCATTCTATCAGTGTGAATCCTTCCAGAAGCCTTGTGAAATACTGTCCGTGGACCCATGTGACTATCCTTGGAGTGAGACATGGGACAACTAGTATATCTCTATTCAGGGGAAACCACGCGAATTTCTTCAAGCAGGGGATCTCAACTGGGGGCGATTTTTGGCAATAGTAGGAACATTTTTGATTGTCACAACTGGGGTGGGGGCGCTACTGGCATCTCGCTAGTAGAGCCCAGGGATGCTGTTAGACATCAAACAATGTACGGGACAGCTCCCATCCCCAAGAGTCATCCGGTCAAAATGTCAAGAGGGTTGCAATTGAGAATGCCTGTTCTAAGCGTTAGCCACTACAGAAACTGCCAGCACGTTTTTCAAAGCAAATAGACATGCGGGAGCCATGCCTCCCCGGGGTCTTTGCCCATCTCCTTACAATAGGGTAGGGCAGAGGGAAGGAGCAGAGCTAATCCCACCTCCTGGAGGAGACATCCTATATGTCGACCCCCAAACCAAGTTCAAGCTGGCAGGAAAAGGTTGGCATTTATGGGGTCAGCTCACGTTCTAGCAAACTTGATCTTTGAGACTCCAAGGTGACCCACTGGCAGGGTGTTGGGACAACCAGAGAAATGGGCATCAGGGGAATCCATTGCAGGGCTCAATCTCTGTGCTGGGGTCCAGGGCCCTACAGGGAATGGATAGACTGAGACAAGACTAAGGCATCTCAGAGATGGAGATTCAGGTCAAAGTTTATGGGAAGAAGCAGGACACTGAGCAGAGGGCAGAGGGCACATGGAACAAGGCAGAGGCATGGGTGGGAGACTGGGCAGCTCCAAGGCACAGGTGCAAAAGGGCTTAAATCCTGCCCATCCACATGCATGGCTGGTCCCTCAATCTGAGGCAGGGAGGGGCGTAGGCAGAAATCAAGTAGTTATAGATGTGAGGGGAGCAAACATGTGAGGGTCAGCCCCTGGCATATTCTGACCAGTAGAGAGTCAAACCAAGACATTTTTTCCCAGTTTTTTTTTCAAAGATTTTATTTATTTATTTGACAGAGAGACAGCCAGCGAGAGAAGGAACACAGCAGGGGAGTGGGAGAGGAAGAAGCAGGCTCCCGGTGGAGGAGCCTGATGCGGGGCTCCATCCCAGAACACCGGGATCACGCCCTGAGCCGAAGGCAGACGCTTAACGACTGCGCTACCCAGGCGCCCCTCCCAGTTTTTTTATTGTGATAAAATATGTTTAACATAAACTTACGTATCTTAACCATGTTTAAATGAATGGTTCAGTGGCCATAAGTACATTGTGTGACCGCCCCCCCCACCCGCCGCGTCCAGAACTCTTTTAATCTTGCCAGACTGAAACTGTATACTCATTAAACACTAACTTCCCACTCTTTCTCCCCTCCTCCAAGCCCTTGGCACCCACCATTGTGCTTTCTGTCTCCACGATTTTGATGACTCTGAGAACCTCATGTAAGTGGAATTATACAGTATTTGTATATATGAATATTTTTGTTACTGGCTTATTTCACTTAGCATAATCTCTCCAAGATACATCCATGTTGTGGTGAATATCAGAATTCCTTTCTTGGGGCGCCTGGGTGGCTCAGTCATTAAGGGTCTGCCTTCAGCTCAGGGCATGACCCCAGAGTCCTGGGATCGAGCCCCGCATCGGGCTCCCTGCTCTGCTGGGAGCCTGCTTCTTCCTCTCCCACTCCCCCTGCTTATGTTCCCTCTCTCGTTGGCTGTCTCTCTCTCTCTGTCAAATAAATAAATAAAATCTTGAAAAAAAAAAAAAGAATTTCTTTCTTTTTTTTAAGGTTGGATAATATTCCATTATATATGGACTGCCATTTGCTTGTCCACTTCTCCGTCAATGCATACTTGGATCACTTCTATGTTTTAGCTTTGGGGAATACATGATGTTGTGATGAACATGGGTGTACAAGTATCTCTTTGAGATCCTGCTCTTAATTCTTTTGAATATATACCCAGCAGTGGAATTTCTGGATTAGGTGGTAATTCTATTTTCAACCTTTTGAGGAAACTCCATACTGTTTCTCACAGTGGCTGCATCATTTTATATTCCCACCAGCAGTGACGAGTGTTGCGATTTCTCCACATCCTCGCCAACACTTTCCTTCTGTGTGTGTGTTTATAGGAGCCATTCTAAGGAGTGCGGGTGAGATCTCACTGTGGTTTTATTTGTCTTTCCCTAATGATTAGCGATGTTGAGCACCTTTTCATGTGCTCATCAGCCATTCGTAGATCTTCTCTGGAGAAATATCTTTTCAAGTCTTTGCCCATTTCTGACTTGTGCTTTTCGTTGTTGTTATTGAGTTTGGGGGTTCTCTATATGGTTTAGATATTACTCTCTCATCAAATATATGATTTGCAACTATTTTCCTCCACTCTGTGGTTCACCTTTTTACCCTTTTATAGGGCAAACATTGAAACACACGATTTTTAAATTTTCACAAAGTCCAAATGTCTGATTTTCTTTTGTGGCCTCTGCCTTTGGTATCATATCCAAGAAATCATGGCCAAATCCAATGTCTTAAAGGTTTTGCTCTGTGTTTTCTTCTAAGAATTGCATAGCTCTAGAGTCTTATGTTTGGATCTGTGATTCATTTTGAATTAATTTTCATATGCAGTGTTAGGTAAGGGTCCAACATTTGCATGTGACTCCCCAGTTTTCCCAGCACCATTTGTTAAAAAGACTGTATTTTCCCCCATCGAATGGTCTCAGCATCCTTTTTCAGAACCATTGAACCATAAATGCGAGGATTTATTTCTGGACTTTCTATTCCATGCCATTGGTGGATACGTCTGACGCTAGGCCAGTACCGTACTATTTTGATTACTGTAGCTTTGTAGGATGTTTTGGGAAAAAGGAAGTGTAAGTTTTTGCATTTGTTCTTCTCTTTCAGGATTTTCTTGGCTACTTAGGATTTCTTGAGATTTCATATGAATGTTAAGATGGGTTTTTCTATTTCTGCAGAAAAAAATCACTGGGATTTTTAAAGGCATTAAAACTGCAAATAGCTTAGGGTAGTATTGAAACCGGAACAAAATTAAGACTTAAAAATATATCTTATATAAATATATATACCTATATGTTATATGGATGTGTGTGTACGTTTGTGTTTGTGTGTCTATGTGTAGTATGTGTGTTTGTGTGTGCACATTTTTTGGTACGTTTGTTTGTGTGTTTGTATCTTTTTTTTTTTTTAATTTTTTATTTGTTTATTTGACAGAGATAGAGACAGCCAGCGAGAGAGGGAACACAAGCAGGGGGAGTGGGAGAGGAAGAAGCAGGCTCATAGCGGAGGAGCCTGATGTGGCTCGATCCCATAACGCCGGGATCACGCCCTGAGCCGAAGGCAGACGCTTAACCGCTGTGCCACCCAGGCGCCCCTGTGTGTTTGTATCTTGATCTGGTCTAAAAAGAATATGAAGTGGTTCTCAATCTAAGACACCCCTGGCACACAGTAGGAAATAATAACTAATTTACCAAGTTACTTGAAAAGAGCAGAGAGCACATTACTAAAGTTCAGAGGCTAATGTTTATCTAGGGTCAGTCGATGAGTAAGTTGTATTTGTGCTGACTGGATTATCTCATCTTAATAGTTTACGTATTCATCCAATCAGCTTCTCATTTCCTCATTTAAGCGTTTAGCATGTGCTCAGTACTGTACTATTGCTAAGGATATGGAGTGACCAACAGGACAGGTACAATTTCTTCTGACGTTT
Organism: Ailuropoda melanoleuca; assembly: GCF_002007445.2. Lineage (NCBI taxonomy): Eukaryota > Metazoa > Chordata > Mammalia > Carnivora > Ursidae > Ailuropoda > Ailuropoda melanoleuca. The sequence continues at coordinate 23,087,559 of NC_048229.1, forward strand.
ATTGATTTGGGGAGAAAGACACTAATGAAATCATAGTCAACAATTTAACTGATGGCTGCTGTCCTCACTCCCTAATGAAGTTGCTTGGGTCTGGGAAGAGTGATAAAATTTACTTACATCCACCATGTTTTCAAGGATTATCTTTGGAATCTTGTACCCTCTTCCAAAAAATATATATATCCCTTGATTTGTCAAAATGCCATAATAGGCCTAAACCACAAAATCAAGAAATGAATGATTGAGAAAAAGAAAAGCCTAAATTGCCATCACCCTAGACTCAGACTCTGACCCTTTATGGTTTGAGTTGGGCGCTTATAGTCATCGTTTTCATAGGTGGCAACCAGAAAGGCTGGAAGGAAAACACAGCTATTCAAGCAAAATGGTGTTTACAGTTGAGGATAAACTGTAGACCTCAGGCTGGGGGCTAAGAGCAGATGTACTTATCTGCTGCTTGAAAAATGGGAAATAGAGTCCCTCCGTGACCTCGGATGGGAACCAGCCAACACAGTCTTGTGGGATACTGTGTAGAAAACTTGATCAGTACCAGGTATCCCGCATTCAAGCCCTGACTTACCCCCTCTTGCCATGTGACCTTTGGCACATCACTGCATATTTTTGGCTGCCTCAATGATCTCTTCTGTGAAATGGGGCTCACCGTTTTGCCTGCTCAGAGGGCGGTTTGAATCTCAACAAGGTTGTCTGCGGACGCTCTTTTCCAACGCTGAGTGGCATTGAACATGTAAGGTGATATTTTCATTTTTCTCGTCACGCGTTGGAGTCTTCTCATGTCTGCTGCTTGTTTACACCTGTATTCTTGGCGCTTCTGCCATTCCACATGAGTAATTTCCGAATTAAAACTGCCACTCAGCTGGAAGGCCCTGGAGTCTCTTGTTTATTAATCTGAATATCTTTCAAGTCAACATATGTTGTTTTCCAGTTGTACCAAGTAAATTATTCCAGCTCTAGAATCAGTGATCTTCGATGGTAGAGCAGTGAGTGTCACAGCAGAGAATGCAGGAGTTTAGAGGAAACAGAGAGTCACGGCATAATCCAAGGGAGGCACAGGGCTGGGTGACCGTGCCCTAAAAACCCACCCAGTGGGTTTGCATATGACCAATGCCTAGAACGTTGAGAACTGTGACCTGGCATTAAAAAGATGAGTTACTGGTGGAGGTTATGCTGTGTTTTTGCCTTGTGCCGTCTCTCTACTCATGTTCCACCCCTTGCTTCTAGCCAGCCGTCTCTCTTCAGGGAACCTGGAACAGGTAGACCAGAATGCCGGCCGTGGAGCTTAACTTTAGGGACTGCGTCCCAAGCATTCAGGGACAGCAGGGCGATTCTGACCCAGCGTGGCGTGGCACATACATTGAACCAGAGGAGGCTGTGTTTTCTCCATCAACTATGTTTCATGTGCAAGAGATAAAAAGCAAGTTCAAACTAGCTTAAGCGAAAATAAAATTTAAAACGAGGTAGTGGGATTCATTAGCTTATGTTATGTTAGGAAGTCAAGGGAACAGAACCAGCTTCAGACCTGACTGGGGGCAGGGCTTGGGAAATATTGTCAGGGCTCTGCTCTCTCTCTCTCTCTCTCTTAACTCTTTCTTGGCTTGGGTTTCCACTGCAATAGTTTCTCTGCATCTGATGGCCATTTGATCCCCTGGCCCACCAATTACCTAGCCACTCAACATCCCCAGTGGAAAACAGAACAAGTTTTTTCTTGAAACCTTTGCCAGAAACCCCCCAGCAAGAACAGTGATTTGTCCAGTTTAGAGCACATTCTCAACCTCAGCCAAGCCCTGTGGACAGGACTGGGCCAGATCAATCCTGTTGCTAGAGATGGTGACACTGACCCTGTGCCTACACTCAATGGGAAATGTCTCTGACTACAGAGAGGTATGCTGTCACCAGAAGGGGGTAAGGGAAGGAAGGAAGCTGGACAAAAAGACCAACATTCATCATATCAAATAATGCTTCACGGACCCCAAGTCCTGTGAGTAGATCCACACACACAGAGAAAAAAAGTCCCATGCTCAGAATTGTTTTGAAAATGTTACAGGCTCAACTGCCTGTATTTTAAAGACCTTGAGAAGTCAGAGAGAAGAGACTTCTTTAAATTTGTCTAACCCAGCCTCTCCTAAGAGGGTCTGACCACAGATCAATTTCAAAATCACCAACCAGATGGGCTAGGGAAGGCCAAGATTCAAATGCTTAAGAACGTCAATGCCAAACTGTCTAAGGCAGGAGTGACGTTGGTGTTATAGGACCAAGAGGACGGAGGTGGGCAGAGGCCCATGAAGAGTGTCAGAAGCTCAGGGACAAGCCAAGAGCCTCAGATGGATGACCTTCCTTGGACAGTAGGGACAGAGGGCATGGGTGTGTTAGAGGAGCCAGAAAAGCTAGAAGCTAGCAGCTCTAACAGTGTCACCTATCTGGGGACCCACATCACTGTGGGCAGGAGAGCAATATAGGAGAATGGAGATGTGCGGTCGTCCGGGGAGGGTAAAGAGAAGCCATGGTCCTAGCAAGGACTCTCACTGACGGAGCTGTCTGTGCCCAACACATGGCAGAACAGTCCCTGAGAACTCAAAGCAAAACTCCAACAGCTTAATTAAAGCCAATTCTAACGGCACCAGGATTCAGAGTTAGGACTTGTATCTGTCAAGATGCAGCCAGGAGGACAAGAAAATTGTATGGATGTGAAATACGGCACTTGGCCCAGAGAACTGGTTGCACAGGTGAAGGAAGAGCGGAGAAGCAGGACAGGCTCTGGTAGGCATTCCTGAGAATAACACAGCAGGAAGCCCCAGCCTTTCCTGGCTGTGTGTGTTCAAACCAGGGAGACAGTATTACTGGAGCCCAGGTCTGGGGCACCCCGCCGAAGCTGGCATCACAGTGGGCTAGTTCAACAGAATCTGGGGCCACAGAAGGGGCCACAGTGGCCACTGGAGATGCTACCCAGCTTGTGTGTGTAAATAACCCTGCTTTCCCCTCTCCAATCTCCCGTCAGTGCCAGCTGTCGCTGGACCTAGACAGAAGCCAGTGGACCCAGAAGCCTCAAAGTCACTGAAAGTAAGCCCCTTCGCAATGTACTGCTTTGCTGAACAGAGCAGGAAAAAGGTGAGAGGTCACAGGCCAGCACCGAACCTAGCTTCAAATTACAAGATTCTGTGTTTTCCCAGATGTTCACTTAGATCAAGGAATCAGCCGAGTTTTCCTGTAAAGGGCCAGGTTGTAAATATTTTAGGTTCTGCAGGCCATTCAGTCTCTGTCGCAATGACTGCACTCTGCTGTGATGCAGCAATTTGTTCTAATAAAGCTTTATTTATGTAAACAACTACAGGCTGGAATTGACATGCCAGGTAGCGTGAACATCGGAAGGTATGAGAGACCGTGATCATCGTTCTGACATCCACAAGGTGAACGCTTTGCTTCTCTCAATAGGAGTAGAATCACAGGGCTAATAAAAGAACCGTTTAAAAATATTCTCATGCATAACACTGCTTCTCCCAGGATTCTGACTTGCAAAATCTTTCAGAGGCTGTCACAACAATCTACTCCACTGTTGCCACGTGTGTCTTTAAGATGTACCCGATATGTGGCAACCTGCATCCACACAGCCTCTCCAACCTTCTCTAGGACAACATGTAATTTCTCCCTCCAAGAGCCCCAGGCACAAGGGAAGCTGGAGCAGCGGGATGTTGATTTCCAATTGTACAAAATGAACCACCAGTCGAGAGCGACCCTCTCCTTGGTTTGAAGAGGCAAATTCTGTCTCTGGAATTGCGAGAATAATTTTCTAGAATGCCCCCTCTTGGGGTTTGTGGATGGCTTTAGGCAGGCAGCGGCAATGGGTTCAAGTTGGAATTGGTCCAAAGGGGTACAGACGCAGGGAGACTGGCCCCTTCCCCCAGCTCAGGGCACAGCCATTGCCCGGCCTGAGCCCCCCTTGCCTGGGGAGGAGGCTTGGTACTACATTTTGACACATGCATGAAATAGAATTCTTCCTTTGAAGACAAACTTCTCTAGAAAGTCTTTGTTTCTTGGCATTCCAAATGTAAATAGAGCTACTCATTTTGGCATTTGCGGATGCTCTCTCTTCCCAGCCCAGGCTGCTTTAGACTTGATGCCCCATCATCTGCATTTCCTTCCCCTCACATTTCATCTCTTCTCCCTCTGTTCTTTTGATATCCTTTGTGGATGCCCCCAAGATCCATCACTGCAGTAGCCATGGTCCTCAGAGAAGTGTGTAATAACCAATAAAACAGACTTGCTTGGTGGGATGAATCTCGGAATTTGCTGGCTATATGGCATCCACCACTCCTGGGAGTCGGGAAGTGTCCGTGTCCAAGCCAACTTCAGAGAGCGGAACAGTCCCAAAGATTTTGTGAGGACCACTATTATATCACTCCTCCCTCTTAATTCTATTACCTTCCCTTTGACCATGGGCAGCCATATGAAGGAGGGGAGGAGAGAAGAGAAGAGCCATCTTGTTTAGACGTCTGGAATAGATACAACAAATCATATTTCTTACCTGTTCAATCAATCATCAAATCTCAACATTGTCCCTGAAACCCAGGGAGTCCCACCTTCTGTCTTTGCTGTTAGTTTCAGCTTCCCTCTTGATCAGATCATATTTCCCCCTACTCCTTGGTTTCATACACTCACACGTTGCTCTCAGGTTATTGTGTTCCTTTTTTTTTTTTTTAGATTTATTTATTTATTGTAGAGCGAGAGAGTGAGTGGGGAGGGGAGCAGAGGGAGAGGGAGAGAAATCCTCAAGCTGATTCCCCACTGAGCATGGAGCCTGACACAGGGCTGATCCCAGGACCCTGAGATCATGATCTGAGCCAAAATCACAAGTTGGATGCTTAACCAACTGAGCCACCCAGGTGCCCCGGTTATTGTGTTCTTATATTGACTGGCCCTCCAGCTACCAACATCTCCCACTTACCTCCAGTCCCCTCGTGGTGGTCCCCATCTCTGTTCCCATCCTGGTTTTTCTTGACCTTGAAGCAGGGAGTGGGCATCGACTCATACCATGGCTTATCTGTCTCCAACAATCACCAGCATTGAAATGGCTCTTTCCTAGTACTTTGGAAGAAGTTATGTTTGGACTGAAATACTTTTCTGAAAGCAATACAATTTTCAATAGCAGATACTCACTTTTTACTTGTTTCATGTCATCCCTGAGGGCCTCAAATGGTGTTGTGAGGGGTGACAATAGTCAATAGATCTGGAATGGCCAGATCCAGTTGATTGGGAATGTTTGCCTGGAGTCACATCCAGGCTCTGTGGGAAAGAGTTCCACAATTGATTAATAATGTCTGCAGCAGGTATAGGCTGGGAGAGTGGGGACATGTGTGTTACTTATCTATTATCCCTATGGCAGGTGTTCAACTACTACTTTTTAAAGCGAAGGGAGAATATAAAGAGCTCAGAACCCGGAGTTAGAAATGCTAAGATTCAAAATTAGCATTGCTGCTAATTAGCTGGACGGACATTGAGCAAGTTTCTTTCTTTCTTTTTTTTTTTTTTTAAAGATTTTATTTATTTATTTGACAGCCGAAGGCAGATGCTTAACGGCTGAGCCACCCAGGCGCCCCGATATTGAGCAAGTTTCTAATCCTCTTTGGACCTTCACCACATTAACAGTTAAGGGAAAAGTTTGGACCAAAGCAAAAACGTTTAACCTGGTGCCTCCAGTCTTGCACAAGTTTGTGAAGAAACTGATGGGCATTCCTTAAACTACGGCCTATGTTTCAAAAAGACTAACGAAAGGGCTGCAGCATGTAATGGTTGAAAGTGACTTTGTGGTCAGATCAACCCAAGTTTGGAGCTGAGCTGGGCAAGTTACAGGACTCCTCTGTGCCTCAGTTCCTTAAACTGTGAAAGGAGGACAAGTTCGTAACGGTCTAGTAAGGATTAAGCAAGATAAATTTTGTTAATCCCTTAGTTGGGACCCAGATGGTATCCAATACATCCTGTTATTATTGATATTATTATTATTTTTAAAAAGTTTATTTATTAATTTGAGAGAGAGAAAGAGCAGGGGGAGCAGCAGAGGGAGAGGAGAGAGAAAATCTCAAGCAGACTCCACTGTGCCTGGAGCCTAATGCTGGGCTTCATCCCACGACCCTGAGATCATGACCTGAGCTGAAATCAAGAGTCGGACGCTCCAGGGACTGAGCCACCCAGGTGCCCTGGTATTATTATTATTATTTTAGATGGAACAGGCCATTTATCTTTTAGAGGCATCATATTAACTGAGTGTTCACTTTTTCTATAGATCCGTGTTATTCTCTGGGAAAACGCATCCTTTTTCAGATAATCAGAGTAGTTTAGTTTGCCGGCTGCATCCTTTAGAACATGAAACCCATGGGAAGGGGGGGAACATATCAAAGAGCCCTGTGATGTGGAAAAGGCTGGGACCCCCAGGGATGGTTGCCCTCCAAAGCCCTTTCTCATTCCAGATCTCTGCTCTCTACAGGGCTTGGCACACAGGCAGCCCTCTTGGCGGGGGGCAAAGCCATTCTGAGATTTTTCTGTGCTATTCCGACTCCGTGTACAATTCGTGTCCCCTGTTGGGCCAATTACCAACTTAAAATGTTGTTAGGAAAAGGTAAGCATTTTCATTATGTAGTGGCGAGCCCACGGGCCCTGTGGTTTTCTATTTATGCTGTTTGAGAAAGCCATTCTTTCCCAGTCTCTGTGTGTGTGTCACCAAAAGGTCTCCAAATCATAGATTCTGCCCTGGTGGCTGCCTGTCTTCCCTCCCCGTGCCTGTCGGTCACCCTCTCCCACTCCGCAGGGAGCAGCCAGGAGAGGAGCCGCAGGGGACGGATTGCGGGGTGGGGGCTGCCGTGGCTGGTGGCAGAGATGTTCAGCACAGTAAGATGAAGGGAAGGCCAGAGCGGGGAGGCTGCAGGTGATTTAGGGAACCAGCATTCTTGTGGTTAAAACGGAGGGGAGATCTCGTGGTGCCATCCCCGTGGGTAAACTCAAGGAAGACACTGGAAACCATCCGAAAAAGCAAGAGCTCTCCTTTTGTAAAAGACAGGTGAGGGTAGGGGCTGGGATATCTGGGTTCTGGTTATGGCTCTGGGTTCTGGTTACGGCCCCTTTGACTTTGAGCAAGTACTCAATTCTTTCTTGCTCCGGTTTTTACTTCCAAAAATGGAAATTGTTTGGGAAAATCTTCATTGGGTTTCAGACATCTAGCACCTACAATCTATGGGTTTATGATTCCATGAATCAGAGCTGGTGGAGAAATGGCGTCCTTTGGTGGGTTCGTCCCTTTTTAGCTCCATAGAGACCCAATCTCGAAACTTACAACAGAACCTCGATTTCCCAAATTTGCATACATCTGGGGTAAATCCAGATCTGTTAAAGTACAAAACTCAAATCACCCACCACTTGGCATACTATTTACGCATCTGTTCAATCAATCTTTTTTATCTTGTGATAAATATTTTATTGCAAGGAATGCATACATAGGCGCTTTTTATTAATCCAAGTCTGCAATCAATCAGGGAATAGATTAATGCTTTCAATTGACTTTTCCTAAGCGTGCAGAACGAGCTCACCCCAGGGGTAGGATTAGTTCCTCCAGGAGCGTGGATTACTTTCCGCATCGTCGAGCCAACCTGACATCTGAGTCCTTACCTCATCAGAAGCTTGCTTCTCCAACCCAGCTACAAAGAGGCATGTGTGTATCCTCCCCTAAATTGGCTCTCCTGATTTTGTTTTTTATTTTCTACTGCCTTAAAAAAAATTATTTGTTCTAAAGTATAAGGGCGTAAGTTTCCAGAGGTAACCTTAGGGAGCCCAGATTTCCTGATCAGCTAAAAGGTTACTATGGAGTTTCTCCAACTCCCCTGCCTCCTTTCTAGGCTCATGACGATCAGAAACATGGAGAGTGGCAAAGTGTTTTGATCCTCTTGGAAAAAGGACGGTAACCATCTCCATGAAGGCTTTCCTCCTTCCACCTAAAGGGAGAGATTTTCCTTTCTCAAAAGAGCAAGGCTCTCCTTACTAGAATCACCAAGCATCTCAGTGTTTACTGAGTTAATATGACAATGGTCTCCTTAGCAACCTCACTGTCACAGGATTAGAGGAGACAAGCCCTTCTTCAATGCTCTGGATTACACACACACACACAAAAAAAACAACCCGCCTAGATCAGGACACGGTTCTTTCCAACATCAGTAAACAGAAGAAAATGAGGTTACAAAGAAAGCCAGAGGGGGAAGGTAGTTCCTCCCTGCTGTAGCGAGGAAGGGTTATTATGCTACACAGTGGTTCTCAGTAACCAAGGGCCTGGCCCATGGAAGATGGTCGGTCCCATCCCTAAATGAACGGTGGCGTTCTAAAGAGACAAAATGTTGGGTTTTATAGAATGCATATCTCTCAGCTTTTGATTGAGGTTCACAGATAATAAATGAAAACTCCTAGCGAGGAGTCTGGCACACACCAGGCAGTCACTAAGGATGCCTGATGGGTGTGAAGAGCTTGTAATTTACTAGACTCTCTGGTTTAAGAAGACAGGGGATCAATCTGCCTTTTTCAGCAATCGATGCTTTGCATGGAGCCTGGCACATGTCTCGTGCTCTAAAGTTAGTGTTGCTTAAATGCACTTTGTACGTGTTATTACATCACCGAATCCTCAATATACCAGAGCTGGTAGATCAGACCATCACTTTACATTTTACAGAAGAAGGAAATGAGACTCTGAAGCCAAGTCTCTGGACTCAGGTCCTATGCTAAGTGGAAGAGCCAGGCTCGGTCCCCACATCTGAGATATCAGTACCCAAGCTCTTATCTCTGCTACGCTGTCTCAACAAACAGTGGCTCTGTCTCTGGGCTCCGTCAGGAACAGAACAAGGTTCAGTTTCTCACTGGTGCTCTCAGCCTTGCTTACCGGCCAAGTTGGAAGGAACAAGTGTGTTGTGGGGATTCCCCTCGAAGAACTTTCTGCATCCTTGGTGCTTTGGAATTCCACAGCTCTGCCTGCCCACTCACTCCACCATCCCGTGCCCCCTGAAAGTTGTCTTCCGATTTGATGCTTGAGCGATCCAGTTTCAACACGGCTCATTCTCATTCATCCAGGAGAGAGCTCCCACTCTCTGTTGCTTTTCCAACATATGTTTATCCAAATTAATCATAGTAACAGGGGATCGCACGTCCCTGGCATGGGGCTCTGCTGCCTGGGCAGATTTTCCTGGCAAGAAATCCGAGCACATAGAACTCCGGGAATGGGGTGGGCGCCCAGCTACTTTTTTTTGAGCCCTGGTAAGGTGTTGACAGCCTCCTTCCACAGTCTAGCATAATGGAAGAACAAAACGCAGTTTTGGAAGAACAAAACATAATGGAAGGCAAAAACGCAGTTGTGAACATCAGGGCAAGGCGATGTCGTTCATGACACATGTTGTTCATGAGAACCCCCAGAGAGTAGGTGACACTGCGAAACTGTCCCCTGGGGCTGCAGAATTTGTGTAGGACCCTGGGAGTCCCTGTTCTGGGCTGATGCTGATCAGTGACCTGGGAAAGGAGCAGTCTCCCAGTCTAAAAGCCCCAGAGACATCTGGGGATTTTCCCCTTTTCCCAACCTCCACGTCCAATTAGTTTCTGGGTCTTTTTGGTGGGGTTTTGGAATATAGGTGGGGTTCGGTGTGGTGGAGTCAGGAGCCGATGACCAAGAAAGAATTATTGAGACGTCTTTGGTGCAAAATGGTGGTTTATGAAAGCACGGGGACAGGACCCGTGGGCGGAAAGAGCTGCTGCCCCAGGTTGTGAGGGGTGGCTGATTATAT
>NC_048229.1:23097595-23112423 GCF_002007445.2 Ailuropoda melanoleuca
ATTAGCTTATGTTATGTTAGGAAGTCAAGGGAACAGAACCAGCTTCAGACCTGACTGGGGGCAGGGCTTGGGAAATATTGTCAGGGCTCTGCTCTCTCTCTCTCTCTCTCTCTCAACTCTTTCTTGGCTTGGGTTTCCACTGCAATAGTTTCTCTGCATCTGATGGCCATTTGATCCCCTGGCCCACCAATTACCTAGCCACTCAACATCCCCAGTGGAAAACAGAACAAGTTTTTTCTTGAAACCTTTGCCAGAAACCCCCCAGCAAGAACAGTGATTTGTCCAGTTTAGAGCACATTCTCAACCTCAGCCAAGCCCTGTGGACAGGACTGGGCCAGATCAATCCTGTTGCTAGAGATGGTGACACTGACCCTGTGCCTACACTCAATGGGAAATGTCTCTGACTACAGAGAGGTATGCTGTCACCAGAAGGCGGTAAGGGAAGGAAGGAAGCTGGACAAAAAGACCAACATTCATCATATCAAATAATGCTTCACGGACCCCAAGTCCTGTGAGTGGATCCACACACACAGAGAAAAAAAGTCCCATGCTCAGAATTGCTTTGAAAATGTTACAGGCTCAACTGCCTGTATTTTAAAGACCTTGAGAAGTCAGAGAGAAGAGACTTCTTTAAATTTGTCTAACCCAGCCTCTCCTAAGAGGGTCTGACCACAGATCAATTTCAAAATCACCAACCAGATGGGCTAGGGAAGGCCAAGATTCAAATGCTTAAGAACGTCAATGCCAAACTGTCTAAGGCAGGAGTGACGTTGGTGTTATAGGACCAAGAGGACGGAGGTGGGCAGAGGCCCATGAAGAGTGTCAGAAGCTCAGGGACAAGCCAAGAGCCTCAGATGGATGACCTTCCTTGGACAGTAGGGACAGAGGGCATGGGTGTGTTAGAGGAGCCAGAAAAGCTAGAAGCTAGCAGCTCTAACAGTGTCACCTATCTGGGGACCCACACCACTGTGGGCAGGAGAGCAATATAGGAGAATGGAGATGTGCGGTCGTCCGGGGAGGGTAAAGAGAAGCCATGGTCCTAGCAAGGACTCTCACTGACGGAGCTGTCTGTGCCCAACACATGGCAGAACAGTCCCTGAGAACTCAAAGCAAAACTCCAACAGCTTAATTAAAGCCAATTCTAACGGCACCAGGATTCAGAGTTAGGACTTGTATCTGTCAAGATGCAGCCAGGAGGACAAGAAAATTGTATGGTTGTGAAATACGGCACTTGGCCCAGAGAACTGGTTGCACAGGTGAAGGAAGAGCGGAGAAGCAGGACAGGCTCTGGTAGGCATTCCTGAGAATAACACAGCAGGAAGCCCCAGACTTTCCTGGCTGTGTGTGTTCAAACCAGGGAGACAGTATTACTGGAGCCCAGGTCTGGGGCACCCCGCCGAAGCTGGCATCACAGTGGGCTAGTTCAACAGAATCTGGGGCCACAGAAGGGGCCACAGTGGCCACTGGAGATGCTACCCAGCTTGTGTGTGTAAATAACCCTGCTTTCCCCTCTCCAATCTCCCGTCAGTGCCAGCGGTCGCTGGACCTAGACAGAAGCCAGTGGACCCAGAAGCCTCAAAGTCACTGAAAGTAAGCCCCTTCGCAATGTACTGCTTTGCTGAACAGAGCAGGAAAAAGGTGAGAGGTCACAGGCCAGCACCGAACCTAGCTTCAAATTACAAGATTCTGTGTTTTCCCAGATGTTCACTTAGATCAAGGAATCAGCTGAGTTTTCCTGTAAAGGGCCAGGTTGTAAATATTTTAGGTTCTGCAGGCCATTCAGTCTCTGTCGCAATGACTGCACTCTGCTGTGATGCAGCAATTTGTTCTAATAAAGCTTTATTTATGTAAACAACTACAGGCTGGAATTGACATGCCAGGTAGCGTGAACATCGGAAGGTATGAGAGACCGTGATCATCGTTCTGACATCCACAAGGTGAACGCTTTGCTTCTCTCAATAGGAGTAGAATCACAGGGCTAATAAAAGAACCGTTTAAAAATATTCTCATGCATAACACTGCTTCTCCCAGGATTCTGACTTGCAAAATCTTTCAGAGGCTGTCACAACAATCTACTCCACTGTTGCCACGTGTGTCTTTAAGATGTACCGATATGTGGCAACCTGCATCCACACAGCCTCTCCAACCTTCTCTAGGACAACATGTAATTTCTCCCTCCAAGAGCCCCAGGCACAAGGGAAGCTGGAGCAGCGGGATGTTGATTTCCAATTGTACAAAATGAACCACCAGTCTAGAGCGACCCCTCTCCTTGGTTTGAAGAGGCAAATTCTGTCTCTGGAATTGCGAGAATAATTTTCTAGAACGCCCCCTCTTGGGGTTTGTGGATAGCTTTAGGCAGGCAGCGGCAATGGGTTCAAGTTGGAATTGGTCCAAAGGGGTACAGATGCAGGGAGACTGGCCCCTTCCCCCAGCTCAGGGCACAGCCATTGCCCGGCCTGAGCCCCCTTGCCTGGGGAGGAGGCTTGGTACTACATTTTGAAACATGCATGAAATAGAATTCTTCCTTTGAAGACAAACTTCTCTAGAAAGTCTTTGTTTCTTGGCATTCCAAATGTAAATAGAGCTACTCATTTTGGCATTTGCGGATGCTCTCTCTTCCCAGCCCAGGCTGCTTTAGACTTGATGCCCCATCATCTGCATTTCCTTCCCCTCACATTTCATCTCTTCTCCCTCTGTTCTTTTGATATCCTTTGTGGATGCCCCCAAGATCCATCACTGCAGTAGCCATGGTCCTCAGAGAGGTGTGTAATAACCAATAGAACAGACTTGCTTGGTGGGATGAATCTCGGAATTTGCTGGCTACATGGCATCCACCACTCCTGGGAGTCGGGAAGTGTCCGTGTCCAAGCCAACTTCAGAGAGCGGAACAGTCCCAAAGATTTTGTGAGGACCACTATTATATCACTCCTCCCTCTTAATTCTATTACCTTCCCTTTGACCATGGGCAGCCATATGAAGGAGGGGAGGAGAGAAGAGAAGAGCCATCTTGTTTAGACGTCTGGAATAGATACAACAAATCATATTTCTTACCTGTTCAATCAATCATCAAATCTCAACATTGTCCCTGAAACCCAGGGAGTCCCACCTTCTGTCTTTGCTGTTAGTTTCAGCTTCCCTCTTGATCAGATCATATTTCCCCCTACTCCTTGGTTTCATACACTCACACGTTGCTCTCAGGTTATTGTGTTCCTTTTTTTTTTTTTTAGATTTATTTATTTATTGTAGAGCGAGAGAGTGAGTGGGGAGGGGAGCAGAGGGAGAGGGAGAGAAATCCTCAAGCTGATTCCCCACTGAGCATGGAGCCTGACACAGGGCTGATCCCAGGACCCTGAGATCATGATCTGAGCCAAAATCACAAGTTGGATGCTTAACCAACTGAGCCACCCAGGTGCCCCGGTTATTGTGTTCTTATATTGACTGGCCCTCCAGCTACCAACATCTCCCACTTACCTCCAGTCCCCTCGTGGTGGTCCCCATCTCTGTTCCCATCCTGGTTTTTCTTGACCTTGAAGCAGGGAGTGGGCATCGACTCATACCATGGCTTATCTGTCTCCAACAATCACCAGCATTGAAATGGCTCTTTCCTAGTACTTTGGAAGAAGTTATGTTTGGACTGAAATACTTTTCTGAAAGCAATACAATTTTCAATAGCAGATACTCACTTTTTACTTGTTTCATGTCATCCCTGAGGGCCTCAAATGGTGTTGTGAGGGGTGACAATAGTCAATAGATCTGGAATGGCCAGATCCAGTTGATTGGGAATGTTTGCCTGGAGTCACATCCAGGCTCTGTGGGAAAGAGTTCCACAATTGATTAATAATGTCTGCAGCAGGTATAGGCTGGGAGAGTGGGGACATGTGTGTTACTTATCTATTATCCCTATGGCAGGTGTTCAACTACTACTTTTTAAAGCGAAGGGAGAATATAAAGAGCTCAGAACCCGGAGTTAGAAATGCTAAGATTCAAAATTAGCATTGCTGCTAATTAGCTGGACGGACATTGAGCAAGTTTCTTTCTTTTTTTTTTTTTTTTATTGATTTTATTTATTTATTTGACAGAGAGAGAGACAGCCAGCGAGAGAGGGAACACAAGCAGGGGGAGTGGGAGAGGAAGAAGCAGGCGCCCAGCAGAGGAGCCTGATGTGGGGCTCGATCCCAGGATGCGGGGATCACGCCCTGAGCCGAAGGCAGATGCTTAACGGCTGAGCCACCCAGGCGCCCCGATATTGAGCAAGTTTCTAATCCTCTTTGGACCTCCACCACATTAACAGTTAAGGGAAAAGTTTGGACCAAAACAAAAACGTTTAACCTGGTGCCTCCAGTCTTGCACAAGTTTGTGAAGAAACTGATGGGCATTCCTTAAACTACGGCCTATGTTTCAAAAAGACTAACGAAAGGGCTGCAGCATGTAATGGTTGAAAGTGACTTTGTGGTCAGATCAACCCAAGTTTGGAGCTGAGCTGGGCAAGTTACAGGACTCCTCTGTGCCTCACTCAAAACTGTGAAAGGAGGACAAGTTCGTAACGGTCTAGTAAGGATTAAGCAAGATAAATTTTGTTAATCCCTTAGTTGGGACCCAGATGGTATCCAATACATCCTGTTATTATTGATATTATTATTTTTTTTAAAAAGTTTATTTATTAATTTGAGAGAGAGAAAGAGCAGGGGGAGCAGCAGAGGGAGAGGAGAGAGAAAATCTCAAGCAGACTCCACTGTGCCTGGAGCCTAATGCTGGGCTTCATCCCACGACCCTGAGATCATGACCTGAGCTGAAATCAAGAGTCGGACGCTCCAGGGACTGAGCCACCCAGGTGCCCTGGTATTATTATTATTATTTTAGATGGAACAGGCCATTTATCTTTTAGAGGCATCATATTAACTGAGTGTTCGCTTTTTCTATAGATCCGTGTTATTCTCTGGGAAAACGCATCCTTTTTCAGATAATCAGAGTAGTTTAGTTTGCCGGCTGCATCCTTTAGAACATGAAACCCATGGGAAGGGGGGGAACATATCAAAGAGCCCTGTGATGTGGAAAAGGCTGGGACCCCCAGGGATGGTTGCCCTCCAAAGCCCTTTCTCATTCCAGATCTCTGCTCTCTACAGGGCTTGGCACACAGGCAGCCCTCTTGGCGGGGGGCAAAGCCATTCTGAGATTTTTCTGTGCTATTCCGACTCCGTGTACAATTCGTGTCCCCTGTTGGGCCAATTACCAACTTAAAATGTTGTTAGGAAAAGGTAAGCATTTTCATTATGTAGTGGCGAGCCCACGGGCCCTGTGGTTTTCTATTTATGCTGTTTGAGAAAGCCATTCTTTCCCAGTCTCTGTGTGTGTGTCACCAAAAGGTCTCCAAATCATAGATTCTGCCCTGGTGGCTGCCTGTCTTCCCTCCCCGTGCCTGTCGGTCACCCTCTCCCACTCCGCAGGGAGCGGCCAGGAGAGGAGCCGCAGGGGACGGATTGCGGGGTGGGGGCTGCCGTGGCTGGTGGCGGAGATGTTCAGCACAGTAAGATGAAGGGAAGGCCAGAGCGGGGAGGCTGCAGGTGATTTAGGGAACCAGCATTCTTGTGGTTAAAACGGAGGGGAGATCTCGTGGTGCCATCCCCGTGGGTAAACTCAAGGAAGACACTGGAAACCATCCGAAAAAGCAAGAGCTCTCCTTTTGTAAAAGACAGGTGAGGGTAGGGGCTGGGATATCTGGGTTCTGGTTATGGCTCTGGGTTCTGGTTACGGCCCCTTTGACTTTGAGCAAGTACTCAATTCTTTCTTTCTCCGGTTTTTACTTCCAAAAATGGAAATTGTTTGGGAAAATCTTCATTGGGTTTCAGACATCTAGCACCTACAATCTATGGGTTTATGATTCCATGAATCAGAGCTGGTGGAGAAATGGCGTCCTTTGGTGGGTTCGNCGGTGTCCTTTGATGGGTTCGTCCCTCTTTTAGCTCCATAGAGACCCAATCTCGAAACTTACAACACAACCTCGATTTCCCAAATTTGCATACATCTGGGGTAAATCCAGATCTGTTAAAGTACAAAACTTAAATCACCCACCACTTGGCATACTATTTACGCATCTGTTCAATCAATCTTTTTTATCTTGTGATAAATATTTNTGGCGTCCTTTGGTGGGTTCGTCCCTTTTTAGCTCCATAGAGACCCAATCTCGAAACTTACAACAGAACCTCGATTTCCCAAATTTGCATACATCTGGGGTAAATCCAGATCTGTTAAAGTACAAAACTCAAATCACCCACCACTTGGCATACTATTTACGCATCTGTTCAATCAATCTTTTTTATCTTGTGATAAATATTTTATTGCAAGGAATGCATACATAGGCGCTTTTTATTAATCCAAGTCTGCAATCAATCAGGGAATAGATTAATGCTTTCAATTGACTTTTCCTAAGCGTGCAGAACGAGCTCACCCCAGGGGTAGGATTAGTTCCTCCAGGAGCGTGGATTACTTTCCGCATCGTCGAGCCAACCTGACATCTGAGTCCTTACCTCATCAGAAGCCTGCTTCTCCAACCCAGCTACAAAGAGGCATGTGTGTATCCTCCCCTAAATTGGCTCTCCTGATTTTGTTTTTTATTTTCTACTGCCTTAAAAAAAATTATTTGTTCTAAAGTATAAGGGCGTAAGTTTCCAGAGGTAACCTTAGGGAGCCCAGATTTCCTGATCAGCTAAAAGGTTACTATGGAGTTTCTCCAACTCCCCTGCCTCCTTTCTAGGCTCATGACGATCAGAAACATGGAGAGTGGCAAAGTGTTTTGATCCTCTTGGAAAAAGGACGGTAACCATCTCCATGAAGGCTTTCCTCCTTCCACCTAAAGGGAGAGATTTTCCTTTCTCAAAAGAGCAAGGCTCTCCTTACTAGAATCACCAAGCATCTCAGTGTTTACTGAGTTAATATGACAATGGTCTCCTTAGCAACCTCACTGTCACAGGATTAGAGGAGACAAGCCCTTCTTCAATGCTCTGGATTACACACACACACACAAAAAAAACAACCCGCCTAGATCAGGACACGGTTCTTTCCAACATCAGTAAACAGAAGAAAATGAGGTTACAAAGAAAGCCAGAGGGGGAAGGTAGTTCCTCCCTGCTGTAGCGAGGAAGGGTTATTATGCTACACAGTGGTTCTCAGTAACCAAGGGCCTGGCCCATGGAAGATGGTCGGTCCCATCCCTAAATGAACGGTGGCGTTCTAAAGAGACAAAATGTTGGGTTTTATAGAATGCATATCTCNAAAATGTTGGGTTTTTTAGAATGCATATCTCTCAGCTTTTGATTGAGGTTCACAGATAATAAATGAAAACTCCTAGCGAGGAGTCTGGCACACACCAGGCAGTCACTAAGGATGCCTGATGGGTGTGAAGAGCTTGTAATTTACTAGACTCTCTGGTTTAAGAAGACAGGGGATCAATCTGCCTTTTTCAGCAATCGATGCTTTGCATGGAGCCTGGCACATGTCTCGTGCTCTAAAGTTAGTGTTGCTTAAATGCACTTTGTACGTGTTATTACATCACCGAATCCTCAATATACCAGAGCTGGTAGATCAGACCATCACTTTACATTTTACAGAAGAAGGAAATGAGACTCTGAAGCCAAGTCTCTGGACTCAGGTCCTATGCTAAGTGGAAGAGCCAGGCTCGGTCCCCACATCTGAGATATCAGTACCCAAGCTCTTATCTCTGCTACGCTGTCTCAACAAACAGTGGCTCTGTCTCTGGGCTCCGTCAGGAACAGAACAAGGTTCAGTTTCTCACTGGTGCTCTCAGCCTTGCTTACCGGCCAAGTTGGAAGGAACAAGTGTGTTGTGGGGATTCCCCTCGAAGAACTTTCTGCATCCTTGGTGCTTTGGAATTCCACAGCTCTGCCTGCCCACTCACTCCACCATCCCGTGCCCCCTGAAAGTTGTCTTCCGATTTGATGCTTGAGCGATCCAGTTTCAACACGGCTCATTCTCATTCATCCAGGAGAGAGCTCCCACTCTCTGTTGCTTTTCCAACATATGTTTATCCAAATTAATCATAGTAACAGGGGATCGCACGTCCCTGGCATGGGGCTCTGCTGCCTGGGCAGATTTTCCTGGCAAGAAATCCGAGCACATAGAACTCCGGGAATGGGGTGGGCGCCCAGCTACTTTTTTTTGAGCCCTGGTAAGGTGTTGACAGCCTCCTTCCACAGTCTAGCATAATGGAAGAACAAAACGCAGTTTTGGAAGAACAAAACATAATGGAAGGCAAAAACGCAGTTGTGAACATCAGGGCAAGGCGATGTCGTTCATGACACATGTTGTTCATGAGAACCCCCAGAGAGTAGGTGACACTGCGAAACTGTCCCCTGGGGCTGCAGAATTTGTGTAGGACCCTGGGAGTCCCTGTTCTGGGCTGATGCTGATCAGTGACCTGGGAAAGGAGCAGTCTCCCAGTCTAAAAGCCCCAGAGACATCTGGGGATTTTCCCCTTTTCCCAACCTCCACGTCCAATTAGTTTCTGGGTCTTTTTGGTGGGGTTTTGGAATATAGGTGGGGTTCGGTGTGGTGGAGTCAGGAGCCGATGACCAAGAAAGAATTCTTGAGACGTCTTTGGTGCAAAATGGTGGTTTATGAAAGCACGGGGACAGGACCCGTGGGCGGAAAGAGCTGCTGCCCCAGGTTGTGAGGGGTGGCTGATTATATACTATGGGGCTGGGGGAGGTAAGGAAATGGGGAGGTTGAGAAAGTACTTTCATATGTTAAAGAAGACGCACAGGATACCAGAGGCCTTGCCAATGTCAAGTTAAGTGTGTTTTTCCCTCTAGCAAGGCATTAGCATTAAGATGGGGGGGTTCCTGGAAGAACCTCACACATGTCCCTCNTGTGGGCGGACAGCTGCTGCCCCAGGTTGTGAGGGGTGGCTGATTATATACTATGGGGCTGGGGGAGGTAAGGAAATGGGGAGGTTGAGAAAGTACTTTCATATGTTAAAGAAGACGCACAGGATACCAGAGGCCTTGCCAATGTCAAGTTAAGTGTGTTTTTCCCTCTAGCAAGGCATTAGCATTAAGATGGGGGGGTTCCTGGAAGAACCTCACACATGTCCCTCCCAGGAGTGTAGGCTTATGCTTTGTCTTCAGCCAGCTTTCTGTTCCCTCAACATTTTTGTATCACCTCTTCTCTGTCCAAGTTCATCTATTATCATCTCTCCCCTGGACTTTTGCAATAACATCCCTACTGCCCCCCAGCCCCTCCTCATGCCCCTCTCCAATATATCATGCCGTTTGCAGCTGGAGTGATTTTCTTTCTTAGTAGGAAAATCTACTCAAAATCCCACAAAGACTTCTCACGTTGATGAGGGAGCAGAAGGCTGGCTGGAGACAAAGCCTGAGCCTACACCCCGCAACCTGCCCCCCCCTCCTGGGTGGGATCTGTGAAGTTCCTCCAGGAAATTCCCAACTATCTTCACATTAATGCCTTGCTAGAGGGAAAAACAATCTTCACTTGACAATGGCAGGACCTCTGGTACCCTGTGAATCTTCTTTAACATATGAAAATACTGTCTCAACCTCCCCGTTTCCTTAGCTCCCCCAGCCCCATAGTATATAATCAGCCACCCCCCACAACCGGGGGCAGAAGCTCTGTCTGCCCACGGGTCCTGTCCCCGTGCTTTCATAAACCACCATTTTGCACCAAAGGCGTCTCAAGAACTCTTTCTTGGTCATCGGCTCTGGACTCCACCCCACTGAACCTCACTTATTCCAAGACCCCATCAGCACGATATTCAAGGAAACACAGTTCAGCAATCAAAAGCACTAAAAAGCGATTCCAACTATTTACGCCTCTCTCTCAGAGATCTCCAATTCATAATCACAGCACCATGTTTAAAACACCTTTTCCCAAATTCTCTTACTCTCCTGTTTGGTAGCTGCCCCAAAGGGATTCCCTCTCTAATCACCCCGCAATGCTTAGCTCTGAATCAAAACTCAGCACCCAAGCCACCAAGTTGTCCTCCTTTGGTTCTTGTTTTGCCACTTTTTGCCCCCAAAAGAAATCTCTCCAACCTTACCTTTTTTGGTCCCCCCACCCCTTGCCCCAGTTCTGATTCTTTCTGCACAATGAACGTGTGGAGGGCAGAGGAGGGAAGGAGGGAATGCTGAGCGAACAGTGGCAACATTTTCCTTATGGTGAGGGGAGGAAATAGAGCTGGTAATACACACCCCTTACCCCCATGTTTCCTCTTGAAACAGCAACAGGACAATAAAGGACATGGTGAAAAAAATGAATCAATGAATCAGTGAATTGCCACCTCTATCCTTGGTAACCAACTCTGTAAATGGAGATGACCTTTTTTATTCTCTAAGAAGATAATGCGTGAAATTATCAAAACCATCTCAAAGCAAACGGCAGTCAAGCTGGAAGGATTCCTAACCCTCAAAACTATGTCTTTCATCCTAAGAAGACAATCTCCAGCATAGCCCATCGTGCTGAAGTGTGTGTGTGTGTGTGTGTGTGTGTGTGTGTGTGTGTGTTGGGGGGGCGTCTAGAATAGTGGAAAAAATGCTAGCTGTAGATTTTACCAATACCTACTAAAATAAAGCAAAAATGCACTTATATTTTGGTTTAACCTTAAAAATTTGTCCTACAGGGGCTCCTGGCTGATTCCATCAGTAAGGCTCGAGACTCTTGATCTTGGGGTCCTGAGTTTTGAGCCCCATGCTGGGCGTGGAGCCTCCTTTAAAAAGAATTTATCCTACAAATGACCTCAAGCATGTATCTAGTGTTATATTCAAGGATATTCATTTCAACATTGTAGAAGCAATGGCTGGAAAGAAGCTAAGTGTCCGCCAAGGAGGAATGGTTAAGGAATTACGGTTGATTAAGGTAGTGACATTCTGATGGCCCTCTTTGGGCTGATACAAGTAAGCCTCCAAGGTGCATTTTTAAGTACAAAAAGTAAAGTACAGAAACACTTATTTAACATGCTCTAGTTCGTATTTTTAAAATTGTTTCATACGTTTAAAATTTGTGTGTGTTTTGCGTTTATGCTTGTCTATGCTTAAAAAAAAATATTTCGGGAAAGATGAACAACAAATCAGGGGAGGGGTTTACCCCTGGCAAAAGGACCAGGGGTGGAAGTGAAAAGGAATCCTTTCTCATTGCATATCTTTTGGTGCTTATTTTTTCCACAGGCAGATCTTACTTTATAATGAAACCTTTTCTTTTTTGGAAGAAAACTGCGCTCACTTGTAGACAGACCTGGCTTCAAATCTTAGCTCTTTACTGATTAGCTATGTGACTTCCGCAAAGCATTTCACCTGTCGGACCTCTGTGTTCTTACTGTAAAATGGGAACAATGATCTATGTCTTGCCTGGTCGGAGAATGAAGTGATGCTATGTCCTCGAAATACCCAGCATGCATGTGGAAGATAGTAAATGCTCAATGCACAGTAGTCTTTCTGTTTCGGTCGGTCTCCAATCTTTGATAATCACACAAGTCTCTCTGTTCCCAGGTCTTCCATCTTCATTTCCCCCTCTCTCAGAGCTACACCTGCCCTTGAACTTAACAGCTATTCAGATTTACCTTCAATGACTCTCTCCTCAACGTGGTTTGTAACTTCCCAGATACTTTTCTTTTTTTCTTTAAAGATTTTATTTATTTATTTGACAGAGATAGAGACAGCCAGCAAAAGAGGGAACACCAGCAGGGGGAGTGGGAGAGGAAGAAGCAGGCTCATAGCGGGGGGAGCCTGATGTGGGGCTCTATCCCGTAACGCTGGGATCACGCCCTGAGCCGAAGGCAGACGCTTAATGACTGCGCCACCCAGGCGCCCCTCCCAGATACTTTTCTACCCATCCTCATCCAACCCCGGACCCTACAATGAGCCCATTAGCTGCCAGACCCTCTCAGGGCCTGCTGATTCCTGCCCATGAGCAAAAATAATATCTAAAGTTTATTGAGCATTTTCTATATGCCTAATGCTGCTCCAACATTTGATTCATACAAATACCCAGGGAGGTAAAATCATTATTATCCTCATGGTGTAGACCAGGACACTAAGGGTGGGGCATCATGAGGTTAAGAAACTTGCCAAGAACTGGAAAGTGGCAAGAAACTGGTATTCTGTTGTTCTTCTGAATTCCTACTGTCCAGAAAAATGTCCAGAAAAATTTAGATACGAAACCTGGAGGCCCCATCATTACTTTTTAGCAATGCTTACCCATTCAAATAGCTTTGTTATTCCTTTCCTCATTGTCTTTCCAGCCAACGCCTGCAGAAAAAGTAACTCCAGAAGTCAATCTTACATGGTTTCTCAACTGACGAGGCATGTTAGTGGCCTGAGAACACTTCCGGTCCACAGTCTACACATCAAAACTTCTATGGAAGCGACCCTGCCCCCACCATGCCGCGGCTTTGATCGGACTCCGGAGCCTGTACTGCATACTTGGGGTGTATAATTATGACACCATAGGCGCATCTGTGAGCCCATTTTCAGCCGCAGATAAATGGCTCATTTCACCCTCCCTGCCAACCCGGTTCTGCAAGAGGGATTGTGCATTTGTCGATGACCCATCAATTTCCACGCGCCCATTGCTGTGGCCTGACTGTGGGGTGGGGGTGTTCACCCTTGTTTATTTGTTGCATCATCTAACTTCCCACCAGAGATAAATGGAGCTATTTTTCTGAAGCCGTTTCTTGTAAGAATTGAAATCAACTCAAGTATCAATTCAGAATCGCTTTGTAGGGACATCCGTACTTTAAATTCAGAAGTGCCAGTGTGTTTAATCTAGATTTGGGCTTTGCAATGCAAAAGAGGGTCTGCCACGGTTTGGCACTTGCTGTATACCAGCTACTGCACCTACCACTTTTCTTTTTTTAAGGTTTTATTTATTTATTTGACAGGGAGAGGCAGAGCGGCAGGCAGAGGGAGAGGGAGAAGCACGTTCCCTGCTGAGCAGGGACCCCGATGCGGAGCTCAATCCCCGGACTCTGGGATCATGACCCGACCCGAAGGCAGACGCTTAACCTACAGCCACTCAGGCGCCCCTATACGTACTACTTAAAGACCATTTTTCCCACCGAAACCTCAGGACAGCTTTGTGAGGCAGGTGCTGTGATTACAGATGAGGAAACAGACTTGCCCAAGGCCACTTTGGAGATGTGGTCAGAACACACACTCGGGCCTCTGGATTCCCAGCCCCCAGATGATTCATGTGAACTTCATTCAGTCACTCATTTCTCCAACAAGTACGTGTTAGTGTCTCCCTCCCCGTGCCGAGCACTGGGGATTCGGCCTTGAACAAGACAGTCACAACTCTGCATTATGGAACCTTTATTACATTTTGTCAGGAGCGCATTACGCTTGCAAAATAACCATCGCCTTTTATTTGCCAAGCTCTTTAAAGTTTACAAAATGCCTTCGCGCCCATTATCTCATTTGGAATAAATTTACTGTATTCCCTGATGCTTAAACAAATGGTAAATGAGACCCGTGACTTTGGAGTGGCCTGTTATTGACAGCCCACTCTCTTCCACTCAATCTTTCCCAGACCGGAGGCTTGTGTTTACTAGGCAGAGGCAATTGCATTTAAATTAAATTACTATCCCTCCTTCATTCATGTCCTTCTTCCCTTTCTGGTGCTCATAAAATCCTCCGTGGGCCTTCAGATTAGTGACTTTGGTTTCTCTTGCCATCACATTTGGGCAAATGTGTAGTTCTCTTAGTGCTGGGGCCAGGGCGTCACGTGGGAGACCTGCAGGGTTCCGTGTGACAGCTCGGAACAGCCCCCTGAGCCATCAGTCCCACTCTCCGAGGTTTGCTGGTCCCCTCCCATGTATCTATCCTTTCTTTTTCAGGTTTCTTTCTTCTTCTTTTTTTTTTATAGTTGGAGAAATAGCAAAGAAGCACCCTATCAAACAGTCGGGCATCAATGATGTGTCTATAGCCCTACAGACCATCATACAGAACGGAGATTTCTTTTCTTACCCAGGGTAATAGGGAGCCATGGAATGGTGGATCCCTGCTGCGAGAGTCTATCTGTGTCTGCACTGCTTTCCTCTCGGCCGATGGAGAAGGACCCAGAAGGCAGATGACAGGAGCCCTGCTCTGCACCTTCACTCTCTCCTGGAGAATTCCCTCCAGATCTTTAATCCCCAGCTGCTAATAATAATAATACCAATAATAATAATATTACTACAAATAAATCTATGTCTTGATTTTATGATCTGGGGGTTCACCATACATTTATCTCACTGGTCTAGAGTTTGGGAGTTCTTTCAGCCTATGCCTCAAAGTCTTTGTAGGGCGTTCATCAAGCAATTATATTTTGAGTGCCTGTTTTACACCAGGAAAGCATTCCTATCCTCATGGATTTTACTGGAATGGTGAGACAGACGGCACCCCAGCAGACCAATAACTGGAGCACAGTCTGTGACTTGGGCCATAAAGAAAATAGACAGGGAGCGAGGTATGAAGTGACCACGCTGGGCCTACTTAGACTCTGGGAGGAGGGGGCATTTAAGTGGGGATCCGAGGGATGAGAAAGAGCCAGACGCGGGGGCTTTCTGGGGTAGAGCGTTCTTGGCACAAAGAAGAGCCTGGGAAAAGGATCAGACGTAAGAAAAGAACTGACAGGAAGCCAATGCAGAAGGAGTTGGTGAATGAAAAAGTGGTATCAGGTGTCAGAGAGGCAGGTAGGGGCTGAAGAAGCACTAATTTTTAAAATTTCTGGATAGGGGGCGCCTGGGTGGCTCAGTCGTTAAGCGTCTGCCTTCCTGCTCAGGGCGTGATCCCGGCGTTATGGGATCGAGCCCCACGTCAGGGCTT
>NC_048229.1:23112523-23145143 GCF_002007445.2 Ailuropoda melanoleuca
GCCTAAAACATGTCACAAGGGGAAAGAAGGACTTTGCGTGGAGGGAAGGAACTCTGAGGTTGATGAAGCAAGGGGATAGAGACGGTTGACGTGGGGCCATCGGTACAACGCGCCATACTCATTACCATGGACAAACCATCCCAGGGAGACGGATGCCAGCCTTGAGCCTTTGCCCGTGTATTTCCCCTCTTGATGTCTTTTCTTCTTGTACTTGAACCTTTGCATCTTATCCAACCTCCAAAGGCTATTGCAAACCGTCTTCCTCTGTGAAGTCCTTCCTGGTCACAGTCGCTGTGTCCTATGTCCCCCGGGTTCTCTCTGGGCAGAAATGGAAAGTCTTCAACGTGCAAATCAAATGCAAATTCAAATCAGGTCTTCCCGGGTCCAAAATGAACCTCAGACAAATGTTTGTGAAACAAACCACTGAATAATGAGTGAAATGCAACAAGAGACCTAAATAAGAGTCCTCCATGTGAAAATGGAAACAGTGTTTCTCCATATTGCATGGAATTGCTAAATCAAATTAAATAAGACTCTGGTGTATTACGAGTGATCACAGCCCTAAATGTAAGAGCTTAAACAAAAAGCTGCTGGTAGAAAAGAAAAAAAAAAAGTAGGAGAATATCTTGATGACCTTTTCGGCAGGCAAGGTTTCTCTGAAATGATTTAGAAAGTATGAATCACAAAAGGGAAAAAAAAAACTGAGGTTCACAAAAATTAAAATTCCTGCTTATCAAAATACACCTCTAAGAATATAAAGAAGCAAGCCACAGACTGGAAGAAAAGACTGCAAAACATATATTTGATGAAGGATTGCATCCAGAATATATTAAGAATTTGTACCACCTGATTAAATGAAGACGAGGAATTCAATTAAAAAAAAAATGCGAACAGACACTTCCTAAAAGAATATATGCAGGGGCGCCTGGGTGGCACAGCGGTTAAGTGTCTGCCTTCGGCTCAGGGCGTGATCCCGGTGTTGTGGGATCAAGCCCCACGTCAGGCTTCTCTGCTAGGAGCCTGCTTCTTCCTCTCCCACTCCCCCTGCTTGTGTTCCCTCTCTCGCTGGCTGTCTCTATCTCTGTCGAATAAATAAAATCTTAAAAAAAAAAAAGAATATATGCAAATGGCCAAGAGGCACACGAAAAAGTGCTCACCATCGTTAGTCATTAGAAACATGCCGATTAAAATCATAATGAAATACTGTTACACACCCACCAGAGTG
Organism: Ailuropoda melanoleuca; assembly: GCF_002007445.2. Taxonomy (NCBI): domain Eukaryota; kingdom Metazoa; phylum Chordata; class Mammalia; order Carnivora; family Ursidae; genus Ailuropoda; species Ailuropoda melanoleuca. Next base: position 23,113,749 of record NC_048229.1, read on the forward strand.
GCTGAAATTAAAGGACTGCAACACCGAATGTGGGTAAAAGTGTGGGGGAGCTGGGACCCTCCCTCGAAGCTGGCGGGAACGTGAAATGGCATGATCACTCTGGAAAACAGTTTGGCAATTTCTCAAGAAGTTACACATACACTCACCCTGGGACCCACCAGCCCCTTTACGAGGCATCAATCCCAGAGAAACAAAAACCCATGTCCAGGAGAAGCTTTGGAGACAAATGTTTGTAGCAGTGCTTTTCACAGGAGCTCCCCAAGGGGAAAAAAATAATCACCTAGAGGAAAAAAGATTAAAAAAAGATTGTAGTATATTTAGATAATTAAATATTACTCAGAAGAAAAAAAAAAAGACTGATTCATTCCATAACATAGATGAATCCCAAAAATGGCTTGCTGGGGGAAAGAAACCCAAGCACAAAAAAGTCTATTTTGCTATTTTGCGTGATCTCATTTATATGAAATTCTAGGATAGGCAACACTGACCCTGTGATGACAAAAATCAGGACAGAGGTTGCTTGGAGTTTGGGGCAGCGGAGGGGGAGATTTGACCAGGAAGGAGCATGGGGGAACTTTCTGGAGTGACTCAGTGTCTCCTTCGGATAGGAATTCCTCAAAACAGACTGAACAGGATACTTTAAATCTGAGCATTTCTCTGTATGTAGAGTCAATCTCAATTAGATGAGAAATATGAATTATCTGGGCACCTTGGTGGCTCAGTCAGTTTAGCGTCTGCTTTTGGCTCAGGTCATGATCCTGGGGTCCTGGGATCGAGCCCTGCTTCGGGCTCCTTGCTCAGCCAGGAGCCTGCTTCGGCCTCTCCCTTAGCCCTTCCCCCTGCTTGTGCGCACTCTCTTTCTCTCTCTCTCTTTCTCTCTCTCTCTCTCTCACCTCCTGCTAGCTCTCTCTCTCTCTATCAAATAAATAATTTTTTTTTAAAAAGGCATATGAGTTATCATTAATATTATTGTCATTATTGTTTTTCTGTGCACAGGGCACCTTGACTGACACTTTGACGTTGTCTTGTAGTCAGAGGACTCCAAGCACGGTGAGGGCAGGACCCTGTCCTGGATCCTGCTTGGCTCACCAGTGCCCGGCACAGTGCCTGGCACAAAACAGATGCTCAGTGAAGATCTGTTGAATAAATTCATGTATGAACAAATGAGCAAGTGTTTGCAGAGGGAGAGAGCAATAGCAAAAAGAATGTCTGGCTTTCGAAAGCGGAGCTGGGAGAAGCGCAGTTTCTGATATTTACAGCCCTCCAGCCTCTCTGTTCTGGTTTGCTGGACGAATGGGAGCCCCTGTTAATGCTCATATCTATGTATTTACAAGACAGCCTGGAGGCTGCTTGGGAACTAATTCAGCATCTTGAGGAAATCATTTGCCTTTAGAAAAGAAGATGTAAATATTCCCCACTCGGCTGAACAGAATGGCTCTGCTGGGCTCCCAAATGCAGTCCTTAAGAATGTCCTTTAACTCACTCTGGAGGCTGGGAGAAGGAACCCCGGGAAAGAAAGAGAAGCTGGCAGCATGGAGGGCCTGCTACACGTCCCCACCATTGTCTCCTTTCCTCCTCGTGATGATGAAGCCAACAAGGGTCACTGTCTCCATTTCACAGATGAGAACATGGAAGCTCAGAGGTGTCCCAGGTGAGTTACACTCTGCTGGGGTTGGCAGTGAAACCCAGGCCTCCCTGGTCCTTGGTGGGGCTGGAGCCCCAGGTGATGTCCTAACTCTGACTCTCGCTTGCTGGGCGCCCAGGGTCGCGGTGCTCTCTGAGCTTCAATTTCCTCATCTGTAGAAAGGGATCCATGACTTGCCCTCCCATCTAGGAAGAGGTGAGGCTGAGAGGAGCCCCAGGGGAGGCAGAAACGCACCTGCTTCTCATCCCGCCCAGGACGCCGGGCATGTCACCTGCTGGGAGGTCACCACAGGGAACGGGCACTTCTCCGTCAAACTTTTCCAGCTGGTACTGCCCTTTTCAATCTATTTAGGAGACCCTCACTCCGCACGGCCTCCATTGCCTCCACTCTGGTCTGAGGCCCCTGCAATCCCTCACCTGGGTTAGTGGCCTTCACACCGGTCTCCCTGATGCCGCTCTTGTCCTTTGAAGTCTATTCTCTACTCGGCACCCGGGACCCCCCTCGTGAACCCCAGATTGGAGCATGTTGCAGTTCCAAACGCTGGCGTGGCCCTAGGGTGACCACCTCGTCCTGGTTGGAGCACCGCAAGTCCTGTGTCCTGGGAGCCCTTTCCGTCTTGGGCCAAGGGGGGTGCTTGATCACCCTGACGGCCTTCAAATCTTTCTGAGTTAAAGCCAACATGTTCACAAAGTCCTCTATCACCTGGCCCCCATTGTCTCTCTGACCTTGTCCACCACACCTTGCTCCCCCCCTTGCTCGCCCCACTCCAGCCATACCGGCTTCCTTGCATTCTTGCTGCCACCCCTGTGCCTTTGCACTGGCTGTTCTTTCTCCCTAGAATGTTCTTCCCCGTTTTATGATTGGCTCCCTCATCCTATTAGGTCTTTGCTTAGCTACGTCTTTCTCAAGGAGCCTTGCTCTGCTCATTCCATCTAAAATATTCTCCACATCCCTCTCGATGCCCCCCAGCCGGGTCCCCATGCTTCATTTTTTTTCCTTCCCCACACTTTTCGTCATCTAACACATTACGTATGTTACTTTCTTCTCTTGTCCACCCTTTGCCCCTACCCCGGCCTAGAATATAAATTCCATGAGGACATGGGTGTCTTTCTACTTTAGTCACTGCTGTGTCTCTGGGGGCTGGGACAGTCAACACGCAGCACGTGCTTTCTGAATCCTGGTTGAGTGAATGAATTGCCTGAGCATCCGCCATGAGTTGGGCCCCCAAGCTCCCAGTTAGGTGCGGGAGAGCAGCGCGCACACAGAGGCTGCAAGCCAGGCTGTAACCGCAGAGGGAGACACAGGTGGGTGGAACCTGTGGCAGCCCCCCCAACCCCTCAAGCCCACCAGGAAGTCAGGGAAGGCTGAGAACGGGAGGAAGAAGGGCAAGAAGACAGTGGCCTGCCAGCAGCATCTGCTCCGCACCCCAGAACATCCCTGCACGCCCCTCCCCCACCCCACTCCCTCTGCCCCCCAACGTCCCCTCGGGGACTTTGGGGCATAGCCGTGGTGGCTGGCAGTCCGGGGACTATGAGCCGCGGCACCCACCTCGCTCGGACTAAGGCACCTGAGGAGTCACGAGCAGCAGGAATGATTTCAGTTCCCTCTCTCTTCTGGAAAGGACACCTTTAAATCTATCTGGAAGCTTCTCAGGCTGTGGCAACTGGGGGTGAGGCACTCCACCCATTAGGCATGAAACCGGATTCCTTCGAAGTCAGGAGAGCCTGCGGGGCACCCGTGGAGCCATCCTCCCATCCCACGCCACCTTCAGCGGGGGGGGCTTGAGATCAGAACTGACAATAAAGGTGATTGGCTGCTCATGCTGAGCCCTTGCTTAGGGGGTGTCTGCCTGGGTCGGAGCCAGAACGCCATTTCAGCCTCCCCCTACGTGGGCCAGATGATCAGGCCATGAGACTGGGAGGACGCCAGGGAGCACCGAGCAAGGGAGCTCTAAACTCTGATCCCAGCTCCTTCGCTGCTAATTCTATCAGTCCCTCGGGCTTCCTGAGCCTCAGTTTTGTCATCTGTAAAATGGGCTCAGTGATCCGTGGGCTGGTGCTTCTGTGGACCAGACGAGCTCCAAAACCAGGGTTTCCTCTCCCACTGCTAATTATCCAAGGCCTAGAGGGGTTTAGTAAACTGCTTGAGGTCCCAGCCTAAAAAATGGCAAAGACAGGAATAAACCCAAACCCATTCCTAGTGACTGGGCGCATGACCTCCAGACGGAGCAGGCAGGGCCGACTTTGGCCAGGGAGAGATGGCGGAAGGTGAAGCGATATTCTCCATAGGCCCATTCTACCAGCGGACCTCGTAGGAATGCACTGTCCACACTGCCAAGCTTGTCCCGTGGTATGATTACCAAGAAGGCCGGGCTTAGGAGTCAGGGCCTTGGGTTCAAATCACAGCTTCATCTGTTTCCTCAACGTCAATGTCTGATTTGGGGGGAGGACCCTCAAACCCTCTCCTCTGATTTTCACCTTCTTCTAAAGCCCTTGTTCCTTTCCCTCTCCCCAAGCACTGAGCAATGAAGAACTGTTGCTTATTTAATCAGTGGCAACCAGACGCAGTCTCTGGACTCAGTTTACTGGAGGGCAAGGCCACCGTGCCTTAAAGAATTGCATGCCCCAGCATCCTTCCCCCTCCTGCTATAGACCTCCCAAGGACAGCTGGGGACAAGGTAAGTCCAATGGCTTTCAGCAAACACAGCTGTGTCTCCCCTCCCCTTTGAGGCCAGCCCGAGCAGGAAGACTGCACACTTTAGATTACGAGAGATGGGAGATGGGAGGTGGGAGGTGGGAGGGTTGACATAAGCCACTCCATTGAGCTCTACAAGCTGAAGGTGCTGGTACGAGCACGATGTCAGAAGGGGGCTACTGGGCCTTCACGCAGGTAGTCATAAAGCAGCATCTGACTCATTTTTAATTTTTTCTTGCACATATAGAAACTGCGAAGTGATTGACAGGGCAGTGGACCCCCAACACCTGCCTCTTAGAAGCGATGCTTAAATATTACCGAGCACAGCACCTAGCTCCTTGCCGACAGACGAGGAGTGGGAGCTGTTGGTGGTTCTTAACAGAGGGTGACAGGGTCGCCACCTCACCTTGTCACCAGGACCAACGTTTAGCATCTGTCACCGTGCTCTGAAGGTAGCTGCCCGCACTGACAAGTGAATAAGCAACCGGGACTGGGGGGTGGGAACAGAGCCTCGGCGGCCCATCATCCCATGAAGACAACAGCGGGAGCTTGGCTAAGCCATTAATCACGTCTAAAGCCTTCCATGGCTCTATCTGACATCCTCTGGCATCTATCTGCCTCTCCCAGATGCAATGTCTTCCTTCTCCTTTTCTTCCCATCTAACGATCCTCGGGATTAGGAAAGATGACAAACCCTCCATTCCTCGGCCCTAAACTGTGCAGTCAGCCAGGGGCCTTGGGTCTCTGGTGGCCTGCAGAGGGTCTGGGCAGGGAAGGGATGGTGCAGGCACAGGAGGATGGCCCGTCGCAGGCAGATGATGGACAGGGCATCAGGTGACATGGGCACGGCCGATGTGTAACTCCAAGTTTATGACCTTTCTCCTCTCGTAAGCCTTAAGCTGCACGAAGGCAGCCCTCTGCCCACCCCAGCCTCAGCTGCAACAGGGCCCAGCACGTGGGGTGGTGGGAGGGCCCATAAATATTTATTGAATGAAAAAATGTTAACTGGGTCTTTTTTTGATTTTTTTTTTTAAGATTTTATTAATTTATTTATTTGACAGAGAGAGAGGCAGCGAGAGAGGGAACACAAGCAGGGGGAGTGGAAGAGAGAGAAGCAGGCTTCCTGCTGAGCAGGGAGCCTGATGCGGGGCTCGATCCCAGGACCCTGGGATCATGACCTGAGCCAAAGGCAGACGCTTAATGACTGAGCCACCCAGGCGCCCCTTAACCAGGTCTTAAACTCTGATCTGCCTTTGGACATATCTTTTCCCTCTCTTTCCTGTAAAATGACCTCAAGTCTTTCTTCTCATCTTGAGACTCTGGGGTTCTTTTAAGACCTGGGCACGCTGTTAAAAATGGCCTCGGGACATAGAAACAAGAGGAGCCGTCTGTGATGGCTACTTAACACACTCTCACCCCTCAAATAACTGGTTATGTTGGCAGGGCAGCCATCGAAGGGCAGGGAGGTGGATGGAGCCCTGGGCATCAGAGGGCCGTACTTCTGAGCCCAAAGATCCATGGAGCCACCTTGGACTGCGAGCTGACTATGTGCTGGGCACTGCGCTCAGCGCTTCGGGAGAGTGCAGACTTCACAAGCCGCCGGCAGGCTGGTAGGAGTCCCAGACCCATTGCCCAGAGGAGGGAAGGAGGGGCCAGAAAGTAGGAAACTGGCTGAGGTCACACAGGGAGAGGACGGCAGAGCCCAGGGCTTGAGCAATTTTGATACCCGTGTCGCCAAAGTGGTAGTTCGGGTGCCGCTTACTGCCCTGGGTCCCGGGCTGAGCAAGAGGCTGATGTGACGCCAGGGTCCCCCTGGGGATTTCTGCAGTTGGCTTGCAAGCAGGAGGGTCAAGCTGGGTCAGTACCTTCTGCATCAGTCTATGCTGACTGGGGGGATCTGAGGGGCTAGGGGACAGTTGTCATCCTCCAGGATGTTAAACTGACTTCTAGCATCTTCGGGGTTTCTGTTTCCTGCACAACAGGGAGGGAAGTTGTGCTGTTAGGACTTGACTTTAACCTTTTTGGATGCACCGCTTGCACACCATTGAAGAATAACGACAGGTTTCTCCTTTCCCGAGATGTACTTCATAAAATAAACGTCCAGTAAATCTTTAACAGGGAACACACAATTTCATCTTTCTTTTTCCTTATCGCACTTCCCGTTCTCTGATAACATGTTTATTTTCTTGCTTATTGTCTGTCTCCCCAGGTAGGATGTTCCTTCCAGAAGAGCAGGAGGGGTTCTGCCTGCCCGCCGTGGATCCCTCACGTGGGGAACAGTGCCAAGCACTTAGCAGGTGCTCTGCATATATCGGCTGAATGAGGAATCCTGCTGGCACAGGAAGAGAAGCTCCTGGAAACTCACAGGTTCCAGGTCCTAAAAATGTCTGCAGATCTCCCACGCCAGGAAGGCAGTGAGAATCTTTTCTCGAGTTCCATAACTGCTTTCATTTGGGGACCAAGCTGGGAGCTTGGGACCTACTTCCCTGACCACTACATGAATAATGCTCACTATTAGCAAATTAAATCACCACCTAGTTTTGCAGAGCACCTGTTATGAGCTGAATTATGATCCTTACAAAACGTGCATGGGGAAGCCCGAAGGCCCACTACTTCCGAATGTGACTGTATTTGCAGATGGGGTCTTTAAAGGGGTGATTGTCTTGAAGCAAATCCCTTTGGATTGCCCCGATCCCATCCGACTGGTGTCCTTATACGAAGAGGAAATTTGGACACACAGGGAGACAAGCAGGGATGTGTGCAGAGAGGAAAGGCCATGGGAATGCCTAGGGAGAAGGCAGCCATCTACGAGCCAAGGGGAGACTTGCGAAGAAACTAGGCCTACTGACACCCCCTTGGTCTTGGACTTCTAAGCTCCAGAACCAGAAGGTGATACGTTTGGGGTTAAACTCCCCGGTTTGTGGTGTTTTGTTATGGCAGGCTGAGCAAGCTGACACACAGAGGGAGCTCCGATCAGCTATCCCGGAGGGGCCCGAGGGATAGAGTTTTCGTATGACCAGTACTTGAAGGGTGTTTGAAGAAGCAGGTATCCCAGCTAGAGACGTGCCTAGGCAAGTGTCGTTAGTGGCGCAGGTGCGTATTTGCGTGGGCGTGGCAGGACTGTGTATGCCAGCAGGTGTTCACTGGGGGGCTGTGAGCCGATGTTCACAGGTGCTTGAACGTTGATATTGGTGCACACGGGGGGGATGCATTCGTGTCAGTGTGTCACACACATTCAAGGTGTGTAAGCTTATTAACTTTTTCAGGGGTTTGTTCATGTAGTCATCCATCCAGATTTCTTGAATGCTTGCCTACACATATGTACACAATGTAGGCAGACAAGGGAACTATGATAGAGGTTAAATATGGGAATTAGAGGAGAATGGAGAATGAGCATTTATCTCCATTCGATGTATCAGGGAAGACTTCCTGGAGGAGGTGGCACTTGAGTTGACGAGGCCAAGTGAAGAGGAGCAAGGCCATTGCGTGGGGTTATGTAGGGGGAGAGAAATAACAGTGTGCACTTGAAACTACAAACGTTTTGGGTTGATTCCATTCCTTGGAGCCCTTCTACCCGGGCTGCCCCCGTCAACCCTCCAGAGTCCCACGGTCACAGAACAGAGAGGAAGCACGAATGCCAAGGAGCCATCACTTTATTTTGTACAGACCAAGCATGCTGGGATCCCCATGCCTGAGGGATGTGCCTCCTGCTGGACTCCTCTTGCCTCGCGAGCACAGCCATGCTGGCTGGCTCTGGACTGAGGGCCCCTGGGGAGGCCTGGCTGATCTCTCTCTTTCTCCAGACGGTTGCGGAGTCGGGAAGTCTTCGAGGGCAGTACGTCTCAGGAGGCTGGAAACAAACGCAGGGCAGAGTGGATCAATGGGATGCAAGAAGCGTGTTTGGGGGCGCTTGGGTGGCACAGTGGTTAAGCATCTGCCTTCGGCTAGGGCGTGATCCTGGCGTTATGGGATCGAGCCCCACGTCAGGCTCCTCTGCTATGAGCCTGCTTCTTCCTCTCCCTCTCCCCCCTGCTTGTGTTCCCTCTCTCGCTGGCTGTCTCTATCTCTCTCGAATAAATAAAAAAAAACTTAAAAAAAAAAAAAAAGAACCGTGTTTGGGGGGCGGAGGCCCTGACGTCCCATATCCCCGGGTGGTGTTCTACAGACACACCAGCCAGAGGAATGAAGGAGCATAGGCCGCAGAAGGGGAATGAATGTAGAGACACTTGGGACGCAGCTCCTGATGGGCCAAAGGGCTGAGTGCAGGGCAACCGGGCTGGGGATCTCTGGCATTCACATCAAACTCACGGTGTTAATCTAGGGGGTGGTATTATCAGCCCCGTTTTCTAGCTGTGGACACACGTGCTTGGCCCAGGTCTCATGGCCAATTACAAGGAAGGAACGAACTTGGGGGGGGGCTTGCTTGGTTCTGAATCCCCTAATAATAATTTACAATAATAATAATAATAACAATTATTATTATTATTTGCCTCGCTGGCAGCAGGGCTGTATTGCTCAGTTCAAGCCTCCAGTGTGGATGTCAGGGTGGAGAATATTTTTTTGGCAGACGCTGTTATCACGGTGAGCGCTGCTGGGAGGGGGAAGGACTTGAGTTTAAAAAAAAAAATGGCAGAGACAAGATGTTCTGTGATGACTTCTGCTAAGAACTGTTCTCCTTATGGACGTGTGCCCTTTACTTGGCCTTTGAAACTGCTTTCTGTGTCCCCAAGAGCATAATAATGTAAATGAATATCACATCTCTTCCCGGTAATTGAGAGCAGAGAGAAGGCCATGTTAAGTCAAATTAATTTGCTCTGATACAGTCCGAGCCCATCTCCTCGGAAGGGGCAATCGCTTTTTGATGGGCTGAGGGTGCCTCTCGAAGCAGCAGGTCTATGGAAGTGGAGGCCGGGTGGCTCGTTGCGGTCCAGGAAGGCCTCTGGAAGGAGGGCTGGGGACCGAGGCAAGGCCCCGGCCGTGCACCTGCGTGCGGCTTCGAGTTCAGCGGTGAAGAGACTCGCGGAGGCCGTGCGGTGTTATTACTGGGCAGAGGGTTTGCCTTGTGTCTGAACCTGGAGGGAGGTGCCAACGTCCCCTAACTGGCTCTGCCTCTCATCCGGGAACCACGGAGTGGAATGCCCTGCACCCTAAGGCTTGAAACGTGCTCTGGGAGGGGTTGGCAGGGGCCAGCCCTGCCTCAGGGCAAAGAGCACCGAACTGGGAGTCCAGGTGCCTGGGTTGGCGGCAGACTCCCTGGGGGGCCTTGATCTTGAGGGCTCCCTCATTTGTTCTATCACTGAGGTTGGAGTCGGGGAGTTCCAACATCCCTTTAAGCGTAGACGGCTGGGCTATCTCAGTATGGGACATCAAGGGAGGCGACCTCTTTGAAAATCCAGCTCTGTCATGGGGGAGGCTCTGAGTTTATTTCTGCGCATGCTCGGAACGGGTACCCAAGGAGAAGTGTTACGGACACGAGTGGCAATTCCGGAGTTTCGAATGCTGTTCTGCCTGGGTGACTTCCTACAAGTGACTTAACCTCTTTGACTCTGTTTGCCAACCTGCGAAATGGTAATAAGTCATCCTAACCGCCTTTTGGGGTTCCTGTGGATACGGACTTGTTCGATATGTACGCCCGACAAATGTAAGCCATTATGGGTGCTGGATTCCTCTTCCTACCTTCAGCCCGGAGAATTTCCAGGCTTCGCTCTGGGGTAGGAGAGAGGGCAGACGGAAGCCCTGCTTCTCCCATTGCTGTTCTGGGACCTTTGTCTTTGCCCCCCACCCCCACCTGCAGCCTCAGTTTCTCTCTGGATATTTAAGGCAAGAGTTGAACTCCACTCTACCCCAGGCCCCTTCTTCCCTGGCCTGAGCCTACCCGACAAGATCTGCCATCATTACGTGGACAGAAGGCCACCACGGCTCCTCTGGCACCAGGAGGAATGAAGCCCTGGAAAGACAAGACAAGGGTGGGGAAACCAAGAGCCCAGCACCTTCTTTGGCTACGGAACCCTCTGGCTTTCCAATGGGTCCGTGTTTTAAAGTGCTAAGGAATCAGAGGCACCTACCAGAGCGCTTTGCACCCGGCAACTCATTATTTCCTCAAAAACCTCTAAAACCCGTCATCTCTAGAGAAATCACTCGCAGCCTGGAAGGCAGCGGCAGCAACAGGTTTTCTCCAGGCTGCCAGACCCGGGTGGACTATTTGGTTTTCAGTCCACAAGAACAGTCCCCACCGGCTGCCTTTACCTGCACTGGCTCCTACTTCTGGAGATATTTCTTCATTATGCTCTCAACATCCTCATCTTTGCTCCCCGCCCCCGGCTCTCTGTGCTCGGGGGACGTTCGCTCGCCACCATCGCCCTCCAGCCGCGGGATTCGGGGTCGGCTCTTGATGCTGTCGGCACTTTTGAAGGACACGATGGAGCTGGAGGAGGAGGACGAGTCAGAGAGGTGAGCGGGGTCCTCCTTGGACTCCGGACTCTTTTTCAAAATGGTCTTGACCCCCGAGAGAAAGGTCCGGTCGGCCTCCTCCGTCTCAAAGTGGATGCGTGAATGCTGCGAAGTGTCTTGACCCTCTTTGGCCGCTCTGGCCAAGGACACGGGAGACTCAGGCTTCCGGATGGCTGGGAGGAAGTCATCGAAATCCACTTTGGTCTTGCGTTCGTAGTGGAGGCTTGGGACCCTCCAGGTGAAAGGATCGCTGTCCAGAGGTTCCTCCATGAGGCGGGCAAACTGGCGGTTCTGGAAGACGAGAGGCTCCTTCCCGAGGTCTGGACAGCCCGTGTCGTCGAGGGAGGACTCCAGACAGCGCCTCCGAGGCCTCAGCGTGGGCGACAAGAGCATGGACCTGGAGGAGCTCGGGGAGCTCAGTTTTCTCCCGGAGCTCTGCCCCGATTCGAAGAGGGACTCGCAGGAGCTGAACCGGGTCTTCCGCCTCTCAGGCAGCGGGGTGGTGCTCTCGGCGCTCTGGGGGGAGAGGCATTTCAGGCTGGTGGACCGCAGGAGCCCGGACGACATCCCGGAGGCGCCCTCCGGTTCCAGGGCCGACTTTGTCCCAAACCCCAGTGAGAGGTGTCTCTCGTCGCTGCCCGCCCTGGCCCTCCGCAGCGTGGAAGCCCCGGTGGTCTGGTAAATGGGCAGTGTGGGCCAGTCCTCCAGGCCCAGAGGGGACCCCTGGCCCCTCTGAGCTCTCTTCCTCCGGAGACCTTCCACAAACTCCGACAGGGCCGCCGAGGGGCTGGGCAGCTTTTCCCTGGACACCGGGGACGTGTCTGCACTCCGAGAAGCCGGGGAAGGAGACCGTGCCCCCAATCTCTCTGTGGGTTTTCTCTGCCCGCTGCACTCGTCACCGTCCCCCAGATGGTAATACTTCTGCCGGCGGAGGCAGAGGGGAGAAACAGACTTGTCCCCTGAGGTCTGGCTCTGCGCGGTCCGGGCTCTGCTCAGGGCCGACGCCGGTTGGGACATCTCTGCGTCCCTGGCCTCGTCGTTCATCCTGCACCAAGAAGACACAGGCGGTCAGTAGAAACCACGTAATTCATACCGTCCGTGCAGTGGGTGTGAGTGCCACTAGGCACAGGCGCTAATACTATTTTTCTTAGGACACACCATCCCTGCCGCACTCTCAAATGAACCGAATGATTTAACGCACACATCCAAGCCATGTAAATGATTTCTTGTTGCTTTCTGAAACGCAATTTCTGCATACAATTAAACCCAGCTAAGTACGTGTGAGAGGATTAAAACGGCAGTTAGGACGGGTGACTTTAGAGTCACAAGCCATCATATCTGACAGGATAGGACCTACCGTCCCAGGGCCTGCTGCGAAATAAGTCGTTTGCTTCTTGGGAGACTTGAGGGGGACCCGCGGCAGGGTATCTATTTAGGGCCAAGCCCAGAGGAGGGTCCCACCAAGCAGGGCTTCTGAGAGTCAGTGACCCAAATGTGTCTCAGTGGGATGCTCTGGTTTATGGGCTGGAGATAAAAACACGGTCCCTCCCCCCAAAGGAAAAGATTTTCATAAAATCGACATGAAACCAAGTCTATACACAAGAGGACAGACGGCTTCTATTCTGGGACTATACCAGGCTTGGTTCTCATGCAGAAGCATTTTGCAGAAACTGAGCCAAAAACACTCCCCCTCTGAAAAGTAGGAGCCTCACAGCGAGGAGAAATTATAGACTATAAAATAAAGGGCATCTTTACAGGAGAGAGACCGGAGTCCATCCACCGTTCCTTGAATAAATAAAATCTATTTGTCCTCCCCCTAAGAGAAATGACCCCCTGCCCACCCATGGCAAAGTTATAATTTATGAAAAAGCAAAAGGGGTATGAACGTCAGAGCCTTGGCAAGCAGACAAGCCAGGGGCTGGAAGCTGACTATGGCCAAGGGCCACGTTTATGCAGGTTTCTAGTCATTATTCCGCTTCTCTACACTGTAGCTCTAACTGGGAGCATGGGATTCAGCCCCCTTTACAGCGGGGGGAGGGGGGTGGGTGGATCCTGGTACAAGGCTCTGAGGAAGGCTTCTTGCCCACGGCGGCGTGATGTCACCATTTCCACACCAACCACAAGGGACAGTTTAGAAGGAAAAGAGAGGACCACAGTGGCCCAAAGGGCTTTTGAATCTGTTAAGGAAGCCAAGTCAATGGTCCCTGATGGAGATACCCAGAGGGGGAGGAAGGTACAGGCAGGGGAATGGGAATCAGGGTCTTTTCTAAGCACATGGGTAGGGGACTGCGACCCTGGCTTCCTGAGGTCCTGAGGTCAAAGGCGCAACCATCCCATAAGCCCCTCTCTTCTGGGGTTGGCAGGAGCTTCCCTGGACCCCAGATCCATGGGAGGTCACCATGGCAATGATGCTCGGTTCAAGAGTTCCATGAGTGGTAGGCACAGGGCTGGCTGTGTTCATCTGCTTCTCCTGCCCTTGGGCAACTAGGTGGAGGGTCAAGGTTGTGGTGGGGGTGGGGGGACCACAGGGTCAAGGTGGTGGTATAGGTAAGCTACCTCCATTACCCACTCTCTTCCCCATCATCGGTCCTTCTCTGGCGGAGGCACGCTCCCCACGCCCTTCCCAGCCCCTGCCTTGAGCTTCCCTCTTGTTCACCGCGCTCTAGCCACCCGGGTCTCCCCGTGCCGAGCCCTTCCAGCTTCTGGTGTGGAAGAGAAGAGCCCGGTCATGGTTGCTGACACGTGGGGAAGTCACAGGAATGAAAGAAAAGCCTGGGGCACAGTGCCTGGCACCTAGGTCCTCAAATAACGGTGGTGAGATGAAGAATTAAGAACCGATAACTAATGGCTGTGCATCATTGCAACTAACTGTGGTGATCGTGAAGCCTTCCAGGAGTCTTTGCGTCTTGAGCCTAACCCATTGCTGGAGGCCACGAAAGCCTCAGTTCCAGCTGCAGGACGGAGGAGCGGAAGAACGAGTGAGCAGGTGACCTGGTGGCTCACGGAAGGCTTGGTCCCCATGTGCTAAGCCAGCAGCCACACAATTTGCCCAGAGTGTCTGCCTCCTTTCCCGTTTCTTGGCTGTCACCTTCCATCTGTCACCCCTGGATGTGAGCTGGAGTGACCCCTTTATGAGGACCTGAAGCTGTGTCGTCAATATCATTGCCTTGGCATCCCTCCCTGAGCCCATGGCAAGGTGGCCTTCTCGCTCTTTGCTTTACCTTTGGGGTTTTTTTTGTTTTTTTTTTAATAAACATTTTGGAGTTGCCAGGGGCAGTGGGCTGCCACCGGAGCCAACAAAAGTCATTTCTGCCCTGCCTTGGCCCTGAAGGGAGGTGGGCGTGATGAATATGTCTCAGGGGCTCAGTCACATCCATCACCTGCCATGTGGGGATGGTGGCGTCGGGGCACCCGTCCCTGAGTCTCCTGGGATGCTGCCGTCCCAATCACTCTAGCTCCCAGCTCGAGCGCCGGCTGTGGATGCCAGGACAGGGCATGGGGAGAGGGAAGGAAGAGAATTTAGGAGGAGGAAGAAGGGAGACAGAGGAAGGTGGGGAGGAGGGAGGTGGGGAGGAGGAAAAGGGAAGGAGGAGTAAGGGAAGAAGAAGAAGGAGACAGGGGAGGAGGAGACGGGAGGAGGAGGAAAGGGGGAGGAGAAGGAAGGGGAGAAGAAGAAGGAGGAAGGGAAGGAGGAGCAAAGGAGGAGGCGGAAGTGGAAGGAAAGGAGGAGGAAGGGGGAAAGGAGGGGAGGAAGAGGAAGGGGAAGTAGAGAAAAGCAGAAGGAGACGAGGTGGGGGAACCCCTACCCCCCAGCCCTGCTGTCGAGACCGTGCAGGCTGTCATCCCTGCACCCTCTGTCTTGGCACTGAGCCCAGCACACAGCAGCTGCTCAGTAAATTTGGTTGAACTGAGTCAAGTTTAGCTTGGAAACAGGTTCACAAGGAAGAGGACCTAGCAGAACGGGAAGGGGAGGAGGGTCCAAGGGAAGCGGGAAGAAAGGAAGCAGGCAAGTGAACAGCTGCAGTGAGAATGGGTGGGGGGCTGGAGAGGAGAGGGGAAGAAGAGGGTGCCTGAGGGCTAAGGTAGGGAGGGGGTGACACAGAAGGGGCACAGGCTGGCAGTGGAAGGTCTGCCTTCCTTGTCTTTGACCCAAGGTGGGATGGACAGGGGGGCACAGGAAGCCATCACCAGCCTGGGAGTGGGGGTCTGGAGGCCCCAGGTGGTGAAAGCTGGTGTCCAGGACACAGGCTTACTGGGACCAACCCCATGGGGACCCCCAACACCACCAGACCCAACAGATCTGACTGCCTTCCCCGAGGCCCACCAGGAGCAGTAAAGCTCACTTCCATANCAGGAGCAGTAAGCTTCCTTCCATAAGGTGTACAAGCCAAAACGTCCCAGCCCGGTGGTCACTGAGCTCTGCCGAGGGGCCCAAGGGCCTGGTGTTCTGGGGGGGGGTGTGGGTAGGCTGGGTCCCACTTTCCTTGAGTTGTCTGGTGCGTTCAGAGCCTCAGCCAGTGGGCTTGAAACAGAAGCACAAGCCAAGCTGTGTTGACCCCTAGGGAGCTGGACGGGACGGACAAGGAGGAGAAGGAGGAAGGGGTAGAGCGAAGGGAAGCAGATGACATGGGGAAGGGAAGGGTAGGGCACCCAGAGAGAAAGAAAGAAGTCGTGGCTGAGTACTGTCTCCTGATTTTGCCATTCAGAAATGCACCCACATCCCTGCGATGCCGGCATTTCCACTCCAAGTACGAAGTTGCTTGCATCCACTCCTTTCCGCGTGCACACCGCAGAATGTCACGTACACGCAGACACCCTCTTGCAGACTTCTGGGGGCGGGGGTCGTCCCAGTTCTGCCCTTGAGGCAGGTGATCCTCTCCATTTCTGACCCAGCTTTGGACATTTCAAACCAGCCTGCTGTTATCATCCAGGGGCCTGGGAAGACTCATTTTTTCCCCCCAGCTGTCCTTACTGGACGGCTTGACTCAGATAGAACTCTCCTCCCTCAGTGTCGCATGATGGATGGCTGGCAGACGATCAAGATGTCACTGAGCCTGCCTCCCGGAACCTTGGCCGGGGCGAGCGCTAATGCATAGAAGTTTCACTGGGAGACAAGTATGGACAAAAGCTAGGCGGGGACACCCTGTTACTCCAAGGAGAGACTCCAGCAACATCTTGGGAACTTCTGCTGTCTGGCCTTTAGTCTATCTGAAGAGGAATAATTTAAAAATCTTAATGCTCGTTTGATGGTTTTCCTTTTTTAAAATTTTCTTTAGATTTTTTAAATTTATTTTTTTAAAGATTTTTTTAAATTTTATTTGAGAGAGTGAGCGAGAGAATAAGAGATCTCGCACAAGCAGGATGAAGGGTAGAGGGAGAAGCAGATTTCCCACTGAGCAAGGAGCCTGATGTGGGACTTGATCCCAGGATGCCAGGATCATGACCTGCGCTGAAGGCAGATGCTTAACTGACCGAGCCACCCAGGCGCCCTAGGTTTTTATTTATTTATTTGACAGAGAGAGAGGGAGAGAGCACAAGCAGGGGGAGAAGCAGAGAGAGAGGGAGAAGCAGGCTCTCCACTGAGCAGGGAGCCGGATATGGGGCTCAATCTCAGGACCCCGGGATCATGACCTGAGCTGAAGGCAGACTCTTGAAGGACTGAGCCACCCAGGCGCCCCCTATTGTTTTGCTTTAATAGCCCTGCCCATCAGAGGTAGAGAAGTCTCCAGACGAGGGCAGAGGTTCAAGAACATACAGTTGCCATATATGAGCCTGCTCTGAGCAGCACAGGAAAAGGACGAGGATATAGAAGCAGTCCGTTGGGCAGCAGAATGAACCAGCTGCCAAGACACGTGTCTCAGCATGAACCCTACCCCTGCCCCTGCCAGGCTGTCCTGTGAACGCGGCTCCATCATTTTACCATGAATGTTCCATGAATATCAGGTGAAGAATGGAAAAGGCATGTCTCTACACACGCAATTTGTATGCATGATCTCATCAGGGTCAGAATCCTTGCCCCATCTTACGGATGAGGAAACTGAATCCCACTCGTGAGAAGCCATTCCCCCAAGGTCACACTGCTAAGTGGCAGAGCCTGGATTTGAACCCCGGTGGGCCAGATCCGCACGTCATGCCTTTCCCTTCCACAACATCCCATGCCCTCCAGGCAGAAAGGTGAGTGGAAACCTCGGCTGGCTGAACTCCTATCTACATGTCCATATATTTCAACGTCCGCTGAGGCATAGTGAACCAAAAAGGAGAGATCCAAGTCAAGGAGAGACATGGGATTCACCGGCCCCCGCATTATTACACAGCAAAAATAATTCCCAAGTCTGAGTCTGTCTGGGCAGAGCCTGGGCCAACAGTAGCTACAGAAAACTGGAGGCGGACTTAATGACACCGTGAATCATCCCCCGAGATGTGCTGTCACCCCCGTTCTTCATCTGCACCCTGAAATTCAAGAGGAAATTAAAAATGTATGGACGTTCTAACACTGGCAAGGGCCGGGATGGGAAACCAGATGTGCCTTTAAGATGACCTGAAGGTGTGTGACCAAGGCCAACAGGACAACGGATAATCTGTAGTAGACATTGTTATGGTGTCCGAGACTGCGTGATGTGGTAGGAAAGTGAGACATTGATTAAGCCCCTTCGGGGTGCAGCTGAATTCTGCATAATCCCTGCTGTATTTTGTGCCTTTACACTTTGCAGACATTCCTTGATTTTATCTTCGCAATAGTCCTCTATTATAATCCACTATCGTAATCTTCCTGTTTCACAGATGTGGCTCAGAAGGATATGTAATTTGCTTTACAATCAATGGGAGAACATGGATGTAAGCCAAGGAGTCCAGCTCCGGGATCCATGCCTCCTAACTGCTCTCCTCTCCTGCCCTTTACTGTCCTATTTTACAGATGAGGAAACCGAGGCTCGGAGAGGCATGTGGGCTTGCCGAGGATGTTTAGGGCCCAGGCTCTCCTCTCGGTCTGACCGTGTACGATGCTGCAAGAACATGGGCTGCCTTACCCTCCTGGAGAGCACACAGGAGGAGTGGAGACTGGGTAAACCCATGAAGAAGGGTCAGCAGGGCAAAAAGTTCTGGGTAAACTGAGCCTCAGACTAAGTGCAACAGGAGGTTGGCAAGGGAGAGAGGTACCGGAGCCTGGATGCTTGGCCTTTCTGGAGGACGTTGGTGGGGTTGAGTGAGGCTTTTGGAAGGGTGGTAGGGTTTGGGCAGGGATGTCGAGGAAGCACCGGGAGGAGATCCCCATCCTTCCCTCTCCCCTGCCAGTTATGAGCTTATTCAATATCCAAACCCTTGGCAAGCAAGGGCTGATAATCTAAATCTCACAGGCAAGGAATCCAAGGCTGAGCAAGGCCACCCAGCTGGAAGACTCGAAGCAAGGAGGAAGCCATGGGATGGGACAACCGAAGAAGCATGCTCGACCACGGTGAGCCTGGTTACTCCTGGCCGGAAGGTACAAAGGCTTGAGTCAGGAAACAGACTCTGTAAATATATTCTTGATAATATATTGGTTTCTATGGGACAAGATACCTCCCAAGTCTTCCTTGCTGTTCACCCTGATCTTAAGTGGGTGCTGAGTCTTTGACACTTGGGCAAAAGCAATCCAGTGACCCTCCCTCAGTAGATGCCTGTCTGCCTACCTTCTGTGCATCAGAAGGTTCTAGATTTTTCCTTGGCCTCACCCATACATTCTACTGGGTTCTAAATACTAGGTACTAGGACCAGCAGTTTTTAAATGCAGTTGACCACCAGAACTACCCCTGAACTCTATTAAACACACACACACACACACACACACACACACACACACACACACACACATTTCAGTGAGATGAGGGGGAGGTGAGGGGACCATTCTAGTTTCAAGGGGAATAAAGGCTAACCAAAGATGTGAATAAAAGAGGGAAAACTGTGTGTGGGAAGAGAGGGGGTATATAGGTACTTCCTGTTTAATTTTTCTGTAATCCTTCTAAAAACTTCCCCCCCAATACATTCTACTATTTTTTATTTAAAGAGAGAAATTCAAGAAACAAAACAACCAAATACAACAAATATCTTTAAGAGTATACAGTGATACGGACAATTTTAGGATATTGGGGGTAATACGGATGTTGGGATCTTGGATGATCTTATGCGCGTGTTGATTTTCTTCGGTGCGCGAGTGCTATGGTAGTTAAGAAATGTCCTTCTTCTTAGGAGAAAGATGGGAAACTATTTTAAGGAAAACCGTCATGATGTTTTCAACTTATGGGCCCAACGGTAGCCTCCTCCAGAAAGCCTTCCCCCACCTCCCAGGCTGGGTGAGGTGTCTCCTTTGGCTTCCACAGCCCCTGGACTCTCCCATTACTGTTTACTGCAATTGCTTGTTGACTTATTTGTAACCTACAACAGGACTGTTATGATCTAGATTGGACAGTTCTTCTATGAATCCCCGGTATCTAGAAGGAAAGTTTACGGGATGGAAGGAATGAAGGAATGGAGCAGCGGGGGAGGGGGTGTGGAAACATAGAAAGAATGAACGAAAGGGCTCCATCTGACTCCTCTGGCTGGTTCATTTAGACCCCAGCAGCCCTGCTTCTCAGTCAGCCAATCCTATGTCTCCAAGCTTAAAAACAATAGATTTCAAGCCAAATTCTGGCACACAATCTGGAGTGAATGCTTCATGTCTAAACCCAAGCCAAAAGCCTGGTTTCATTGCTACAGAATTCCATCAACTTCCAGAATATCAGAATGGAAAGGGAGCTGAAAGTCCAGCTGGCTTGAACACCTCATTCTACACCTGGAACGACAGCGAAGGAAAGAGAATATCTCAGGTCATACTCTGATTAGACAGTAAAAGTACTGATTGCGTACTCTCTACCTTCTTCTTTTCCTTTTTCTTTTTTAGAGAGAGAAGGGGGGGAGGGACAGAGAGAGAAAGAGAGAGAATCTCAAGCAGACTCCGCCCTGAACACAGAGCTCGACATGGGGCTCGATCTCACAGCCCTGAGATCATGACCTGAGCTGAAAGAAAGGGTCAGATGTTTAACTGACTGAGCCACCCAGGCGCTCCTATACTTCTTTACCTTTTGTTACAATTCCCACAATGTTTTGAAAGAACAAACTGGATACGTAAAGGGATTAAAATTCTAATTGGATTGGAGATTCAACTTGGGTTCAACATATTTAAATAAATTTTCAATGCATTTCTTCACTTTTCAGACATTGCTTCAGTGGAACGTGGTGCAATGAAAATAACCATAAAAAAAATCTCAGACTTAGTCATAAAAGCACCCAGTTCCTCATGAAAATGCAGTTTTCAGTGAATGGAAATTATCCAGCCAGCCAGCCAGCCAGCCAGCCACCCCTCCTTACATCCATCCAGAGTCATTTACTGAATCCATGATCCCAGATGCCATCAATACAGAGATCAATAGCCCTCGCAGTACAGAACTTAAAGTCTAAAAGGGAAAGTAGATTCACCATGTTATGACTGGAAGGAAATTTGAGTGAACCTTCGTATCCTCTTAGGCATGGGAAATAAGGAAGAAATGTTTACTTAGCAAAGGGAGTAAAAAGTCTAGCTCAGCATTCAATTTCTCACTATGATAGATTAGCTTTTTCAGATAGACTAGATTTTCCAGAGAAAATCTCCACATAGAAAAACTAAAAAGCTAACTTTAAATTTACAGGCATTGGAGGGCACCAAAGCAGCCAGGACTTGAAGGGTCAAATTTTGAAAAGAAGGAAGTATGTTGAGGTCAGCCCATCACCATAGCATCTTTCCTCTGGAGTCATTTGCTGATCTTGGGGAAGAAGAACTAATCCAAGGAACATACACATTCGGATATCAAGACTTACATACAAAGCTACATTAATTAAGGCAATGTTAAATCAGCTCAAAGATGGACAAGCAGGAAAATGAAATAGAACAGGGTCTAGAATATATATAAAATCACTTGATGTAATAGAAGATGATAACGGTGGTAAACGTGAAAAATATGACTTCTTTTAAAATACATACACAAGGCTAGTTTGATAGTCATATGCCAATGAATCTTAACCCCTACCTCACACCATAAATATGAATTCCTGATGAATTGTATATCTAGATATAAAAGTTAAATCAATACAGTGTTTGTAAGAAAACATAGGGGGATGTTTTCCTAATTTGGGAGTAGGCAAATAAATCTTCAGTGGAATAGAAAAAGCACCAACAATAAAGGAAAAATAGCGTAAGTTCAGTTATATTAAAATTAAGAACTCCTCAGAATAAACCGTAAGAGTGAAAAAGGCATTCCATCAAATGGAGTGACTCCACTTACTCAAGAAGACTTATATCTAGAATATATCAAGGATTCCTGCAAATTAATAAAAAAAAAAAAAGAGAGACAACCCAGAAGAAAAAACATAATGGGCAAAAGACTGGATCAGACATTGCATCAAAAAGGATATCCCAATGGATATATAAGCACACAAAAAAGTTTCTTTATCAGGAACGTGCAACTTAAAACCAAAAATGTGACCCTACCAATATCGAGCAAAATAGCTAACATTTTTTAAAAAATGACAAAACCAAGTGTAAGCAAAAATGCAGAGCAAGATTCCTCTCCCTCTGCCCCTGCCCCCACTCCCCTGCTCTCTCTCTTTCTCTCTCTCTAATAAGCAAATCTTTTTTTAAATGTTTTTTTATTATATTATGTTAGTCACCATACAGTACATCCCTGGTTTCTGATGTAAAGTTCGATGATTCATTAATTGCATATAACACCCAGTGCACCATGCTATCCATGCCCTCCTTACTAACAAATCTTTAAAAAAAAAAATAGAAACAATCTAAAATGTCTATTATTAACCGAATGAATAAATCATTATAATATATTCCTTTTTTGTTTTTTAAAGATTTTATTTATTTATGTATTTGACAGAGATAGAGACAGCCAGCGAGAGAGGGAACACAAGCAGGGGGAGTGGGAGAGGAAGAAGCAGGCTCATAGCGGGAGCCTGATGTGGGGCTCGATCCCATAACGCCGGGATCATGCCCTGAGCCGAAAGCAGATGCTTAACTGCTGTGCCACCCAGGCGCCCCCATTATAATATATTCCTACAGTGGAGCATTAGAGATCAGGTTTTCTCAGTGGTGGCGTAATTGACATTTTGGCCCAGATAATTCTGTGCGGTCAGTCCTGTGCATCGTACGATGCTTAGCACCACCCTGGTCTTCTACAGTAGCACCTGTCTCTGTTATGATGACCAACAGTGTCTCCAGACACGATCAACTATCTCCTGGCAGAGAGGGGGGAGCAAAACTGCCCCCAGTTGAGAACCACAGTTATGGACTATGGAGCAAAGAAAACAAGGGAATGTCCCCTACATGCAACAATGTGAATGAAGCTTGTAAACATAATATTAAAAGGGGTGCCCGGGTGGTGTAGTCGGTTAAGCATCTGACTCTCGGTTTCAGCTCAGGTCATGACTTCAGCCCTGTGTCCTGCTCCGAGTTCAGCTCAGAGTCTGCTTGGGAATCTCTCTCCCTCTCCCTCTGCCCCTCCTTCTCAGGCTCTCTCTCTCTAAAATATAATAAATAAATCTTAAAAAAAAAAACCCACATAAAAGAAAGAAGCCAGATGCCAAAGAGTACTACTGGATACTTTCTCTTATATAGAACTAAAAAAACCAAAAAAAAAAACAAACAAAAAAAACCCCAGTCATATCTAATTCATAGCGTTAGAAGTCAGGATGGTGGTTACCTTTGAGGAAGGAAGAGGTCATGACTTGAACAGGATCAAGAAGGTTTTAGGGGCACCTACGATGATCTGGTTTTGCTTTTGGTAGTAATTACATAGGTAGGACCAACTTTTGAAAATTTCATAATGATGTACTTTCCTGGATGTGTGTTTCAATGATAGGTCTACCTCACCAAAAATAGAGCTCAGAGAGCCACAGATTCTAAAAGAATGTTCTGAACCATCAACGTTTAATCCAAATGCTTTTTACACAAACTTGCAGCTAAATTAGATGAGACTCAAAATTCCTGAGAGAGCCACAGATAGCAGCCAACACCTGGAGTTTTAGGTAGAAAACAGCCCTCCTTCCCATGGAAACCTGTCCAAGAGTCACGTTGGCTCCCAGGCTGAATCCTGGACAGAGCCAGACTTCCGGTTCCACTTGCTCAGGCCTGGGGTCTGTGGTAAATGTATTTGTATTGACATTTCCATGCTTTCAGTTTCCACTAATCTTCCTAAGACTGTTAAAACTGAATAGCAGCCCTTTGTCCCAGGAAGACATAAAACCATATTCATGAGAGCCCTGTTCCTTAAGTATCTTCAGGATTAAAATGACCCTGAGCTCCCCGTCTAAGAATGCAGAGACCAGTAAATAAATGTACTATTGAAATAAGATTAGCGGTGAATGCTTAACCTACTTCGAGAACGACCTGTTTCTAGCACTAAGTACCATCCATTCACATTTGCATAATTAATGAACTAATTACAAACTCATCTTATCTAATCATTTAAGCAGGCCTCATGTGACCCATCCTTGCCTTCACTTCCCTGGTAGACTAATTGCCCTTCCTTGAAAGGAATGCAACTTTATTTTAAAAACAATACCCTGTAATTTAGACCTTTTTACTAATTCAAGCCAGCCTCGTCCCACATAAAAATCAAGGGGGGTGAAAGGAAGTTGGTGTCTAAATCTTGTTCTTTTTTAAACCAAGAACGGCAAGCCGAGAGTATGGGGCTGCAAATGTTTACGGAAAGCAAATTTTCCCCCAGAAAAAGGAAAAGTTGTAATGTCATCGTTTAGCCAAACGAACAGCGGTTGTGTTAAATCGGCACCAAAGCAAATGATACATACAACAGTAATTAGCGAAGATTACACAGTAATTAAAATCACGATGATTATGTGAGTGAGAATAATTTATACAATAATCTCCATGCTCACACTGCAATATGGTACAAGTCCAATAGCAACAGTGGAGAGCCATGTTTGGTAATAAATTCAAACGACAGCATCACTAATTGTGTGATGATAGATTGGTCATTGAAATTGAGGGATAAATAAAGTCTCTGACCAGGACACACACACAATTTTCTTTGGGCTTCCCAAGGCTACTCAATGGGACCTCAAACACTTGAATACGTTTTCTCTTTTCTTACTGTCTTCTCCTTTCCCTTGTCTACCCTCCCATCCCTAGACTCTGTATGCATAATTTTGTCCACTCCCATAATTCAACCTTCCCCTTGGTGGAAAACTTTTGCTTTGCTTATTTGATTTTTATCTACTCACTATTATTCTGCTTTGGGTAAGGCACCCCTTATCCTTTGGGGAAACCCTTCCTCCCGCAGTGTTCCTGTGGTTTGGGCAGGAATAATCCCATCTCCCAGAACCAGGGGAGGGCACCAATTTAAGCCTAGGTAAGAGACGCCTTCAATCCCCTTATCCGTTCTGATTGGTTCAGAACAGACATGTGACTCCCTTTGGGCCAATGAAAGTCAAGCTCAGGATTTTCGTGCAACTGTTTAGAAGATTGAAGCCCTCTCTTTACTTTTGGACTCTGAGCAGTCCAGGCATGAGCTGGAAGATCTTGGCCGCCATCTTGCTACCTCAGAAAAAAGCCAATGTAGAGAAGAGTAGGGCAGAGAGGTTGCTGAGGGATCAAATCCCCATGATCATTTTTGAATCCCTGGATGGAGGGAATGAGACCAGAAAGGCAGGCAGAAGCCAGATCATGCAGAGCACTGTAAGCCTACGAAGGTACTAGAATTCCATCCTGTTCTATCATGGAGGGCAGAGATCACCAAAGTTTTCCTGTAAAGGGCACACGGCAATTATTTGTGGCCTAGAGGCCATCTGGTCTCCGTGGCAACTACTCAGGTCTGCCTTCCCAACGCAGAGACAATCATAAACAATATGGAAAATCAAAACCAAAAACGTGAGTGTGGCTGGTTTCCAATAAAACTTAATTTACAAAAATATATCAAGGACCAGATCTGGCCTGTAGGCAGGAGTTTGCTGACTCGCGGGAGGAGATGGGAAGCCACTGCAGCCGGACTTTCTTTTTAAAGGGATCATCCTGGCTGAAGTGTAGAGGGCGGACCAAGGGAGGACGGTCTTTGTCAGCGTGGAGGACAGAAATGATGGTAGCCTGACTTATGGGTGTTGGCGGTAGGGATGGAGAGAAGCAGAGAGAGCTAAGGGTGTTGGGGGGGGAGAATAAATAAGATGTGGGGATCTGTTGATTATGAGGATGAAAGAGAGGGGATGCTAGTCTGAGAAGACCTGGTTTGGGCGGCTTTATGAACGACAGAACCACCAAATGATACTAATAACACAGAGTGGATGGGGAGGCAGGAACTCCCTCCTGGATATGCTGAGTTAAGACACCGGAGAGACACGCAGTTGGCAGACAATTAGATACACTATCTCCATTTAAAACCTGGGAGAACGTAAGAGCTGGAGGTCTCCATTTGGGGGCTGCCCACTTACAGTAGGGGAGTTAAAAATCACAAGAGGATCATTGGGGATCAGGTAGAGAGCAAAACAGCCAGGTGAGGGCAGCACCCCGCGGCCCCTGACCCCCGCATTTGGGGGGTAGTGGTGGGAAGGAAAAGACCAGAAAAGAGAGGTCTGAGGAGCTCCAAGGAGCAGAAACGTCTACGAGGCTGAGTGAACAGAGAAGTGTTCGATGGGTTTGCCAACGCGGGGGAGAAGTCCAGAGAAAGATCAAGACTGGAGAACGTCCCCCAATTTGTCCCTTCGGAAGCCGCTGACATGGCGAGGAAAGTTTCAACAAGTGGTGGGGGCCAGGCTCTGGGTGGCAGGAATGGGAGGAGTGTGAGTACAGATGGTGGGTGTGGAGCCCCACTTTGGAGAAGCCTGGCTCCAAAGGGGAGGAAAACGAAGACCTTGGGGGGATTGCAAGGTGAGGAGGGGGTCTACAGTGAAGCAGGGAAAGCCTGATGTACGGTGAAGACAAGAAGGAAGTGGGGAGGGGGCGCCTGGGTGGCACAGCGGTTAAGCGTCTGCCTTCGGCTCAGGGCGTGATCCCGGCATTATGGGATCGAGCCCCACGTCAGGCTCCTCTGCTGTGAGCCTGCTTCTTCCTCTCCCACTCCCCCTGCTTGTGTTCCCTCTCTCGCTGGCTGTCTCTATCTCTGTCAAATAAATAAATAAAANAAAATCTTTAAAAAAAAAAAAAGAAGGAAGTGGGGAGAGGCCCCCCACTTTCACACTGGGCCAGGAAGGGCAGAGGCAGAGAGGCCAGGCACACGGCGGGGGCCGAGGTGCGCGTACCCGTCCCCGGACGGCCCTGATACCACCTGCAGCCAGAGGTTAGGAGAGATTCCTAAGCCAAGTGTGACTGCCACTGCCAAGCCCATAAACTTCTTCTCTGGGGGCCGCGAAGGTAATTTAGTGTCCCCATCTCCAGAAGCTCTTGCATTTATCAGCGGCAGCTGCATGGTTCCTGGACTGTAAATCATAAGGCTTTAGGTGTATTTCTCTTGGGTTGACGGCCCCTTATAAATAATGCAGGGAATGCTTTATTTTTTTTGGCAGAAGACTGCTTTCTCTCTCTCTTCTGTTTTTAAAGTGACCTTCTTTCTCAGTCAAATTCAGAATGTCCAAGAGACTCATTTATTAAGCCCTACGAGGTGCCAGGTAGCACGGGGCTGGGGATATAGGTGTGTCGTCCTCTCCTACTGTCCAATCTGCTAGCAGAAAGGACACAGGGACAATCTGGTAGCATCCAGTCAAGTTTAACGCAAACGCCCTTGGACCCACCAAATCATTTGCCCACATGCGTAAGAGTGCGTGTGTGTGTTTTAAAGGCTTACAGGCTCAGAGCAAATACCTGGAAAACAGCTGAAAGGGAAAGAAGACTTTAATGAAATAAACCGCATGATGTGAAGATCTTTTGCAGGACTTGAAAAAAATGAGACCGACCTAGGCCAGTAAGGAAAGATTGCCACAATATATTGTAGAGGGAAAGAAGCACATAGTAAGAATTTTTGTAGTGTGTAAGGCACATCATGGAGCGTCGTATCATTTACATCTTTTAAAAGCCCACAAATATGTTCTATATTTGTTACAGGTACATACATGTTTAAAAATCCATGGAGAAAGATGTGGAAGGGGGTGCCCTGAACTGAAGGTGGTGGATAACTTTGGGAAGGGAGCTGCGATTGGGGGTGTTGTTAAGAGGATTTTAGCTTTGGGCCACCTGAGTTCTTGATTTTGGCTCAAGTCATGATCTCAGGGTCATGAGATCGAGCCCCATGTCAGGCTCTGTGCTGGGCGTGGAGTCTGCTTTCAATTCTCTCTTCTTCTCTCTCTCTCTGCCCCTCCCCCTCCTCCACCCCTTTCTTGCACACGTGTGTACTCTCTCTCTCTCTCTCCAAAAAAAGAGGATTTTAGCCTTTTCTGTTATATTTTAAGTTCTCGAAGGGAGGAAGAATTCATAGATTACTTGTGCAGTTAGAAAGAGCTGGAAGGCACCTGAGGCCTAAGCCTGGACTTCACTATAAGTTTGGGTAAGATACTTCTCTCCGCAGACCTCTACATTCCCCATCTGCATAAGGAGCAAAGTGGGTCAGATAATCCCAGAGGTTCCTTCTAACTCAGAAGTTCTTGACTCTTTACATTGCAAACGTGTTCCAAGGACAGTGCTCAGAAATTTCAGGGCTTACTGCCATGGGATATGACACTCAGTAGGCATTTTTTGGTTCGATGCTGAGTGTTGAATGATAATCCTTATGCAATTTTAATATTAAGAGTGGTTGTTGCCAGTAATTTTTACAGGTGAGTGACCTGCACCACCCTCCCCCTGCTAAATGTCAGAGAACCATGGTAGTGTAGGAAATACAAATACAGGCTTTGGAGGGATTCAAATCTGAATTCGAATCTGAAGACTGGCTCTATTACTTATCTGCTATGGGACGTCAATCAGTTACCGACCCTCTGTGAGTCACAGTCCGGGCTGAGATAGGACCAAGTAGGGTTAATATGTCTGCTCCAGCCTTGATGTTATGGTTAGCTATTCTCAACAATCATTTACTATTTATTTTATTTATTTATTTTTTTGAGAGAGAGAGAGAGGTTGTGCGTGTGTGAGTTGGGGGGGGTTGGGGCAGAGGGAGAAGGAGAGAGAGAATCTCAAGCAGGCTCCACACCCAGGAACCCAGTGCAGGGCTTGATCTCATGACCCTGAGATCATGACCTGAGCCAAAATCTAGTTGCATGCTTAACTGACTGAGCCACCCGGGTGCCCCCTCAACATTTATTGAGCACCAACTGTATGCCAGCCCCAGGGATGTAGACCTAAAGAAAATAGACAAGGAATTTATGGTCCCTCCTTGCCTCCTGGCTGCATCACTTGTCCTTGGTGCAGGCACCCCTGCTCTGAGCTGTGCTGGGCCAAGCCCAAGGACTTGGAACGGGAGAAGGAAAGCGGGGCTAGGCTCTGGATAGGGCTGTCTGGGGATGCCAAGGACAGACTCTGCTTGAGGCACGGCTCTAAGAACAGGGTTAGGCCGTCTGTGCTTGAATCAGCTGTGGGCCTCGGATTCCTGTTCCATCACGTGGGACCACGTCTGTCTCCTGGGGTTTCTCTGGGTACCAAGTAGATACCAACGCTAATAAAGCTAATTTTCTTGAGCTCCTTCTAGGTGCCAGGGGCTCTGAATGAAGACACATTTGTGTCATCTCATTAACCTGACATCAACCCAGGTTTATTCACAAAGAAACACAGACGAGAAGTTAAGAAATCTTGCTCCAAATCTCACTGTTGCAAGGGAGCAAATGGAGGGTTGGAATTCACGTGCTGTGAGCTCAGCCCACGTACCCAAATCCCTGCAGCCTCCCGTCTCCCACTCAAAGGGGTGACGAACAACTTAGGACGTAACCGAAGGGCTAAGGATCCTTATCACGCACGCTCCCACAGGCATGCCTCGGAGATTTTCGGGTTCGGTTCCAGACCGCTGCGATAAAGCATCTCAACAAAGCAAGTCAAATTCATTTCTCGGCTTTCCAGTTGCACATTAAAGTTATGTCTGCACTATACTGTATTCTATTAAATGGGCAATAGCATTGTCTCTAAAAAGCATAATTAAGTACATATCTTTCTTAAAAAATACTTTATTGCTAGTAATGCTAACCATTGTCTGAGCTCTCAGCGAGTCAACCTCTTTTTGCCGGTGGAAGGTCTCGCCTCCATGCTGATGGCTGCTGACCGATCAGGGGGTGGTCACTGAAGGATGGGGAGGCTACGTCAGTTTCTTAAAATAAGACAACACGACGTTTGTCACGTCAATGGACTCTCCCTTTCACAAACGACTTCTCTGTAGCAGGCGATGATGGTGTCGGATAGCATTTTCCCCACAGCAGAACTTCTTTCAAGATTGGAGTCTGTCCTCTCGAGCCCTGCTGCTGCTTTATCGACCAAGTGCGTGGGACGTTCTGAATGCTCTGCCGTCGTGTCAACAGTCTTCACAGAGTCCTCACCAGGAGGAAACTTCCATCTCCAGACACCGCCTCCTTTGCTCGTCCACGAGAAGCAATTCCTCATCGGTTCAAGTTTTATCACGAGTTTCTAGCAATTCAGTCCCATCTTCAGGCTCCACGTCTAATTCTAGTTCTCTTGCTGTTCCCACCCCATCTGCAGCTACTTCCTCCACTGAAGTCTTGAACCCTCTCCAAGTCTTCCGTGAAGGTTGGAATCAACCTCTTCCACGCTCTGTTAGCAGTGCTGTTTTGACCTCTCCCGTGAATCAGGAATATTCTTAATGCTATCTAGAATGGTGAACGCTTTCCAGAAGGTTTCCAGTTTACTTTGCCCAGACCCATCAGAGGATGCACTATTTACAGCAGCTCTAGCCTTTCAGATGGATTTCTTAAATAATAAGGCCTGAAAGTTGAAATGACTTCTTGGTTCATGGGCTATGGAATGGATGTTGTGTTCACAGGCATGAAAACAACATTCATCTCCTACATCTCCACTCCGTCCGAGCTTTCGGGTGACCAGGTGCATGGCCAATGAGCAGTGATATTCTGAAAGGCATCTTTCTTTTTCTTGAGCAGCAGGTCTCAACTGTGGGCCTCAGATATTCAGTAAACTGTGTTGTAAACAGATATTTAGTGAACTGTGTCGTAAACAAATTCAGTAAACTGTGCTGTCATCGGGCTTTGTCATTGCGTTTACGGAGCACGGACAGAGTCAATTTAGCGTCATGCTTCGGGGCCCTAGGATTTTCAGAACGGTAAGTGAGCACTGGCTTCCACTCAGAGACACCAGCTGCATTAGCCCCTCACAAGAGAGTCAGCCTGTCCTTTGCAGCCTGGAGGCCAGGCACTGACTTCTCCTCTGCAGCTATGAAAGTTCTCCGATAGCAGGCTCTTACGTCAACACTGAAAATCATTGTTGAGTGCAGCCACCTTCATGGATGAGCTTGGCTGGCTCTTCTGGAGAACTCATTGCCACTTCTGCGTGAGCACCTGCTGCCTCGCCTTGCACTTCTGTGTTATGGGGATGGCTTCTTTCCTTAGACCTTGTGAGCCAACCTCGGCTAGCTTCAGATGTTCCTTCTGCAGCCGCCTCCCCTCTCTCAGCCTTCGCAGAATGGAAGGCAGTTAGGGCCTTGCTCTGGGCTCAGCTCTGGCTTCAGGGACTGTTGTGCCAGGTTTGAGCTTCCATCCAGACCATGCACACTCTCTCCAGATCCACAAGAAGGCTGTTTTCTTTCCTTAGCATTCGTGTGTTCGCCAAGTAGCACTTGTCATTTCCTTCGAGATCTCTTCCTTTGTGTCCACCATATGCCTAAGTGTTTGGCACAAGAGGCCCAGGTTTTAGCCCCTTGGAGCTTTTGACGTGCCTTCCTCACTACGCTGAATCATGCCTAGCTTTCGATTAAAACTGAGAGACGTGTGACTTTTCCATTCCCTTGGACACTTAGAGGCCACTGTAAGGTTATGAATGGGCCTCATTTCAATATTGTTATGTCTCGGGGAACAGGGAGGCTCGAGGAGAGGGAGAGAGATGGGGGAACAGCTGGTCAATGGAGCAATCAGAATACACGCAACATTTACTGATTAAGTTCACCATCTTATATGGACGTGTTACCCGTGGTGCCCCAGAATAATTATGATAGTAATATCAAAGATCACCGATCACCATAACAAATATAATAGAAAGAAGAAAGCTTGAAATATTGCAAGAATTACCAAAATGCAACACAGAGACACAGAGCAAATGCTGTTGGATAAATGACACCGATTGATCAACTTGCTTGACAAACCTCCAATTGGTAAGATACGTGCTATCTGATGGTGCAAAACTGTGAACACAATACAGCGAGGTATGCCTGTCCAGTTGTTAATTACAAAACTCAGATATTATGTTAATGAGCATTCCCATCCTCCTGTGGCCGCTGCCATTGCTGTTTCTGCTGCCTTCTACCCCGGCTGACGGGGAAAAATAGGGGTATGTATTTATCGGGAGAGAAAAATTCCTCATCCTCTGGGGTTCACAGAAGAGGTGGCTCTTTCTCCAGACAGGCCTTTGTGTTTAATTAAGCGCAGTAATCAGATAATCTTGCTTTAATTAAC
>NC_048229.1:23145918-23407351 GCF_002007445.2 Ailuropoda melanoleuca
AGTGGGGAGGGGCGCCTGGGTGGCACAGCGGTTAAGCGTCTGCCTTCGGCTCAGGGCGTGATCCCGGCATTATGGGATCGAGCCCCACGTCAGGCTCCTCTGCTGTGAGCCTGCTTCTTCCTCTCCCACTCCCCCTGTGTGTTCCCTCTCTCGCTGGCTGTCTCTATCTCTGTCAAATAAATAAAATAAAATCTTTAAAAAAAAAAAAAGAAGGAAGTGGGGAGAGGCCCCCCACTTTCACACTGGGCCAGGAAGGGCAGAGGCAGAGAGGCCAGGCACACGGCGGGGGCCGAGGTGCGCGTACCCGTCCCCGGACGGCCCTGATACCACCTGCAGCCAGAGGTTAGGAGAGATTCCTAAGCCAAGTGTGACTGCCACTGCCAAGCCCATAAACTTCTTCTCTGGGGGCCGCGAAGGTAATTTAGTGTCCCCATCTCCAGAAGCTCTTGCATTTATCAGCGGCAGCTGCATGGTTCCTGGACTGTAAATCATAAGGCTTTAGGTGTATTTCTCTTGGGTTGACGGCCCCTTATAAATAATGCAGGGAATGCTTTATTTTTTTTGGCAGAAGACTGCTTTCTCTCTCTCTTCTGTTTTTAAAGTGACCTTCTTTCTCAGTCAAATTCAGAATGTCCAAGAGACTCATTTATTAAGCCCTACGAGGTGCCAGGTAGCACGGGGCTGGGGATATAGGTGTGTCGTCCTCTCCTACTGTCCAATCTGCTAGCAGAAAGGACACAGGGACAATCTGGTAGCATCCAGTCAAGTTTAACGCAAACGCCCTTGGACCCACCAAATCATTTGCCCACATGCGTAAGAGTGCGTGTGTGTGTTTTAAAGGCTTACAGGCTCAGAGCAAATACCTGGAAAACAGCTGAAAGGGAAAGAAGACTTTAATGAAATAAACCGCATGATGTGAAGATCTTTTGCAGGACTTGAAAAAAATGAGACCGACCTAGGCCAGTAAGGAAAGATCGCCACAATATATTGTAGAGGGAAAGAAGCACATAGTAAGAATTTTTGTAGTGTGTAAGGCACATCATGGAGCGTCGTATCATTTACATCTTTTAAAAGCCCACAAATATGTTCTATATTTGTTACAGGTACATACATGTTTAAAAATCCATGGAGAAAGATGTGGAAGGGGGTGCCCTGAACTGAAGGTGGTGGATAACTTTGGGAAGGGAGCTGCGATTGGGGGTGTTGTTAAGAGGATTTTAGCTTTGGGCCACCTGAGTTCTTGATTTTGGCTCAAGTCATGATCTCAGGGTCATGAGATCGAGCCCCATGTCAGGCTCTGTGCTGGGCGTGGAGTCTGCTTTCAATTCTCTCTTCTTCTCTCTCTCTCTGCCCCTCCCCCTCCTCCACCCCTTTCTTGCACACGTGTGTACTCTCTCTCGCTCTCTCCAAAAAAAGAGGATTTTAGCCTTTTCTGTTATATTTTAAGTTCTCGAAGGGAGGAAGAATTCATAGATTACTTGTGCAGTTAGAAAGAGCTGGAAGGCACCTGAGGCCTAAGCCTGGACTTCACTATAAGTTTGGGTAAGATACTTCTCTCCGCAGACCTCTACATTCCCCATCTGCATAAGGAACAAAGTGGGTCAGATAATCCCAGAGGTTCCTTCTAACTCAGAAGTTCTTGACTCTTTACATTGCAAACGTGTTCCAAGGACAGTGCTCAGAAATTTCAGGGCTTACTGCCATGGGATATGACACTCAGTAGGCATTTTTTGGTTCGATGCTGAGTGTTGAATGATAATCCTTATGCAATTTTAATATTAAGAGTGGTTGTTGCCAGTAATTTTTACAGGTGAGTGACCTGCACCACCCTCCCCCTGCTAAATGTCAGAGAACCATGGTAGTGTAGGAAATACAAATACAGGCTTTGGAGGGATTCAAATCTGAATTCGAATCTGAAGACTGGCTCTATTACTTATCTGCTATGGGACGTCAATCAGTTACTGACCCTCTGTGAGTCACAGTCCGGGCTGAGATAGGACCAAGTAGGGTTAATATGTCTGCTCCAGCCTTGATGTTATGGTTAGCTATTCTCAACAATCATTTACTATTTATTTTATTTATTTATTTTTTTGAGAGAGAGAGAGAGGTTGTGCGTGTGTGAGTTGGGGGGGTTGGGGCAGAGGGAGAAGGAGAGAGAGAATCTCAAGCAGGCTCCACACCCAGGAACCCAGTGCAGGGCTTGATCTCATGACCCTGAGATCATGACCTGAGCCAAAATCTAGTTGCATGCTTAACTGACTGAGCCACCTGGGTGCCCCCTCAACATTTATTGAGCACCAACTGTATGCCAGCCCCAGGGATGTAGACCTAAAGAAAATAGACAAGGAATTTATGGTCCCTCCTTGCCTCCTGGCTGCATCACTTGTCCTTGGTGCAGGCACCCCTGCTCTGAGCTGTGCTGGGCCAAGCCCAAGGACTTGGAACGGGAGAAGGAAAGCGGGGCTAGGCTCTGGATAGGGCTGTCTGGGGATGCCAAGGACAGACTCTGCTTGAGGCACGGCTCTAAGAACAGGGTTAGGCCGTCTGTGCTTGAATCAGCTGTGGGCCTCGGATTCCTGTTCCATCACGTGGGACCACGTCTGTCTCCTGGGGTTTCTCTGGGTACCAAGTAGATACCAACGCTAATAAAGCTAATTTTCTTGAGCTCCTTCTAGGTGCCAGGGGCTCTGAATGAAGACACATTTGTGTCATCTCATTAACCTGACATCAACCCAGGTTTATTCACAAAGAAACACAGACGAGAAGTTAAGAAATCTTGCTCCAAATCTCACTGTTGCAAGGGAGCAAATGGAGGGTTGGAATTCACGTGCTGTGAGCTCAGCCCACGTACCCAAATCCCTGCAGCCTCCCGTCTCCCACTCAAAGGGGTGACGAACAACTTAGGACGTAACCGAAGGGCTAAGGATCCTTATCACGCACGCTCCCACAGGCATGCCTCGGAGATTTTCGGGTTCGGTTCCAGACCGCTGCGATAAAGCATCTCAACAAAGCAAGTCAAATTCATTTCTCGGCTTTCCAGTTGCACATTAAAGTTATGTCTGCACTATACTGTATTCTATTAAATGGGCAATAGCATTGTCTCTAAAAAGCATAATTAAGTACATATCTTTCTTAAAAAATACTTTATTGCTAGTAATGCTAACCATTGTCTGAGCTCTCAGCGAGTCAACCTCTTTTTGCCGGTGGAAGGTCTCGCCTCCATGCTGATGGCTGCTGACCGATCAGGGGGTGGTCACTGAAGGATGGGGAGGCTACGTCAGTTTCTTAAAATAAGACAACACGACGTTTGTCACGTCAATGGACTCTCCCTTTCACAAACGACTTCTCTGTAGCAGGCGATGATGGTGTCGGATAGCATTTTCCCCACAGCAGAACTTCTTTCAAGATTGGAGTCTGTCCTCTCGAGCCCTGCTGCTGCTTTATCGACCAAGTGCGTGGGACGTTCTGAATGCTCTGCCGTCGTGTCAACAGTCTTCACAGAGTCCTCACCAGGAGGAAACTTCCATCTCCAGACACCGCCTCCTTTGCTCGTCCACGAGAAGCAATTCCTCATCGGTTCAAGTTTTATCACGAGTTTCTAGCAATTCAGTCCCATCTTCAGGCTCCACGTCTAATTCTAGTTCTCTTGCTGTTCCCACCCCATCTGCAGCTACTTCCTCCACTGAAGTCTTGAACCCTCTCCAAGTCTTCCGTGAAGGTTGGAATCAACCTCTTCCACGCTCTGTTAGCAGTGCTGTTTTGACCTCTCCCGTGAATCAGGAATATTCTTAATGCTATCTAGAATGGTGAACGCTTTCCAGAAGGTTTCCAGTTTACTTTGCCCAGACCCATCAGAGGATGCACTATTTACAGCAGCTCTAGCCTTTCAGATGGATTTCTTAAATAATAAGGCCTGAAAGTTGAAATGACTTCTTGGTTCATGGGCTATGGAATGGATGTTGTGTTCACAGGCATGAAAACAACATTCATCTCCTACATCTCCACTCCGTCCGAGCTTTCGGGTGACCAGGTGCATGGCCAATGAGCAGTGATATTCTGAAAGGCATCTTTCTTTTTCTTGAGCAGCAGGTCTCAACTGTGGGCCTCAGATATTCAGTAAACTGTGTTGTAAACAGATATTTAGTGAACTGTGTCGTAAACAAATTCAGTAAACTGTGCTGTCATCGGGCTTTGTCATTGCGTTTACGGAGCACGGACAGAGTCAATTTAGCGTCATGCTTCGGGGCCCTAGGATTTTCAGAACGGTAAGTGAGCACTGGCTTCCACTCAGAGACACCAGCTGCATTAGCCCCTCACAAGAGAGTCAGCCTGTCCTTTGCAGCCTGGAGGCCAGGCACTGACTTCTCCTCTGCAGCTATGAAAGTTCTCCGATAGCAGGCTCTTACGTCAACACTGAAAATCATTGTTGAGTGCAGCCACCTTCATGGATGAGCTTGGCTGGCTCTTCTGGAGAACTCATTGCCACTTCTGCGTGAGCACCTGCTGCCTCGCCTTGCACTTCTGTGTTATGGGGATGGCTTCTTTCCTTAGACCTTGTGAGCCAACCTCGGCTAGCTTCAGATGTTCCTTCTGCAGCCGCCTCCCCTCTCTCAGCCTTCGCAGAATGGAAGGCAGTTAGGGCCTTGCTCTGGGCTCAGCTCTGGCTTCAGGGACTGTTGTGCCAGGTTTGAGCTTCCATCCAGACCATGCACACTCTCTCCAGATCCACAAGAAGGCTGTTTTCTTTCCTTAGCATTCATGTGTTCGCCAAGTAGCACTTGTCATTTCCTTCGAGATCTCTTCCTTTGTGTCCACCATATGCCTAAGTGTTTGGCACAAGAGGCCCAGGTTTTAGCCCCTTGGAGCTTTTGACGTGCCTTCCTCGCTACGCTGAATCATGCCTAGCTTTTGATTAAAACTGAGAGACGTGTGACTTTTCCATTCCCTTGGACACTTAGAGGCCACTGTAAGGTTATGAATGGGCCTCATTTCAATATTGTTATGTCTCGGGGAACAGGGAGGCTCGAGGAGAGGGAGAGAGATGGGGGAACGGCTGGTCAACGGAGCAATCAGAATACACGCAACATTTACTGATTAAGTTCACCATCTTATATGGACGTGTTACCCGTGGTGCCCCAGAATAATTACGATAGTAATATCAAAGATCACCGATCACCATAACAAATATAATAGAAAGAAGAAAGAATTACCAAAATGCAACACAGAGACACAGAGCAAATGCTGTTGGATAAATGACACCAATCGATCAACTTGCTTGACAAACCTCCAATTGGTAAGATACGTGCTATCTGATGGTGCAAAACTGTGAACACAATACAGCGAGGTATGCCTGTCCAGTTGTTAATTACAAAACTCAGATATTATGTTAATGAGCATTCCCATCCTCCTGTGGCCGCTGCCATTGCTGTTTCTGCTGCCTTCTACCCCGGCTGACGGGGAAAAATAGGGGTATGTATTTATCGGGAGAGAAAAATTCCTCATCCTCTGGGGTTCACAGAAGAGGTGGCTCTTTCTCCAGACAGGCCTTTGTGTTTAATTAAGCGCAGTAATCAGATAATCTTGCTTTAATTAACGCCCCAGATGCATCCCCACCCTTGGAGCCTCTCTTTGATATTTTCGACGTCAAATTTTGCGCCTAAGATTATCTGCAGGCATGCGTCAGACATTTGCCATTTGCTGACTATGCCCAAAAGGTTAGCGTGAACTTCCACCCCCTTCTTTTTGAAGAGACGCACCCCCCCCCTTCAGAGCAAGCACATTTCAAGTCAGGAAGGGGTTGTCTGCGTTTGTTCTTTGAGTCTGGGACTTTTCTATTTTATCACATTGGTTCCTCTGTTATCACAAAAGCAGTGTGCATTTCATCTTAATTACGCATCTGCTTAATCCATAATTTCTGATTTATGGCCATTAGCTCCTAATTACAAGAGGGCCGCCCTTGAAAAGGAAAACCAAATGAGCTGAGAGAAATGAAGCTGGCTGAAAAACAGGAGCGAAGGTGGATTTAAGTCCTAAAGCAAGAGTGGCTCCCAAGGCCTGGTTGTCAGAGGAACCTATTGTTGGCAATCCTACAGATTTGCAAGAGTTTCGTCTCAGGCTGTAACTGAATCCTTCTCCCTCCATAGTGCGGAAAATAGAAAACCTTGACATTCAGAACAAAGCTAAAATCTCTGAGGGAGAAATCATCCAGCCTCACTGTCTCGATACTGATTCTCCATTAAAAAAAAACCCAAAATACAGACATGCTTAAGTGAATATGCTTACCAAAGAAAAATTTAAATCCAGAACTATCTATACATGGAAGACAAGTAGGTCTTGCTTGAGATAGAAGGCAACTATAATAAATCCACAGTTATTTAAAAAATGTTCATCACATGCTATTTAAAAATCATCTGGAAAACCATGCTTTAGGAAGGGCTGTATTAAATCCCTGGAGCAGTAAACAGAATTATGTTTCCTATTGCACGCATGAGGAAATGAAGGCTTGGAGAAGATAACTGACCTGCCTAAAGTCGTTCAGCTAAGAAGTGGCAGGGTCATAGCTCACACTGTCCAAGGCCATGCTTGTCCTGGCCTTGGCTGGAGAAAACGGAAGATGTGAACAACAACCTTCAAAGTATGAGATCCGTCAAGCTATCGGCCATCCAGAGGCAGCAGGGACGTACTCTTACCTGGAGCTGAGGATGTGGCTGCTGCTGGCCGACTGTCGAGAGGGGGTTCTCATGGTATCTGTGGCCAGGGACAGACTACAACTCAGCCAGGACTGCAGACTGCCCTCTGGCTGGGAGCTGAGGACGGAGATGTTATCTCTAGAACCAGAAGACAGGATGCTGTCAGCACAGTGACAACCACAGTAACAGTAATAACTAGATATTCACCCCTAAGCATAAGCCAGGCGTACGCTAAGCATTGTACATGTATAACTTCAGTCAGTGCTCACAGCACCATCCCTGAGAGATGGGGGCCAGTGCTGTCCCCATTATATAGATGAGAGTAATGGGATTTGAGGAGGCCACCTTGGTTCATGCCAAGGTCACCCACTTAGTGATGAAGTTGGGGGCAAACCCTGGTCTCTCTGATTCCAGTGCCCATGCCACTAACCGCTGCTCTTCTTTGGGGAGGTAAATACTCTAATACAGATGTTGAGGCAACCCTGATTTTAGAGTAAAATTTGGCACTGAATTTTATACGCAATGATATGTCCACGGAATATGTCAAGAGTGAAGGTCTTAACCGTCTGCCTGCCTTAACCAGAATGTCTTTGTAGACAAAGACTTTACTTTTATGTCCCCTAATTCTGAAATTAGGCCTTGTGTGGGCCTGTCATAGATGTGAGTACTCAATGATTATTTCATTTTCTGGTTTATATACTCACTCAACTATATCTATTGGTATCTATATTGATATTGATATCTATATCAATATCTGTATCTGTATCTCTATCTATCTATATTTGTGTCTCTCTGTAAATTCATTTGCTTGTTTATAGAATACTCTATGGTGGGCACCATGGGAAGGAGCTATAAACATGAACCCAACATTGACCCTGTCCTCAAGACTCCATAACCACAAAATAAAGGAGAAAAGTATCAATGCCATAGAGAGGGACAGAAAGTAGGAGAACAAGGAAGGAGCATTGATTTGCTTCTTGGAGGCATAAGGGAAGGCATTAAGTAAGGATAGTTGAATCATAACTTGTCTAAAGATTGGGGCTTGATCATATAGGGCCTGGACAAAGGAATTTGAGCGGGACAAAGCAGCATACATGTAAGTATGGAGGTTGGAAAAGGGCAGGGTATGGATGATTTGGAAAGGAGGAGTTCTGGGTAGAGAGGGAAATAATGGTCAGATATGTGTGGGGCTCAAATATCAGTCGAAAAAGTCTATTCTGAGGCAATAGGGAACCACTGAAGGCATTCGAGGGGACGGTGGCATGATAAGTCATGGGCTTCCTTCTGTCTAAAATAAGTTGCTCTGCTCAATGCCATGTCCCCAGTGCCATGTGTTATGACCTTGGAGACCGAGCGATCATGGGCACTGCTAGTATTTCTCCAAGTGGGCGTGGACGTTCCCTCTGCAGACTGGACCCAGAGAGCCAAGGGCTGGTTCTTGGCTTCAATGTCAACCGCTCAGTGTTCTCCTTGGGGTTAACTTACATCTCTTTTCTGCCACTGCTGCAGTCCACTGCTGTCTGGACACTAGAAGGAGACACAAGAAAGAGCCTGTCATCCTTGGGCTGCCAGGGGAAGAACGTGGTCTTTGGTGTCAGACCAACTTGGGTTTGAGTCCCACTTCCAACCCTCGCTGCTGTGTGAGCTCAGGCAATCCCTCGCCTTCTCCGACCCTCCCGTGCTCCTTTGTAAAATGTGGTTACGAATGGGGCTGAGTGGCGGAGCAGATGCTTCCTGGGAAGCGAGATAACCCCTATCAAGATCTCAGCATGGTTCTTGA
Source organism: Ailuropoda melanoleuca (assembly GCF_002007445.2). NCBI lineage: Eukaryota > Metazoa > Chordata > Mammalia > Carnivora > Ursidae > Ailuropoda > Ailuropoda melanoleuca. Next base: position 23,154,388 of record NC_048229.1, read on the forward strand.
CAAAAAAATAGTGTTGCTTAAAAGGCAACAACCACTATCACTGCTCTTGCTTTAGGACAACTGGTACTGCTATTAGTAACAGCGTCATTACTGTAACGAGCTGTGCGTTTGTTTTACGTTCGTTGTGAGTGTTAGCGAATCAGACAAGAGGGCAGGAGGCCAGCTTTCCAGGGCATTCTGGGAAACTCCGAGACTAATTACCATAGTAGCTATAATGGAGGGAGAATCCCTTCATTCAACAAATATGCTTTCCACGCGATCCCATCTAACCGTCCCTCGTAGGTCCATTTAGTGAACAAGGTAACTGGCACCCTCGTTCGAGGTCACGCAGCATTGAATCCCAGGTTTGTAAGAGCTATCCATCTCATCCTCTTAACCGGAAGGTGGTTGCCCAGTGTGCGGGTGCAGACAGACAAACCATGACCTCAGACGCCTAAGATCTCATTTGAATCCTGGGTTCACAGGCCAGGGCCTCCCAGCTTTATTCTTCATGTGGAATCAAGGGAATTCCTTCCTTAGAAAATGTGGTCGCTTCTTCGAGGGGTGTACCTGAGGATCCTTGGTCCCTACCCTTAAGGGCCGGTCAGTCTCGGGGCTTCTAGTCACACCTGTCTGTCCCCACCAGGACCGCAAGAGCGCCTCATGAATCAAGAACACGTCTTATCCATCCCTTTGGCCCCAGGGCTCAGGCCAGACCAGAAGTTCTCTCTGACAAGGCTTTGTGAATTCAGTGAACTTCAGCCATGGGCCAAATCCAACCTACGAATGTTTTTTATAAATAAACTTTTATTAAAACACAGTCGCACTGACTCATTTCCATTTTGCCCATGATCGCTTTTTTTCTACGGTAGCAGAGCAGTTGCGAGAAAGATCACAGGGCCCCCAAAGCCTAACATACTACCTAGCCTTTCTAAGACAAGTTTGCTGTGACCTCTGCAGTGTCACAAAAGCAGCTTTTGTGAATGACCCTAGGGAAGGAAGAATAGTGAACCCCAGAGATGTCAATGTCCTAATCCTCAATCCCAAGGTCCTTAGGTCCCTGCAGCCGCCTCTGATGATGGGAGTATTGCAAGCCAAGGTGTGTTAGTACCCTCTACCAATAGGAGAAGGGAAGGAAATGCATTCTCCCCTAGAGTCTCCAGAAGGAACACAGCCCTCTGACACCTTGATTAGGCCGGGGAGACCCTCGCTGGGCTTCTAATCGACAGATCTCTAAGAAAATAAAATCTGTGTTGGTTTAAGACACTAAAGTTGTGACAATTTGCTATAGCGCCAATTTTTTAAAAAGCCCCGCCACAGGACAAAAGTGTCTCTGGTGAGTGAGCCTGAATCTTCTTGGAGATCTATGTACAAAGCATTGATGCAGCTTTTAAGAAACTACTGAAAACACCACTTTGTGAACTGAAGCGGTCCATGTGAATAGATCAAACTCTGACCCTCTTAGAGACCTGAGTCTTTCTATGGCCCTGCTGGGCGAGGCTTGCGGACAGAATAAGAGACAGAGGGAAAAGGCAACCAAATCCTAGAGGCCTCGCTGGGTGGCCCTGCCTGCCACCTCCCTGCCAGGGATCTCAGTTTCCCCATCTGTGAACTGCAGGAGTTTGGGTCAGTGAGCTGAGGCCCCATCCAGCTTAGATGCGTGCTGATCATACACACTGGCAAGGGTGTACTTGTCCTTAAAGCGGGAGTCCTGGAGCTTATTTCTGAGAATCTTTTATAGAGACTATAGAACTTCCACTCCTGCTTGTCTGAATACACAAACACTGACTCACATGTTAACCCGATGTTTGAGAGTTCACAGAATCATCTAGACCTCAGGCATGGACACCCCCTCCCTTGAACTATTGCTGCACAGACCCCAGGCTAAGGACACTGGTTCCAGCTGGCCAGAGAAGCTAAGGATGTGGTAGACAAGATCCCTCAGAAGCAGAGGGGTTCCAGGGAATAAGGTTAAATCTTCTAGAATGTTGATGGAAAGAAAAAAAAAATAAAACAAAATCTGAAGACACCTGTGGCCCCCTTGAGTTGTACGTGGTGTGTCATAGTAAAGAGGCTTAGTTATACCCAGGACAAGTTTCCTCATGGCCACTGGCTGGGAGGGTGGGCAAAGGCTAGCTGCAGCAGGGGCGGAATTTGGGGCATGTTGGGGGGCAGTGCTTCAGGTCCATTTCCCACCTCAGGATTCCAGGACTCTGGATTAAAAGAGATTGTGCTCAAGGATCCTAGAGGGCATCCAGGCAGCCTAACATCTCCAGAATCCTAAGGCAACTTGCCTTGAGCTCTGCAGGAGACAAGCTCTCTCTCTGCTGGGCAGCCAGGCGAACTCCCTGACATACTTCATTTGATTGAACAATGATCTTTATGGAGCCCAGCCCAGGAAAGTCTTTATAGGACAAGATCACTAATCAAAGCCCATGCTGGTGTGTTAATTTGTGACCACTAGTCACCCTTGCTGATTCCATGAGTGGGAGCCCCATGGCTGAAGTCAGCATTTAAATTTCAGTCCCTTTCTGAAAGGGTTCTCCCCTCACCCCAGACTAAAGCCTTCACTTGGAGATGTCTTCTCTCGGTTCCTTCCCACCCACTTCCTGCTGTCCACCTTGTATGTGTGCCCCGGAGGCTGACCTCTATGGGCCACATCCATGGGCTCCCTGCCCCGTGGCCTTCCCTCGGGTGTGGCCAGTAGGGAACTTGGATGGCCGGGGGAGGAGCGGTGGAAGGAAGAGAGGAAGCTGGAGTATTTATTCTCTTAGAACTTTCCCTACTGCTTCTCCTGGCATTGGCTCCAGCCCTAAACCAAAAACCAGAGCTCCTCCAGCCCAGCAGCCCTCTCTGTATGCTCCCAGGCACGTCTACGAGCTCCTGGGTGCTCTGTCAGCCCTGATGCTTCCCCACACGGCGCCCATATCTTCGGAAATAGTCCCTTTATTAGTCCCTCTCCGTTGGGATGTGCCTCGGGCTCCTGCCAGACTCTGACTATTCCAATAGCTAATCTCAGCACTGCTTTCTGCCTTCACAGAAAGCACTGGGTTTTCCAAGCCAGTATTTTTTTAATGAGAAATAAGCAGGCAGCAGGCGTGACCCATCACTGCTGTATCAACGATTATACCCTTTATCACCATGTGGGGAAAAAAAAAAGTGGCCTAGAATCTTAAGAAGCTATCTTGTAAGAGCATAAGATTATCAGCAATCCTTACAATTACCTTCCAAGCCCATGACTCTGGAAAAGAACCAGGCATGAGAAATAAAAAGATACTGGTATGGATGCTTATTGAAAATAATCCTACATTTTTATAGACATTTTAATCTGTGCACTGGTTGCTTTCGCCTGTGAACCCATGTCACTGAATTTTCACGGAACGGCTGACATTAAAGTCAAGGTCCGCTGGGCATTCTGCTTGTCAACTTCTGATCAATTACCACCCAGGCCAAGGGTGGTGTCCGGCCTGCGCCCCACACCCCCCGCCATCTTTGAAGGTCTCAACGAAACAACAGTATGTTTAAAATAAAGAGGCTGGTTGAGCAGGGCTTCTGGAAACCACATCACACCTTATGGTCTGAGAAATTGCAGAAGACGCTTAACAGCTTCACCCTGTGGTGGTCTACAGCTTGGGAGTAGGGGGAGGGGAAAGGCTTTCAGGCAGAAGCAGGGATTTTGTTCTGTGGGGTCTGGAGACTCATTGGTAGACATCCCCACCAGAGTGACTTTTTACAAGTCACACATTATTGGTCCTGGTGGATACCAGAGTTTGTACACCATGGTCTGTGGAGGCCTTGTGTTCTGGGAGACCCCACAGGGGCTTCCAAGGGGTCAGGCAGAGAGACCAAACAGGGAGGCTTGACCCTGAACCTTCATCTCTGCACTCCTTCCTAAGCTAGAATTTTCTATAGGAGTTTGTGCTGGTATAAAAAAAAAGGGGGGGGGGTTCCACGTAAGAGGGAATTTAAAATCCACTGGTCATTTAACCCTATGAAGAAATAGTCTCTGGGCTGCGATCTCCATGTTTGCCTACTTTTTACTGTCACCTCCTGTCGTAACATGGACGGTGAAGGGGATGCCTGGGTGGCTCCGTCGGTTAAGCATCTGCCTTTGGCTCAGGTCATGATCCCAGAGTCCTGGGATCAAGCCCCACATTAAGCCCCCTGCTTGGCGGAGAGCCTGCTTCTCTCTCTGTCCCTCACCGCACTCATGCTCTCTCTCTCTCTTTCTCTCTTACTCCCAAATAAATAAATAAATAAAATACTAAAAACAAAACATGGAAGGTGAATTTTGATAATGATGAGGGCGATGATGAGGATTTTAACGCGTTGGCTGGGCCAGCAGAGGCCCAGGGAGGACAGATGACCTGGTCCAGATCTATTCGGTGGTGCAGCCAGGACAGAACCCTGTCTCCTGACCTATCAGTGGTCCTTCTCTCTCCTTTGATGCATGTGGCTCTTAGAGAAATTGTGTCAGGCATTGGTGGACAGGGGCCTGCTGACAGGCAAGGTAATTAATTAGACGTCTTCTGTTGTATTTTTTTTTAACGTGAGTCTTTGTCAGACAATTCCAGTCTAAATGCACACGTTGCCTGGGAAGTAACACAAGAATATACTGGCCCCCTGTCACGGTGACCGACATACATGCAGCAGCATGACAGGCCAGTTACTTGGCGGAGAACGAAGATCTTGACATGAGAAAGGGGAGAGAAGGGGTATGTGGGACATGACAGCAGAGCCTGCTCACTGGAAGTGTGGGAGGTGGGGTCAGCCTGGAGCCCATCCCGGCCCCATCACTCGCTGGGTGAGCCCAAGCCAGCTCCTCGACTTCTCAGACTTCAGTGTCCTTGCCCATAAAATGGGTACCAACTTCAAGAGTTGTGAGCACAACATCTGTTAAACAAGTGGGTTGCATGGCCTGGTACTAAGTCGGTCTTCAGCAGAGTACCTCTCATCCCAATTACCATCATTTCCCATAAGGCAGGAGTAGGTAAACTGGATTGGACCCCTGACTCCCCGTGAACCCCATTATCTGGGTATCCAGGCCTCCCAAGCTAGAAGGACACTTGGAAAGCCAGATGGCTTCTGGGGTGTCATTTAAACGTGTGCTATCCTGCACCAGGGTTCTGTTTTGTCATTTCGAATGGGGCACCGACCTTGTCAGAATAACGGAGAGATGCTTTAAGCTGTCCCCCCAGGTCTAGGGCATGCTTATTACTCAAGTGGGGGGTGGAGCTCAGGGGGTGCAAATTAGAAGGTGAGGGAGTTTTAGGAAAAGGAATGTGAGCAGTTCCAAAGCCTGCCCTCCTATGTAACAGGAAGCTGTACAGTCTGGCCGGGGCCGGGGCCCACTGACAAATAAATCAACTCAGAATGATGCCCTCTGTGGCAGCTGTCACCTGTGGTGACAGCCGCATCTTCCTACTTATCCTACCGCAGCCTAATTTTAGCCCAGTTAAAAGGAAGTATGTTGAGAAACATACAACTTACACGAAACACAGCCACAGAAGACACCTTTCTAGAACATTCGTCTCTGCCCAAGGCCAGCTGGAACTGACAACTCTCAGTTGACCTAAGAGGCAGAGGTCATCCGTCCATCTCTCCATACCTCCCCCCTACCCCAAAACCCCAGGAAGGTGACAGGCCAAGCAGCGGCTGACCCCGGGCCAGGAATAAATGGGGCTGTCAGCTGACGCATCCCTCCCTCCATGAGTAATGAGCACGCTCTGGGCCCCCGGGGGACCAGCTTAAAGCATTTCCCCATGAATCTGCTAAGGTCGACTCCGCCATCTAAGGCACAACAGAGAGCCTGAGTGCAGAATGGCATGCGTTTAAATGCCGCCGCACGGGCCACCTGGCTTTCCGAGCACGTAACCGCGTTTCCAGCCTGGAAGGCCTGTTACGCTCGGATCTAATTCCCAACATGGGGAAATGTGACTTTTCATAATTTGAACGAGTCTCTTAAAGAACCTTACCTCCAGCAGAAGCACCGCATGCACACACACTGTCTCTCTCCCCCCAGGGTGGGTGTGAATCCTAATTGAGAGCTCAGTTTGGAGAGGTGCCGCGCCAAATCCCTCGGGCCCCCATCCAAAACGCGGACGTACCCCAGGTGATGAGTCAATTAAGCAGGAAACCGTCAGGATGGGGACGAGGACAGGCGGGTACTGGGGGCAGGAGCTGGGGCTCTGCTCGGGACGGCGCCTCTGCGGCCGGCAAGGCATGGGTTTCCTTTTGTTGCTGATAATCGTTTTAATTGCAGCGTGACCAGAGAACAAGGTTTGTGCAAGATCAATTCTTTGAAAGGTATCGAGACTTCTTTGTGGGCCATTGTCCCCCTGGTCTCCCCCCTATTCCGGTGCTATGGGTGAAATCTTGGTTCTGCGTCTCTTTCAAATCCAAGTTACAGGGCAGAGAGTCAGGACCAAGTCCTGCTGAGACAGAAGATCATGAAATTGCAGACAGGCATCTGGGGTACAGAGGGGATTCCGGGGGGCCCAGGATCTGGAGCTCAGAAAAGCTGGATGGGTATGCACGAGTGGAAAGAGATAAAGGTATCGCTTATTGAGGTGAGGGGGAGGGCAGGGTCCCTTTACGGCTCGAGAGCACCTCCTGGAAGCTGAGACTGGAGAGATGCCTGTGACCCTCTGTGACCTCACCCACCGGGGTCTGACTTCCCAGGCAAGAAGGTACCCCCTGCTTCTGTCACACCTTCTGACCAGCCTCTACCCACACGTCCAAGCACAGGTCCTCTGCCTTTTCCTTCCTTTGTTACTTCTATAACTTTCGTTTATTTCACTGATAACTTTCATGTATTAGAAAAGCAATCGGAACACCCCCAAAACAAAGACTCCATTGAAAAGTGGGCAGAAGACATGAACAGATATTTCTCCAAAGAAGACACGCAGATGGCCAACAGACACATGAAAAATGTTCCACATCGCTCGGCATCAGGGAAATGCAAAGCAAGACCGCCAGGAGCTATCGCCACACCGGTCACAGTGGCTAAAACCAAAAGCACAAGAAACGAGTGTTGGCGAAGATGTGGAGAAAAAGGAAGCCTCACGCACTGTCAGTGCAGCCACCGTGGGAAACGGTATGGAGTGTTCTCAAAAAATTAAGAATAGAACTACCCTATGATCCAGTAATCTCTCTACTGGGTATTTACCCAAAGAATATGAAAACACTAATTCGAAGGGATACACGCACCCCTATGTGTACGGCGGCATTATCTACAATTGCCAAATTTTCGAAGTAACCCCAAGTGTCCATCAATATAGCCCAGTTAATATATATTATATATAGGATATGTAGTATAGAAATGTGGTATATATATGTGGATATTTTGTGTGTGTATATATATATATATATATATATATATATATATGATGGACTATTACTCAGCCATCAAAAAGAATGAAATCTTGCCATCTGTATGACATGGATGGAGCTAGAGAGTATTACGCTAAGTGAACTAAGTCAGTCAGAGAAAGACAAACACCATGTGATCTCACTCATATGTGAAATTGAATAATCAAAACAAATGAGCAAAGGGAAAAAAGAAGAGAGAGAGGCGAACCAAGAAACAGACGCTTAACTCGAGAGAACAAACCGATGGCTACCAGAGGGGAGGTGGGTGGGGGGATGGGTGAAATAGGGATTACGATACACTTATCATGACGGGCACTGAAGAATGTATAGAATTGTTGAATCACTGTACTGTACGCCAGAAACTAGTATAACACTGTATGTTAATGATACTGGAATTAAAATAAGAACTTGGGGAGAAAAAAGAAAAGAAAAGCTGCACACCTGGGTAGCTCAGTTGGTTAAGCATCTGACTCTTGGTTTCAGCTCAGGTCATGATATCAGGGTCCTGGGATTGAACCCTGCATCAGGCTCCATGCTGAGCATGGAGCCTGCTTAAGTTGCTCTCTCTCCTGCTCCCTCTGCCCCTCCCCCCTCAGCTTGCGCTGTTTCTCTAAAAAAAAAAAAGGAAAAGAAAAAAGAAAAAGGAAAAGAAAAAAAAAAGAAAAGCAATCTCTGGCTATGCAAATAAAAATGGTTGCGAAGTTTTGCTCATTGGTAAAAAAAAAACCTAGTATATACAACCATTCATTCTTTATTCTAATGTCTTTATTCATGGAAGAGCCAGCCCCAGCATCAAGTGGGTAATAGAGACAACAGGGTTTATAATTACAGACGTGAGTTCCGTCAGGACACTAATAAGACTGCAGAGAGGGCGGTGCATGGGACGTTCTAAATGTAATCATGAGCCACGAAGCAGGTACAACTCCAGCATTTTCCATTTCGCCAAAATTTGGCGGCTGTGCGAATTAACAGGGCTTGGTGGCGATACTTGGAATTGTGCGTGGAAGCTATTTTTGCACAAACTGAGATTTCTTAGATGAAGCCCTTTATTTGGAGGCAAGGACATGGAGAGCCCACGGGGTCTCTCTCTGGCTGACACTGAGCACGAACAGTGGGAAAGTTTGAGGTCATACATCTCTGAGCAGCTTATGAGCAGCCGAGAACTGCATCAAGGAAAGGATGTGCTCACATTCTAAAATCAAGTGTATTTAAAGTCCGTAACTTAAGGGCACCTGGGTGGTTCAGTCGGTTAAGCGACGGACTCTGGTTTCAGCTCGGGGTCACAAGATCAAGGCCCTCATTGGGCTCAACCCTTAGCGCAGAGTCCGCTAAAAGAGTCTCTCCCTCTCCCCCTGCCCGTTCACCCTGCTCTCTCTATATATAAAATAAATAAATAATCTTTAAAAATATTAAAAAAATAAAGTCCGTAACTTATATGAGAGAAATCTAAAGAGAACCCTGGTATAGCTAGGACTGTGCATGTATGCTCATTGCAGAAATTTTAGAATATACAGATAAGCTTGAAGAAAACAAAAATTTAGGTCAGCAGTAATGCCTTCCATCAGCATTAGAAGGTTGGTGTGTTTCCCTTCTGGGTTTTTTTTTCCTTGACCAGGTATGGTCAGCTCTACCCATTCTTCCCACAGGCTAAACCACAGCTGACTTGCATCACTATTTCCTTCACCACCCATCTCCCACCCATGCCTCCTGTAGGTCAGCAGCTGGCCCCTGGCTTCACCCTATAAAGGAGGTGTGACAGGCAAAGGTCTAGGGTAGGACACTCAGCAGCCCTGGGTTCTCACCCGGTGCACGATGCTAATGTGCTGTGTGACCTTGCGCCTCTCTCAGGGTCCTCGTGGAAGTGGAGAGGGTTGCACTCATGGTCTGATATTGGATTGTTCCGGCTGCAACACGAATTATCCCGTGCAGAGACAAAGACCAAGAGGGAGTGATGGCCGATGCAGCCCATGCTGGTGTGTGTAGGGAGGGGGCCGCATCGGAAGGCTAGGTTAAGGCACCCTGTTTCTTACCAAAGCAATGCAAAGAAAATGCCTCTCCCTGCTGCCCAGGCTTTGTGGCACAGGCTGGGATGGGGGCAGAGGAACTGCAGCCAGACAGGCAGCTGTGGTTTCCAGAGAAGTAACATGCCAAGGTTACAAAGGCAGCTCTTGGGAACAGGATGCTATAGGCCATCTGGAGGGGCCAGACAGCCCGGGCCCATGTGCCCACCTGGGACACCTCGAATTCCCTCCAGGTGAGCCCACCGATGGCCTGTGGCAGCTTGAGACTTGAGTGGAGATGGTAGGAAGCAACCTGTCTCCTGAGAAAGGAGAGAAGCCCTGACATTGAATTTGAGCGGTCTGGCCCATCACCAGCTGTCTAATCTTGCATCTCTGAATCAGCTGTTGCCTCTGAGAAGAGACGGCCGTTATGCGCACAAACACGGCTTACACCCGACAGCCCGTGTGCACTCCTGGCGCTGTTCTGAGTGGTGTCCATCTGGTACCTCATTTGACTCTCACCAACACCCCTACGAGGTAGGCAGTGGGTGGGTACATGAAAGGTCGATCTGCATATCCAAAGTAGTCAAAACAGAGCAGTTTGATGGGGTTGGTCCAAAGTATTATGTCCACTTTGCATGTAAGGGAATTGGGTCCAGACTGGACATGAAACTAGCCCATAAACACAGTCTGCAGCCCACTTTGCAAGCACTCCCCCGATTGCCTCTCCGAAGGCTTGGAGAGCTAGGCTAGGTGCTTTTAGGAGATGCTAAAGGAGATGCTAACCCCAGAGGGGAAGCTAACATCCTGTCCCTCCTCACACAAGCCAGCCAGGTCTCCCTCCTACCACTAAACACATCCGGGTCTCCCTGCAGATGCGGCCCCCAGAACTGAGAGTGGAAGTTCTGTCTACCAAAGACCCTAGAATGCTCCAGGGCAGAATCCCCTTGCTGCACCCAGCCACACCTGGGCCCTGTAGGTTACCTCTCCGTGTCACTGTCGCTGGATGCCACCTCCTCTAAGGCTGCCTGCAGGTCAGCAATCCGCCGGATGGATGTCTCCAGGTCTGTCTGGAGGGTCTGTCTCACCGCCGCGAGCTCCTCCACGTACTTCTCCTGGAGACAGAGACCACAAGCACACATTGGCCTTGGACAAGAACCCACCCACCTGCCAGAGCTTCTGGGGAGGAGACACCGAGCCTAGTGTTTGCTGAGCACCTAGTACGTAGCAGGGACCCCTTGAGGTATCCTCTCTGTATAGATGGGCTTATGGACCCTCCGACAGATGCTTCAAATTTTATAGAGGACATGGATGCTTTGGGGGCCAATGAGGGCATGGCCCACAGACAGAGCCCACTCACCCACACTGAGGGTCTCAGCCCCATGTGTCCGACCCCAGAGCCATGCTTGGAACGTGCACCACCCACTTTGCACTGGTGGGACACCCTGGGTGGATGAGTGAATGTATGGACCAATTCCTGCTTCCCAGAACAGTCTCGGAGGCTGGTTCTGGAAGCTGCGGCTGCCTCAAGGATGGATCTGGAACAGGAGATCAGTTAGGTGGGGAGAGGCAGACAAGAATGGTTCCCTGTTACCTCTGCCATGCCAAATCCCCCAACTCTGCACCCCCAGAGGCAGCAGAAGCAAAGATGGATAAGCCAGAGGGGTTCCTCCCAGAGCAAGCGGACACCGCTGCCATGTACTGAGATCTTTCTGCGCTTGGCACTCTGTCGAGTGTCTTACCCTGATGACCTTGCTATGGGTCACTATTGTTGCTCCCGTTTTGCAGATGAGAAACTGAGGCCCGGGGAAGCAAAGGCTTAATAGCCGTGCTGGCTCTCCAGCTTGGTGCCTCTTACTACCCTCTGAGGGTTCACCCCTCTTCCCTCTGATCCTGCCCTAATCAGATTCTGTCCAGACCTTGGAAAACCTCTGATTTCTATTGGCAGCCTATGTCATCCCCCCTACCCTTCATCACAATGATTGTCAACTAAGAGTGATTTTGCCAGCGCCCCCCCACCCCGCTCCCCAGCCTAGGGGACACTGAGCAATGCCTAGAGACATTTTTATTGTCACAGTTTGTTGGGGGTGAGTGTGCTACTGGCATTAGCCGGTAGAGGCAGGGACACGCTGGGCATCCTACAATGCACAAGGCGGCCCCTTCTACAGAGAATGACCTCACCCAAATGTCCATAGTGCCGAGGCTGAGACCCCTCTGCTTAAACCTAGAATCCCGCCTGCTGGGAATTAATCCTACAGGGAATCAGTCAAAAGGCCTAGTAAATTCTGTACCGAGGATGCTTGGAGCTGTGGGATTGAGGACAGAGAAAAGCTGAAAGCAGCCTCATCATCCAACAACTGGGACTAGTTAGGGGGATCACAGCATGTCTCTTCGATGCCATTAGGCAGGCATTAACATTTGAAGTAAGGATTGCAGCAGCGTGGAATGTTTCTGTGGAATACTGTTAAGCAAACGGAATAGAACAGGGACTATCATGCCCCTATCTATCTGCAAATAACACACATCCAGTCGGAAAAACACTTAGGAAGCCGGTGATATTTATAGATGAGGATGAATGGATTGGGGGAGGGGGTTATGGATACAATTTTTCTTTTAAGCCGTTCTAATTATGTAGGGATTACTTGTTGACTATTGTTTTATTTATTTTTATTTTTTTTAAAGTAGGCTCCATGCTCAGCAGAATTCATGACCCTGAGATCGAGACCGGGGCTGAGATCAAGGGTCAGATGCTTAACCGACTGAGCCACCCAGGCACCCCTGTTTACTGTTGCTTGAAGGAACACAGATATACCAACTGCTGAAAGTGCGGAAGGGTAAAAATAGAAAGATCTAGGGCCAGATCTAAGCACTCTTCCCGGCTGCCCATTTAACTCCCTAGCTGTGCAACCTGAAACAGTTTACAGCCCCTCTCTGAGCCTGGGATTGTTTTCTTTCTGTTGCAGAGGAAGACGTGGAGGCCAGTGAAGTCATTCAGGGCGGTAACGTGCAGAGCCTGGATTTAAAGTCCGGTCTTGCCAGTGATCTTCCTGGGTGTGCACACCCCCCAGTGAAAGTCAGGGAGGACCAGGGCACATTACAGGGACACGCACAGGCTCTCCTTTGCAGAGCGGCTTGTCTATTGGTGGTATTGTGGGTCTGTGCCTTTCATCTGATTTTGAGGTTTTCCCATTTTACAGAGAGAGAGAGAGAGCGAGGGAGAGCAAAGACTGAGAAGGCTAAGAGCAGAGTGGAGCTGAGAAGCAGCAGCGTGGAGAGGGGCAGGGGGGTGACGAGGGGCTGCCAGTGCGCTGTCGCTGATTGAAGTTGCCAGCTGTGAAATCCCCATCTTGGTGCTGACAAGGTGAGAGCCGGTCCGTGGCAGGGGCCCCCGGGCAGGAGGCCAGTGGACTGTCACAGGAAATCACACACACCAGGGGATGGCTGGGGAGGCGCTTGCCTCTGGATGCTGGCATGTCAGTTCCTAAAGACTCCTAGAAAAATGGCCGGGTGCAAAGTCCCCGACAGCTCAGAGGAGCACTTGTCTGAGCTCAGCTCCTTCCTAGGGCGACAGAATCAACCACGGTCTCCCAGGAGACGGAGCACCTGTGTCTTTGTAAGACGTGGGGATGCTAGCCGAAGTCCACGTCTGGGCCGTTTTAGGCATGGGGTGAATGTTTATTTTGGAGCTGAAAAAAGCGGGAGCGGAGCAGCAGAATGGCCCGTGTGAAGTCATGTGGCCGGGAGAGCACAGAGCTCAGATGCACGGCCAGGTCCTGGGTTCTCGGGGGACAGCTCTTTAGGTCTCCTGAGCCCAGGGATGACACAAGAACACTGATGTCCCCTTCCAGTTGTGCCTGGGGAGCAATGCCCATGCAATGTCATGCAGAGGCAGCAACCAGGGCCTGAAGTCTTAACCCTCATGGAGCCTCCTGGTGGGCTGAGGACAGGGCCACCGGGGACAGGCACTGCGTCTCAGGGATGGATGGCTCTGGGCTGGGACGAAGCAGAGGGGCAGAGGAAAGCGGGAGCTGAGATGAGTCAAATCTGTAATATTGTGAAAGACAGAGCAGCCTCTAGAGCCAGGGTACCTGGTTCGAATCCCAGCTCTGCCCCTTACTGGCTGTGTGACCTGTAGCAAGTTACTCAACCTCTCTGACCTCCAGAGAGCAAAGGCTTGGCCAACGTTGCTACCATGTCAATTTTTCAGAGGAGAATGAGGAACAACTAGCATGGGGAGCAGTGCCTTCCTGAGGTTTGCCAAGGTCACAGGCGAATAAGGACTCTGGCTCCAAATGTTTTTCAGTGCCCCGCAGAGGAAAGATGTGGATGCAACCAAGGGCATCATAGGGGAGGAGTTAGTTAGACAGAGCGAGGAGAGTTGTGAGCAAGAAAACCATTCCTAGAGGAGGGTATATGGACCAAGGACGGGGCCCAGGGGACTCAGATCAGGTCCAGTGGGAGCACCCCAAGGAGACAGACTGGGGAAATCCAGAGTCTGTGCAATCAGCAATCAGCTAACCTTTTCTGCTTCAACTTGAAAAGCAAATAGAGTTTGCTGATTGCAGAGACCAAGTCATTAGGGGAATGCTTGTGATGCCCCAAACTATCCCTGGGGCAGACCAAACAAGACCCCAGCCAGAGACTGCTCCGGAGACACAGAGGAGGTCCACAAGGAGAAGGGGGGCACAAGGGATGCGCCCACTCTTCAGTCTGGGAGTCTGGGGCCATCTCCCACTCCCAAGACATGTAGCTAACATTGCTTGAGCTTGAATGGGGACTGCCATATGCAAACAGCATTGCATTTTGAGGCCAAGTGTAAAGCTGGTCTTCTCTGTTATTCTCTCTCTTTAGAGACTTGACGAAGTTGGAGGAGAAATTAGGATAGGAAACTATTCAGATAGTAATGCATACAGCAGAAACCCACTAATAGATATATCACACGCCCATGTTAATCTGTAACTACGGTAATAGTGATATACACATTGTAATGACACACAACATATTACTATATATATTCTGTGTTCATCACATGTGTGTACAGATATTCATATGCCATTCACTCACTCAATAAACATCTATTGAGCACCTACTATGTGCCAGCACTGACCTACACACAGATGATGCAGATAAAGTCCTAACTTCTATGGAGTTTACATTCTTGCAGGGACCTAATCTCTCTGTATTGCTGGTGTTAGGAACACAGCGGGCACTCAATCTATATTTGGGGATCGAATGAATGGTGTCACTGCATGATTATAAATGGCAAACGAAGGAGGGGCCTGGGTATTACACTCACTAATGCATACATAAGACACACCATGCATACAGAGATAAATACAGTGAAAGCAGTGTGTGTACTTCTGACCTCCCCAGCATCGTGTAAGAGAATCATTAACCCTTGTTAAACTCCCAAGCTACTCCCCCTGGAGCATGCCACACAGAGCTGCCCATGTGGGAGGTTGTTCATATGATAATTAGTGGCTGCAATTAAAATCGTCTCCTTTTGTGATGTTCAATTAGAGGCTAATATTTAAAACTGCTGTTTGTTTTCTTTGCCTAGAGCATCTTTAGGGGCCGGTCTCCTGTCTGCAAATGCGCAGGACTCTCACATCAGTTTCTGTGCCCTAGATGTTGCCTCTCCATCCTTTCAAGATGTCCCCCAAGAAAATTAATTTCGTGTAGTTTCTATTATAAATCAGACTATCTGAAACACCCCCGAAACCTGATAAAAACTCACTTTGTCATTTTCTTCTGATTCACTAAAAACAAATAGAAACTTCATGTTACAGAGCCCAGCACTAAAAAAACAAACTTACGCATAAATACATATGCTACTATAAATACATATAAACACACATGAACATGTGTGCACGTCTATTCAGAGACATATGCATGAACATTCCCAGTCTAACATAGCACATACTTAATTAATATTTATTAAACTATTACATGAATATATTTATTTCTATTGTCTCACATGGGCAGAGTCAAGTGCAATACAAAACCATAAAAAGTAACTCGAGAGCATTATGAGAAAGTAATAGCAGTGTTATTATCTCTGAGTGGTGAGAAATCAGGTGATTTTTGTTTCCCTTTTTATACTTCTCCAGAGCTTCTGCAAAGGATATGAATGACTTTTCTCAGCAGAAGGTTAAAAAATATGGGACTTTATTTCTGTCTACGCTGTGAGGAACAATCCCCTGGACCACCTGCTCAGTACCTCCCAAGGCAGCCTCATTATCCCCGTTTTACAGATGAATGGGCTGAGCCTCAGCAAGGTTAAATCACTTGCCCAGGGTCATACAGTCAAGACACAGTGATCTGCAGTCAGACCCAGGAGTCCTGACCCCAGCCCACAGCTCCTTCCTACTTTGCCTCTAATCGCTCCTGCTTTATCCAAGGATGCTTGTGTCTCCAGAGGTGGGGGCAGTCTGCCCAGAAAGAAATGAGGAGATGACGAAAAACTGGCACTGTTTGATTCAAATTGTCCCAGAGTCACTTGCCTGGGAGAAATGAGGCTGGGGCGGGGGGGATAAAAAGCCCTGTGAGCTGTGTCCTGGCCAGAGTTCAAGGCCATATTGACAATGGAGTGAGCATTAACACGAGTGTTCAGTCTCTATCTGGGAAAGTTAAGACTTGGTGTACCCAATAGACAACCCAAAATTATGCATTAGATTCTCTTATTTAAGATTGCAAAAGAGCCCAACCTTCAGCAAAAAGGGGGACCAGGGAGAAGGTGGTCATCACTATGCAAGGTCCTTTCTTCATAATCCTCCTGCAAGCTAATTGTTTGATTCTATGTTTATCATGTGGTAAGAGACACAGAAAGACTCATCAAAGATCCCAAAGTCACACAGCTAGAAAGTGACACACAGATGGAAGCTCAGGCCTGCCCATTTCCAAAGGGCCAGCCAATATCTGAAAACTCCGCCCACCCTTTTCTACACCTGCAGCAGGCTTATCCAATCAATCACTGCAGAGACGCAGGCACTCTGGGCCACCGTCCGCTCTATGAACTACCAAGCTAAGCACTTCATCCAGTGGTCCACCCACCAGCATCAACCAGAACTCCCAACCCTGCCACAATTTACTCAACCTTCCTGGAAATGCCTTCTGTGTCCTCAAAGAGGTTGGTATTAGTTGGTTGGGTGGCAGGGGAGGGGGCTATTTCTCTTAAAAATGGTAAGTGCTCTGTGGAACTGAGGCAAGTGGAAGCCCACCACCCTGAGGGAGAGATCCTGATGGGTGGAGAAGGGAGAGATGCAAGCTACCAACAACATGGGAGGAACAGGACAAGTGAAACGCCCATGTGAATTTTGAAGAGTTCTTAATTTTCCCTTACTTTCAGTTCCTCATCCGTTAACAGGCCAGCATTATTCCCTGGCAAAAGATCATTGCATGGAACAAACAAAATAATGTCTAACTGTGTCCATCTGGTATACCTAATATGTGGGCATACACTTGATACCTAACACGCGTCCTTTTTTCTAAGTAAAGGCTCAGAAAGTATGAAGCCTGCAGGTATTGTGTAGAAGGACAGCCTCATTTTTCAGAAAATGAAGTCTATAAACCTGATGCTTTTTTGTTGTTGTTGAAGCTGGAAGGATTTAATACAGTGCCTCGGAGGAGCCCGTATCAGTCGGGAAAATGGAAATCGCTCTAGATCCTCCAAATAAAGGAATTTAATACAGGGAATTGGTTATTCAGATGATAGAAAAGATGAGAAACCAGGATAGATTAGCAATGGCAGGAAGGCACTGCCAACCTAGGGCAGGAAGGAAAAATTAAGACATTGGGTCATCCAATGGAAGGCTGCTGGTGGAAGGTGGCTTCATGGAAGAGGGGCATCCCTAATGGGATCTGGAATTAGAGAGTCTCCACTGCTGCTGGGGATGATCCCCAAGGTAGTGCGAGAGAGGGAGAAATACCCTGGCTTCTCTCCTTCCCCTGTCCTTCAATTGGCCATCACCGCCTATCATTGGCTGACCTTACCACAAGGCAGGAAAACTAGAAAGCCTAGTTCCCTACGATTTAGAGTAGAGCTGAGGAGGGGCAGGAATGTATCTGAGAGGAACCAGGAGAATCACTGGCACAGAGCACAGATACATCCAGGTTCAACCCAGACTTTATTCGTCGAACTGTGTATTTACAAGATCTGTATACTTTCCTATCTATCTATCTATCTATCTATCTATCTATCTATCTATCTATATTTATAAGTATTTATATTTTATATAGATGTATATATAGAGATATGTATATATGTGTGTGTTGTGTGTATATATATGTATGAATGTGTGTGTGTATATATGTGTATGTGTATATATATTATATATATATGTATATTTCAAGGAAAAAGTTATAAGAAATCTGGAATTAGAATCTTCAAATATTACAACATCAAATGCTGGGCTACAAAGTCTATATTAGTTATTTATTGCTACATAACATATTGCCTCAACACCCAGTGTTTTGAAACATCCAATATCATTCATTATCTCTCATGGTTTTCTGTGGGTCAGGAATTCAGGAGTGGCTTCTCTGGGTGGCTGTGCCTCAGAGCATGCAGTAGAATGGATAACAGCCCCCCAGGATGTCCACACCCTTGTCCCCACAACATGGGAATATGTTAACTCACATGACAAGAGGGATTTTGCAGGTGTGATACGATTAAGGATGTTGAGATGGGGAGATTATCCTGGATTATCTGGGCGGGCCCTAAATGTAATCAGAAGGGTCCTTGCAAGAGGGGAGCGGAGGGGGGAGTCAGTGGGGAAGAAGGTAGTAGAAATGTCTGGTGACTTCACACTAGAGGGAGGTGGCCAGGAGCCAAGAAGTGCTGCCTGCCTCTATAAGCAGGAAGAGGCAAGGCATGGGTTACCCTGGGGGCCTCGGGAAGGAACCAGCCCTGCTTCCACCTTGATTTTAACCCCTTCAGGTGTATTTTTAAACTTCTGACCTCCAAACCAATGGGAGGTTAAATTGTGTTATTTTAAGCCACCAAGTGTGTGGTAAAGGACAACTCATACAGGATCTGTCCTGATGTTACAGTGACAATGGCAGTCAGGGCACTGGCTGTCTGAAGGCTTGACAGAAGCTGGAGGGGCCCTTCCAAGAAGGCTCGCTGACATGGCTATTGGCTAGAGGCTTCAGTTCTCACCATAAGGGATTTCACTGAGGTGCTGGATTGTCTTCAGGACATGGTGGCCAGTTCTGCCAAAGCACGTGATCCAAGACAGAGTAGGGCAAATGCCAAATGCCTTGGATAACCCAGCCTCGGGAGGGACGAGTCATCACTACTGATGATCTACTGGGCACAAAGACCAACTCCAGCACAATATGGGAGGAGGCTATGCAGGGAGGTGAACGCCAGAGGTGAGAGAATCCTCGGGCACCATCTTGGAAGCCGACCAACACAGTAACACTGGTCGTTCTTGACGTATAGGCCCCGTCTCGATGGACTCTACCACCCACAAAGGAAAACACCACAGCCATCCTGAACTTCCTCCCATTTCTAGAAACAAATCTGTTTATAGTTTGAATTGTGTCTCCCCCCGCCCCTCAAAATAGGCTGAAATCCTAATCCCCGGTACCCCAGAACGTTACTGAATTTGCAGACAGAGTCTTTATAGAGGTAATCAAGTTAAAATGAGTTCATCAGTGGGCCCTAAGCCAATATGGCTGGCATCCTTGTAAAAAGAAGAGAAATTTGGAAAAAAGACACAGAGACACAGAGGGGAAACCACATGAAGACACACAGGGAGGGGTGGCACGTGTAGACAGATTACAATGATGCATCTCCAAGCCAAGGAACATCACAGATGGCCAGCAAACCACCAGAAGCTAAGAGAGATGCATGGAGCCCTTCCTTCTCCGGCACCTATTGGGGGAGGGGGCACGGTGCTGCCAACACCCTGATTTCAGATTTCTGGCCCCCAGAGCTGTCAGACTTTTCTGTTTTTCTAAGCCACTCCGTGTGGGGCCCTTTGCCCCAGCAGCCCTAGTATATTGATAAAACACCATGTGATCTTTTCTTTCTTTCTTTTTTTCTTTCTTTCTTTCTTTCTTTCTTTCTTTCTTTCTTTCTTTCTTTCTTCCTTCCTTTCTTTCTTTCTTCCTTCCTTCCTTCCTTCCTTCCTTCCTTCCTTCCTTCCTTCCTTCCTTTCTTCCTTTCTTTCTTTCTTTTTCTTTCTTTCTTTCTTTCTTTCTTTCTTTCTTTCTTTCTTTCTTTCTTTTTTTGAAACGTCATTTCTTTCCTTTTCTAGTTCCAACAGGGTTCCTTATAGAGAATTGAGAAAATAAAGTGGCAAAAAAACCAAAACCAAAACAAACATTAAAAATTGCCCTTAAGTCTGTTACTTGGGGACAGCCCCTCTTAATGACCAAGTCGGCATACTTCCATCCTGTGTTCATTTCCCCACGTGTGTCTAGATCTATCTATTTAACACCCAGTCATGTAAAACAGTTTTATGTTAAAGGCAGAATGGAGTTAGCCATGCAGACAAGCAGGGAACCCCAGGACCCCCACCCCACCGCTCTGGCTTGCCCGGGATTGCACATTATCTCGAGACAGAAGAGCTTGGGACTCCAGACACCTGCTTGTAGCTGTCCTTCTCCTGCTCTTTTTCCTAACTAATTGTTTTAAAATGCCCCCAGCTATCGCCTGAAGGCTCTTACAATATTCTGGAAGATGAACATTTTAGGCAGCTTCGGCTTTTTGACATCGAACAGATGAAGATCTGGCCTACGGAAGGTTTCAGCTGTGTGTACCTGCCACGTGTTTGCCCACATCACGCAGGGAAGCCACGGACACACCATATACCAGGCCAGAGCAGGAGGCCTCCTGGCCAAGGTTGCCGGGCCACTCCCTGGCTGGCCGAGGCAGGACTAGAACCTAGGTCCTCTCTCGGTTAGAAAGTGAGCTTCTCTCTTTACGATTTCTGTTTCACATACTTTGAATCATGAGTCATTTTTGCCTAAACACCGGCCCCCACAACTTGGGCATTAATGGTGCTATGGCCTGGGGTTCCAATGGGCAGGAGGGACCTTTTACTTGATTCCTGGAGTCCCGAATTTCCTCCAATGGGTGAGGACTGGCGGGGGGCACAGACTCCTTGGGCAGGCCCTAAACCCTTGTACAAGGAATGTGGTTGGGGTTCTCTCCGACCAATGGGATGGGGACAGCCAGGGGGAAGGAGGCTATCAGGCTTTGAGGCAGGAGGGTGCAACTTGCTGCGAGTGAATCACAAGGTTTGCAAGCAAATTAAATTAAAGTTAAATTTAAATAGAACAGAATAGAATAAAGTAAAGTAAAATAAAATAAACCCAACTCTCTAAATTTCCTTACAGCTCTAGCTATTCAGAGCTCATGGCTTTCCCAGCCCTACAACTGCCCCCCCTCCCCACCCCAGGCTGGGACTTCTGATGAGCATCTTCAGAACGGGGCAAAGAAGGACTGTCCACCCCTTGCAAGGCTGACACCAGCAGGGCCTTCACAAAGCCCCACTGGCTGCAGTCAGACATCCTGACCTGGAGTGAACTTCC
The DNA here is from genome assembly GCF_002007445.2 of Ailuropoda melanoleuca. Lineage (NCBI taxonomy): Eukaryota > Metazoa > Chordata > Mammalia > Carnivora > Ursidae > Ailuropoda > Ailuropoda melanoleuca. The sequence goes on from NC_048229.1 coordinate 23,175,282, forward strand.
AAACACCCCACTCCCGACTCCCCAGAGTCACCCACCCAATTGCTTCCTGAAAAAAGAGAAGGAAGGCATTTCATTTTTCTGCTCAAATGCAAATATGACAGATCTGTGCCACCCGATTTTCCTGACAGAGGAATAATTATATCAACATAATTAAGTCTCCAATGCAAAAATTATCTGTACTTCGTACACCGACACTATACTTCCTGCATCAGAGGGCCATTGTTCCAGGCGGTAATTACCAGGCCACCTTTGACATGTCTTATTTCAATTTAAATGGAAATGAAGCTCATATGTCTTCTCAGCCCACTAGTCCATGTGATTGCAGAAATAGGGAAACTGGACTTTGAAATTTCTCAAGTGTCCACTGGGCTCTGTACCAACAGAGGGTAGCGTGAGAACAATATTCCATACCCCCGGGTCCCTACTCTGGGCCTCAAGTAGCCATCAATACAATGGGCTAATCTCTTGGATCTTTTTCCTGCTCTGTATTCATGATTGTGGAGATGGTGTCCATCATCATCCCCTAAGCGTTCTCTTGCTGTCTTAAACTGCTGTCCCTCTCTTCCACCCAGCCCCCTGTCCGTGCTCTATCCCAGAAATCGCCCCAGGGAGAATCTCTGTAACCTGATGATGACCTTTCTTGCTTAAAAAGCCCCTGTTCCTCCTCATTTCTCACAGTCCAATCTGTGTGGTTAAGCCTAGAGAGCCCTTCATAGTCCCCCAGCCCACCTTCTGAGGTTCTTCTCTTTCTACCCCACACTCTGCACCTCACTTCTTAGGAACTCCCATGGTCTTCAGAGCTCCCAAACCTGCCATGCTCCTTCCTGCCTCTGTGCCTTTGCACCTACTGCTCCTCTCCCTGGAATGCTCTTCCCTGCCGACAAGCGAACTCCTACTCATACTTCAAGACCCATTTCATAGGCACTTCCTCCATGATGCCTTCTCCATCACCTACAGAATGACCCTAGGCCAATCTTGTCCCCCACCTACCCGACCCGCAGTTTGCTCATCTATAAGGCGGGAATGACTTCAGCGTGGCTGGGCTGTGGGACTAGCTGGGGGCTCACGGGTGGAAGGTGCCTGCCCCATTGCATATGACATAGCGGGTACTCCATAAACATCAGCCCTCTTTCTTGTTCCCAGAACGACTGGGTGACAGCCTGTGACATGTGACAGGTTGACAGGGGCTCCTCTATTGTGATGTTTTCTCACATTCCCCCCATCTCCCCCGGCCCTCTCATGCTCCTCATTTAGGCATCCAGGCCTCTCAACCCTGCACCCCACTAGCCGTACTGATTTAATGCCCCGGACCTGGTCCCCCGAATCCCCCTTGTCCCCTTCTCCACCAAAACATACTCCTCTTTGCCCCACTTCCTCACCTCTGGCTCACGAGCCATGCAAACATGTGAACCCTCACCCCGCCTACTATCAGGTTAAGCCTTGTCCTTGTCAGCATCTTTATGTGTCCAGAGCGCCCCAGGAGAGTCTTGGCTTAGGACTGCCGACACTGCCTACGAGTTCCGGAACATAGCCCCCCAAATAAAGTCATCCAGGCCAGCAGTGACTGAAATGATTGTATCCCAACAGCTGCGCACAGCCAGGAAAAGTCTGCAAGCGGTGAGATTGAGAAATGCAGCGGACCCAAGAGCTGGACACGGGTCCACTGCCCCTCCCTGCCCTGACTCCCCAGCAGCCAGGAACCCATGCTGGCGTCTGTCCTCTTGACTCTGCAGAAGGCATCAGGTCCCTCCCTGTCTGCAGTCGAGACCTCTGTGAGGCCCCGATCACGTCCATGTGCTTTGTAAACTGTGAAGAGCTGTATGCACACGAGATCATTATTTATCACACAGCCTCTTCCCCTCTCCAGAGAGCCACTTCTCTTCAGGCACATCCAGTCACTTCGTAATGACTGAAGCCCCCGCCGACGTGCCCAACAAGCCAAGTCACCACCGTGCGTGAACGTGAGTAAACAGAAACAAACCCTCCCGGGTACATCAAGCTTCATGAACGGTCTTGCGTTCCTAGATGCAGTCCCCGCCCAAGAAGTGATCAGACAGGACCTGGACCGGAGCTGTGGGTACTGACGATCCATGCTGGATCCCGGCCCTCCCCGCGCTTGGACCGCGGTCAATGCCGGCTGCCTGAGAAATGGGTGGGAGCTATTGTCGGAGAAAACAGTGCATGCGACATTAACGGCCAAAGACGCCGCAGCTAAAGTGTGCGGCCAGGCGTGGTAATGACCGGAGATTAAGACAATGATTTCCAGACTTGATTGGCTTCCATCTGCTGAGGCGAGAGGATGTTTTAAAGACGTCAGCACTCTGGCCTCATCTCGAAGCAGTGGAAAGTTACAATTATTGATTGGGAAATCGGCTTTTTTTTTTCTTTTGGTTGTTATGACTCTCATTTACTTGTGCTGTTTTTGGGGGTGGGGGAGAGTTCCAAGGGTTCACTGACTCCTCTAATTCAAGGGCACGATGTGGCCTTCAGACAGGGCTTCTGGGTGAATTTTTATTTTCTGGACTGAAGAAGACTCTTGTTAGAAAGAAGCGTTACTGACATTATTGACGTATTGACATCAATTGACAATAACCATGGACGTGGGGAGGGAGATCATTCTTTGCTCGGGGTGCCGGGAAGGTGGCTGTTCTATGCATTTCAGGGTGAATACCCAGTAGACACCAGCAGCACCCCGTCCCCAAGTTGTGCCCATCAGAAATGTCTCTGGATATTGCAAAATATTCCCTGAGTGCCAAAATCCAATGTACCGAAAAGCCAAGCTTAAGGCAAAAGGGGTGGACAGGAGACATCATTGTAGAAAAGACACAGGCACTGGATCAGACAGATAGGAATTTGAATCCTGAACAAACCACTTCCTGCTGTGTGACCTCATCTTGAAAAAATCGACCTCTGCCTTCCGTGGCTTCAGGGGGTCTGGGATAAGGAGAGAGTATGATTACAGCACCAGCCGTCCCAAAGAAGGTGCCTGGGCCGGCAGCATCACGTGGTTGCTGGTTAGGAATGCAGATGCTCAGGCCCTGTCCCAGACCTGCTGACATAGGATCTGCATTTTAACCGCATTCCCAGGGGATCTGTGTGCACCCGCGACGTTCGCTCGAGAAATGCCAGCATCGCAATCGGGAGCTAACGTTTCAGAGTCCAGGAGACTGATGACATGGCCCAGTGTTCATCTTTCCTACTTTTCAGCCTTGGGCAAGTCATTTCATCTCTCTAAGCTCTTTTAAAAAATTGTGTAAAATAGAGAAAAAATAGTACCTCGCTCATAAGGTCGAAAGTGCAGCTTTAATTAGACAAATCGTGGAGAGCATGGAAAGCACTTTGCACCGTGCCTGCCCTGTTGCAGACAGGCAGTAATGTTTCCAGACTGCCCCCTCCTCCTGTGAGATGCCTCCCAGACTATAACATTAGGAAGCCCGGGCTCCCAGCAGGGGAACACAGAGACAGGGAAGCTCCCTCCATACACTTTGTGATCTTCCTGTTGATGGACTCTGAAATTATATCAGCCACTTGGCCACTCATGGTCCATTTATTCATTTATTGACTCCGCGGGAAAGAAAAACAACTTCTGGGCGGTGCGCGCTCTCTCTCATGCATCTCAAGGTTATAGCCCAGCGGCATGTGCCTCTCAGAGGAAGAGCCTCACCTCATCAAATCCACCTCGCAGCTGGGGCCCACCGGCTCTTGCCCGCTCCATCTATACTGCCCGCCCCGGCACTCAGGGTCAGCTCGAGCTTATCGTGGAGCGGCTTGGCTCACGGGGGCGGCCGGCACTGGAAAGCAGGCCTCACTGGTCCTTCTCAGTGCAGGCACGTGGCTCTTTGACTCTCCCCCAGTGCCGGGGAAACAGTTAGCCACAGCCCCCAGAGGCTCTACGGGGCATGTACTGCACTCCCCCTCCTTATGGCAATGGGAAGAGCCATAAGTGCGTAAAAAGGGAATCAGAAAGGAAGTGGCTTGTGACCTGGGCGGCTCCACCCTGGGAAAGAAGCCTGGGAGGGACTGGGAATAAGATGGAAACAAAGGGGGAGAATTCAGGTTACACACCAAATGGTTATGCTGGCGTGAGATTACACCTGCCATCCACAGGTGTCTAGTGAGCATTTGATTCGTGGCCAGTGAGCAGCTGAATTCCTAATTGTATTTAATTTTAATTAACTTACATCTAAATAGCTCCAAGAAGCGGGCGGCTGCCACATTGGACAGCACCACTCCAGGGGTTTCATATAGGTTGTAGTGAGATAGAAAATAATCTAGGGGCACCTGGCTGGCCCAGTTGGTGGAGCACATGACTCTCGATCTCGGGGTCGGGAGTTCAAGCCCCACGTTGGGCATAGAGATTACTTTTACAAAAATTTTTTAAAAAAAGAAAAAAAAAGAAAAGAATCTGAGAAGCACAGAAACCAGTGTGCGTCACCTGTCCTGACTGCTGGAGAGAAAACTAGAGAAACTCCAAGTGTCTAAGAGCCCTTGGGTTCAGTTTCTATGATTCTAACATTCCAAGAGGTGTCATTATTCTATATTCTAAAGACTCAAAGTACTGAAGGGCACATGTGCCCAGGAAACCCTACTGAGTAGTACTGGAAGCACCTATCCTCGGTTTTTAAAATAGCAGGCTCTCGGTTTTGCATATGCAAATGATTCATGGAGTCAGTGCAACTGGGCAGTAGAAATGTGAGCACCGACTGGGTGTGTGGTTAACTTTTGGGCCTCAAAATGGCAGAGTCAAGACAAAGCAATGCCCGACAGGAGGAAGTACATGGTGTAGCTGGGGAAAAGGATACAGAGGCAGAGTAACCACATCCCTAGTGCAGAGGCAGGAACCATAAGTGAAATAGGGTAGCCAACTGTGTGGTTAGAGTGCTGCTGGAAGGAAGTGTCTCTTGCCTCTCCCAGCCTCTGTCTCCTGATCTGCAATATAGCCATAATGCAGCGTCTATGGGACTCCTGCATCCACACGCATCCCCTGAGAGTCTTGTTAACATTCATGTCCTCACTCAAAGGTGTGGAGTGGAGCCTGGGGGTCTGCATTTCTGCAGCCATGGCTGCTTGTCTGTGAATCACACCTTGAAAAGCAGTTAGTAGATCCCAGGGAATTTGGGAGGATTAACTAACATAAGGTAAAAAAGGTAAGCTGTTACATAAATAATAACAGTGGGAAAAAAAACAATAATTATGAACTACATATAACCCAACTTAAAATCAACCTCCAGGGGCGCCTGGGGGGCTCAGTTGGTTAAGCATCTGCCTTCAGCTCAGGTCATGATCCTGAAGTCCTGGGATCGAGCCCCGTATCAGGCTCCCTGCCTGCTTCTCTCTTTCAGTCTCCCTCTCCCCTCATACTTACTCTCTCAAATAAATAAAATCTTAAAAAAAAAAAATCAACCTCCAGCTAAAATCCATAACAGAATAAACAACAACAACAACAAACCATGGGATTAGAAATCCCGGTTCTGTTTATACTTTTTCTATGAAGAGCAATCCTTCTTCCCCCTCTGGTTAAGTACGTTTTAACTATTGGCATCATCACACAAACATCGGAATTCTCCCAAAGATCCTGTCTGAAAGTCCTACCAGTTAAAATGCAAACATAATTATGAGACTCGAAATGTGGTGTCCTTGACTTGCAGTCTTTCATGACAGCCTCACATCGACCCACAACAAAAAAAAAAAAAAAAAAAAAAAAAAAAAAAAAAAAAAAAAAACCAACCTCCAGCTAAAATCCGTAACAGAATAAACAACAACAACAACAAACCATGGGATTACAAATCCAGGTTCTGTTTATACTTTTTCTATGAAGAGCAATCCTTCTTCCCCCTCTGGTTAAGTACGTCTTAACTATTGGCATCATCACACAAACGTCGGAATTCTCCCAAAGATCCCGTCTGAAAGTCCTACCAGTTAAAATGCAAACATAATTATGAGACTCGAAATGCGGTGTCCTTGACTTGCAGTCTTTCATGACAGCCTCACATCGACCCACAACATGAACCGCTCCCTCTACCAACAGAAGTGTGTACACAGACTGTTGATCTGTACACTTGGGGTTTTCCAGCCAGGGCAGAGCTTTATGATGAACAAGGGGTAGGCTGAGCCAGAGAAGGCATTTTGGGGTGGGAGGGCTCTGGTGGAAATAGATGACGGCAGGACCATCCTTGGGAAACCTGGAGCAGATACACTATCAAATGAGCTACAGAAAGATGTATGTCACAGCACCCATCACTATGGCTGGGGCCAAAGCAAAGCCTTCTGGCAGCCTTCTTTTACTCCCGCACGTTTTTTAGCAGGGGTGAGGAAGCGGATACTAAGGAAACTTATTATTGACCTTTAAAATGTGCAAGATACTCTTTAATCTCCTGACTACCTTGTAACCCATTTTACAGATGAGGAAGCCGAGACTCAGAGAAGACAGGTGACATGGCCCAGACATAGTCTAGAAAGGCTAGAACCAGAATTTAAATCTAAACCTGCCATCCGTCTCCTATTCCACTTTTCCTTCCAATAGGGCTTAGAACAGGAGTTAGCAAACCACAGTCTGAGGGCCAAATCTGGCCCATTGTTTGTTTCTTTTTAAATAAAGTTTTATTGGAACACACATGCCCATTCATTCGTGTATTGTTTATGGCTGCTTATAAGCAATGATATACAGAGTTTTGTGACAAAGAGTATAGGCTGCAAAGTCTAAAATATTTACTCCCTGGCCCTTTACAGAAAACATTTGCTGATCCCTGGCAAAGAGTATCTAATTGCTACCTGGGCACAACCTCGGGAGGTTTTGCCAGGCTCTTGGGAAGAGGCAAGAGCCTTCTTATTTCCTGAATTCCTTTCCTTTTGTTTGCTGAGAATCGACATTAGTCTTCTTTTTTCCTCCCCACCCACCAGCCATGAACTCACAAAGGCTGGAGCCTAAGGATTCCCCCTGAGTATTTGTTTATAAGCCTCTCTCCAGCAGGACGCTTTGTCTCCAAATCACTGCCAAACTTAATAACAGCATCGACCACGTCATCTCCCACCAAAAACATACGGGAAACCTAGCTCTGCCGCCCAGCTGGGTGGATGTCAGCTGCGGAGAGCTGCAAATTGCCTAAACAAGGACAGATGTAGCTTGTTTTTGCCTTTCTTTTTCTATTTGAAAACTTTCCGGGGGGAAGATGAGAATGCCGTTAGGGAAATGGATGTGTTGATTCTAATTATCTGAGCAGGTGGCAGAGGTGACTAGCGGCAGGATGGGCTCCACGTCATTTACCTGGAATGCAGGCAAGGCAAGGCTGGGGAAAGGGCAGAACTCCAATGAAGCCAGTGCCCAGGACAGTGAACACAAATAAGGAGGCATCCGTGAACCCACGGGTTACAAGGGAGGACAGCAAAGGGGGACAAGTTTCCAGAATTGTCAAACTGGAAATGATCCAACCACTGGCCTAGGCTTCTGCTTCTGCTCTGGAACTCAGAGTTGGCCTGCTCTCGAAGAGTCTTTGGTGCTGTCTGCTCTGGGTCTCATTCTCGTGGTGATGATGATGATAGTGACGATGATGATGGTGGTCATGGTGGTGATGAGGTCATGATGATGATGATGATGGTGTTGGTGGTAATGGCCATTATGGTGGTGATAATAATGGTGGTGGTGATGATGGTCATGATGGTGGTGATTATAAAGGTGGTGGTGGTGATGGTGGTGGTGGTGATGATGACGGTCATGATGGTGGTGACAATGATAATGGCAGTGGTGATGATGACTGGGAACATGATGACAGTAGTGGTAGAGGTGACGAGGATCATGATGATAATGGTAAATGACGGTGGCAGTGATGTTGATGATAATGGGGGGATGGTAGTGGTGGCGGTGGTGATGATGAGGTGATGGTGGTTAGTGACAGTGACAAAGATGATGATGATTATGATGATAATGATGGTGGATGGTGATGATGGTAGCAGTGATGATAATTGCTATGGTCTACATGTTTGTGTCTCCCTGACCCCAAATTCTTATGATGAAAGCCTAACCCCCAAGGTGAAGGTATTAGTAGGTGGGGCTTTAGGAGGTGATTAGGTCAGGAGGGTTGGACCCTCAGGAGTGGAATTAGTGCTTTTATAAAAGAGGCTCCAGAGAGCGCCCTAACCCCTTTGCCATGTGAGGACACAACAAGGTGTCAGTTACAAACTCAGAAGAGGGCCCTTACTAAAACACGACCGTGCCGATGCCTTGATCTTGAACTCCCCAGCCTCCGGTACTGTCAGCACTAATTTCTGCTGGCTGAATGCCACCTAGTCTGTAATATTTTGTTATAGTGGCCCAAATGGACTACGATGATGTTCATGACAATGACAGTAAGTTTGCTTTGCATCGGCCACCATGACAAGCATTTAAACACATTGTCTCATTAAATCTTCCCCACAATGTTGTGAAGGAGTCGTAGTGACTATCCCCATTTTATAAGATAACAGAGACACAGAGAAGGTGAGTATCTTGACCAAAGTCACACAGGAGGGAAATGATGGAACTGAGATTTGCATCTAGGTCTCCTTACTTCCATATCTTGCCCTTCTGTCAAGCTCTTTCCTCACTCAACATCCATTTCTTTTTCATGCCTCGTATGTGCCCAGCAATGTTCTAGGGCAAAGGTGAACACTTTTTATTTTTTCTGTAAAGGGCCAGATAATAAATATTTGAGGTTTTATGAGCTAAGTGGTCTCTGTCACAGTCACCTCAGCCATTGGAGTGTAAAAGCAGCCATAGACAATACATAAATAGCTGTGACTATGTTCTAATAAAACTTTATTTACAAAATAAAACAAAAACAGAAGACAGGCCAGATTTGGCCCATGGATCGCAGTTTGCTGACCTCTGCTCTGGATCATGGAATAGCAGGCAGAGTTCTGTGGTGTGGCCTCAGGGGCCAGGGTAAGAATGGGGGCAGCCTGATGGGAGGGCTCTGCCTTGGTCTACCACAAATCTCCATCAGCTGTGGATTTAAAAGAGGGTGGGATGTTGGCTATTTAAAAAAACAACAAGGCGGTATTCTCTGGCTAACAGCAACTTGCTGTCTCTCAGCTGAGAGAAGTGAGAGGGTGCCTTTCTGCATCCCCCTGGAGATAAGGTGACACATCTGGAATCCAAATCTGGAATCCACAGTAGGTACAAAATCCACCTGGAAGGCACCAGAGAGAGGGAGGGACCTACAGGGATTCTCTCAGCATTGCAGTTTGCTTAACCAGAGATGGGATTTCCACCGTTCTGAGTCTCAGGCTGGAGAAGCCTCCAATGGGATAAAGGAGACTAAAGAGCTTCCAGTTTGAGATGCTGTGACCCTCTGCAGAGGTCTTGGGGTGCAGGGATGTGCTCCTTAGAGATGAGGCTGCCACCGTGACCGACCCACAGCTTGCCCCTCCATGACCACCGAATTCTAGCCTCGCACACCGTCTCAGCAGAAAGGTCTTTAGAGATGATCCGACCCATTTTACGAGGAGAGAAAGAGAGAGAGAGAGAAAGCAAGCCCCGCTCAGGGAGAGGCATGCCCCCAGGTCACACAGCCAGTAGGAGGCATGAGTAAGGCTCATGAATCCAGGCCCCCTGGCTTCCAGGCAGGCTCCTCCCATTACAGGAGCTGCTCCCTTGGGGAGCTGGAAAGGAAAATCAGGCTGCCACCTTCTGGCCTCCTCTCCCCTTTCTTTCATCTGTCCTACTTATGGGACTTCCCAGCTGCAGGAGTCACAGAAAAGATGTAAAACAGAAAGGGGAGAGAAGTCGAGGGAGGGACAAGAGAATAAGTAGAGAAGAGAAAACATAAAAGGAACCTGGGGCAGAGCAGAGGAAAGCCAGCGAGGGTCAAGGCATACAGACACAGCCTCTGCAGTGGGCCTCCGAGGACTTCTCTTCTCTCTGGAATCCATTTCCCGTCCTTCCGGTTTTCCTTGGGGGAGCTCTTCTCCATCGGCATGGTTAGGATGGGGCTAGCTGGGCACATCTCCCAGAACCATCCAACCAGGGACTGCACACTTCCCGTCCTGGTGCTCGTTTTAGGGATGGGCAGGGACCCCAAACCAGGCGCATCAGAATCAGTGAGATTCCATTTCGGGACTACTGTCTGAGCTGTTGGGTACAAGAGACCCTCTTATCACTGAGGTTGATTTGCTGATCATTTTTCAGCCTGACTGCTGCTCTTGGGAAGGAAAAGCCTACTTGAGAATGGGGATGGAGAGGAGGTGGTGGTGGTGTCCAGCCAGTGGTGTCCTGGTAAGTATTGAAAACTGGCCGGGGGGGAAGGGAGGAGGTCTGGTCTGGAGCATTTGCCAATTTCCATGGTATAAATTTTCCTTCAATCGCTAACGTTAATCTTCCAACGTGACATCTTCAAGCACACAGTTAGGAAAAGATGGGCAAAATTAGCTCTGGTGAGCTGGTGCGAGTTGGCCCCAACACACTGCATTCAGCCCGTCAACATCATCTGAGCCCCTGAATTCCACTGGACCTGAAATCAGAGGTCACTAGACTTTTCCATTCGATGAACCAATACATTCCCTTTCACTTAAGCCAATTAGAATTCTGTTTGTCACTTACAACCAAAAGTGCCATAATTTAGACCAGTCTGCTCATCCCTTCCTGCTACGTTACACTTGCAATTCCAAACCAGCCACTTCTCCCAGGAAAAGCCATTTTCTTTCCCACTTCTTGGTCTATCCTCAAGTTCTGAGGTCTCCTTCTGTCTTCTCATTGTTTAAGCTCAGGCAAAATTAAAAAAAAGGGCACCCTAAAGAGACGAATCACCTTCCAACCAAATCAGTGTTTGGAATCAGAACATTGAGTCTGATTTGGGGCCCCCTCGATTTCCTTGGGACCACTATCTTCTGAAGTTGTCTAACCGTGTCAATGATCCTGCTTTCGATCGTGAAGATTAACCTTACCGAGCCTCTCTGACATGCAATTAAGTGAAGCATAATCTCATCTAACCGATTTGAATTGGAACTATTTGAATAATTTAATGTACACCTGCAACATTCGATCAACACCTGCCCCCCTTCCTTTTTAACATAATTAACTTTGAGCAGTTAAGTTACTCTAATTTCCAGCAAGTCTTGAAGTGACAAAAGTTCAAGCGCGAATTCTCAGGGGACAAGATTAGTATCCACTCTTCTGCTCACCATCTCAACACTCGATGCATTATTTGTAATTGGTATTAGCAACTTTAAATTCTGATTAATTACAGGAGAGCCTGTTCTCAATGCAGAAACAAAGCCACAAGTCAGGGAGTAATAGACCCAATTATTCCTAGGTAGGCTTTCGGTAATAGATTTTATTATCAAGATATCTCATCTCAGAGGCAGACGCAAAGAAACTCATTTCATTAGACGATAACCACCTCTTGAACTGAGACAAGCACATTCATCGTTTGGGATAAAGATAGCTTGGAAAAATTCCATCCCAGAAACGTGTCTGAGGCTAGTGGCATGGGGTCTCACATTCTTTTGAGGACCAAGTTTCTTTTGTAGAGAAACCTTTGTGGGGAGACAGGAGCCCGTGGTGCCTGGAAAGGGGCAGTGATAGAAACACCCACATCTCCCCCTGCCACCTCACCGAGAATGCAGGAGCCCACGATGGGTGGAAGCGAAGCAGTCTGAACGGGGAGTTTATAACGGGCCATTTTGGATCACGCTGAGATAACGGGACGGTAATTAGGAGAGCTATCTCCCCCGTCAGGAGAGCCATAAAAGGTATTATTTACACCCTGCTCATGGCCCCAAATGCCCTCCATATGGAATGCCTTTTTAAATACTTCAGTTCCCAGCCAAAATAATTCATCTTTATGCTCTGAAGTTCACAGTCATTTGCAGGAGGAAAACACAGAGAGTTTTCGCTGATGTTGTTTTTGTTTTTTAAAGGAAACCCTTAACTTGGGCTTTGGTGAACGCCTCCAGGCGAAGTGGTGGGAGGGGGCTGTGTTCCCAACCACAGTTTGGAAATAGGGGTCTTCGGGTGGCCAAGAAACCCAACAAGAGAAAACAAGAGTGAACGTGAAAACTAAAGGTCCTTACCAGATATGGTCAGATTGTCAGAAGACAGGAGGAGGCAACGGGAAGTGGTGGACAAGAGGGAAAGACGAAGGAGCTGGCATGACTGAGGAGCTAAACATGGGGCGAACCACTCGGAAAAGAGTAGACGGGATCAGACCCATTTGATATATGAGGCTAAGGAAGTCCTTCTGATGACAGAGTTCTGACGGTGAAGTCACTTCGCTTAAAAGAGTCCATGAATGATGAAGTTTGATTTAAGATCCTTTGGACTCTTTCCACTCGACACCACGACCTCCTAACTGGGACATGATGACCCCAGCCCAAGGAGACTCCAAGCAACTGTGTGTTGGAAGGGGCTCCTACCAGCGTGCACAAGCCCGCTGCTGAATTTTCCAGAACTTTGCAGGCCGGTTGTCCAACACGACTACCATTAAGAATTAAACGGTACAAACTTATACGCCAATAAATCATATTAAAAACAAAAGTAACCACATACTCAAAATGCATTGCTTCCTAATTATTTTAGCACCATTTTACTATCATCCGTGGTTTTAAAGTGTTGGGTGTCTATCCTACATGGAGGGTGGCCTCCCAATTCCACGTTCAGTGACATCATGTTGTTAGCTTGCAATCAGCCCTGGTGGGAGAATTGAGAACAAGACACACCGGGACTCACCTACTCTGGAAAGCTCGTTGTTAAACTCTTACGAGCTCACGACTGGCCCAAGCTTTTCTCCTGGGAGCGCCGACCCGGATCCAAATTCACTCCAACCTCTCAGTGACATCAAGGGGAGGTCTCCTTATGGGGAGCAGGGAAAACGCCTCCCCCAAGTTCTGAAGAGAGCCAAGACCCACATGGCTAGCCCATCGTCTGTTTCGGGCCTCACCTTCTTTTCCCTCCCCACCACCCCAAAGGTGGAAAATACGCCCCCAAGTAACACCCAGTCAATAATTCATGGGCCATATATAATTGATGCTGGATTTAACAGAAGTAGAGCCGTAAGCGGTTGTCTATTAACTATTTATGATTTTGCCCGGGCAGCTGACAAGCCAGGCTCAGTGAGGAGATCACACCTATGCTCCCATGTTTTACTTAAACATTATTAAAAGTACACAGTCTGCAGCAAGGCCTTCCATTCCACTCAGAATTCGGTTCTGCTGGGAAGCCGCCTCCAGGGCGGGCCTAAAGTTGGGACTGGGTTTTACTGGCATCACTCCTGTCTTTTCCCTTTGAGTGCAGGGGTGAAGCTGCCCTCCTCCTCCTGTCCTTGAATTCCTCTCCTCCTCATGTGCAAGCCCCCTCCTCCAGATTTTCTGCGACCCTGGGTACATCACATCACCCCCCGAAGCCTGTTGGGTCACCTGTAAAGTGGGGAGTACCGTGAGCCTTGCCTTTAGAGTTACCGTGAGGGTCACGTGAGAGCAGTGGGGATGCTTTTGCTTCCCAGGGCACCTTTGCCAAGGTCTGGAGAGATTTCTGATTGTGATGACTTGGAGTTGGGGGAGGGGGCTGTTCTGGCATCTAGTGGGTAGAAGAAGCCGGGGAGGCTGGGAAATATCCTGCAAGGCACAAGCCAGCCCCCCAACAGACAACTGTCCAACACCCAAAGTCAATAAAGCCTATACTACAGAATCAGAATCAAGATTCCTTTTTACGACTCAGTGAAGAAAAATACTCAAATGAGGAGATACTCTGTGTTTAAAACTTACTGAGTAGGAGAGGAGGTTTGAGTTGGTCAGACCTGGGTTCAAATTCTACCACTTGCTGGGAATGTGACTTTGGAGGAGTAGCTTAGGCTGTCTGGCTCTTAGTTCCTTCATTGGTAAAATGGGGATAATTTGCTCAAAAGGAGAGGCTGGAATGCGAGAACCCACGGAAATGCTTAGCCCAAGGCCCAGCACACCATCCGTGGTATACGAGCACTAAGTGCCCCCGACATCACTACCACCAACCATCATGGGCATGGGATGGAATGGGGAAGTGGAGCCGGTGGGTTTAGGATAAAGTTTAAGTAGAAAAAGAATCAGAGTCAGAGGAGGAGTGAGAGATGAGAGGAGAAAGAAAACAGTGTGATGTCTATTAAGTCCCTACTGTGTGCTATCACCGGGCACTTGCAGGTAAATCATCCCATTGGATCCTCACTGCCACCCAGTGAGATCGGCTGCATTATATCCACCCCTTCCCATTGTATAGATGGTGAAACTGAGGTCCTGCCATGTTAACTTAGCTGCCCAAGCTCTCTGACTCCAAGTCCAGTGCTCTTTCTACTGCCCCGTAAGGGAGCTGAAGAGTGTCTCCCCAAAATTCATATTCCCTGGGAACCTCAGAACATGACTTTTGTTTTTTTGTTTGTTTGGTTGGGGTTTTTTGCAAACAGGGTTTTTGCAGATGTAATTAGTCAAGATGAGGTCATACGGGATTAGGGTGGGTCCTAAATCCAATGACGGGTGTTCTTATAAGAACAACAGAGGACATAGAGGCAGAGGAGGGAAAGAAGTCCATGTGGACACAGAGGCAGACATTCAAGTTATGCTGCCACAGCCAATTTGAGCCACCAGGAGCCACCAGAAATTGTATGAGGAAGAAAACATTCTCCCCTAGGGCCTCCAGAGGGACCCTGCAGACACCTTGATTTCTGACTCTGGCCCCCAGAGCTGTGAAATGGTAAATTTGCATTGTTTTAAGACAACCAGTGTTTGGTAATTTGTTACTGTGACCCCAAGGAGCTGTGCATCCTCCCTCCACCCACATACACGGGTCAAAGCAATTTGGGGGAGTGAGAGAGAAAAAGAGAAAAAGAGGTGACATGTCTGCACCTACACAGGTGGCAGACAGGTGGGAGCTGAGGAAGGGCCAGGGCAGCAGCAGGGGAGAGCTGGTGTGGGGTGTGAGGAAGGGATTCTGCAGCTGGCATTCAGTGGAGGAGCTGCAATGAGAGAGAGCAGTTGTGGGGTGTGAGGAAGGGATTCTGCAGCTGGCATTCAGCAGAGGAGCTGCAATGAGAGAGAAGGAAAAGAGAGGAAGGGAAGGTGAAGAGTCAGCATTTATGTTCCTATCTGTGGTGTGTCTCTGCCCTTCTGGAAACCCGGACATTGCCTAAACACAGCATGCATTCGCTAGACACTTGCGGAACGCAGGTGTGAAGAGGCCACGTTGAACAGGATTGAACAACCGCTCCTCCCAAGCTGCCCACCAATACTGCCTTGTCATTCAAGACACCCACATGATGCACCCTCCACGTGCTCTTCTCCACGTCTCCTGGTTACACCAACCCAATTCCTCCTCCGCCCACACGTCCCATTTTGTATCAGAATCAGTTAGGGGCACCCGCATCTCCTCCTCTTGATCTTGAGATCTCCAAAGGCACAGTTCCTGCTGGGCCATTCGTGTCTGCATGATGGGGTGAACACAGGGGGAAGTGGGAAGACAAAGGAGGTGCTTCACCTAGTAAGGGGTGGGATAACAGTAAGGGCTTCCTGGAGGTGGGACCTGACTTGAGTTTGAAGGTTGAGTAGGCAGGCAGAGGGGTGCATGGGAACAAAGACGGTGAGTCAAGAAACAACACGGTGTTGGGTCCTTTCATGCTTGAGTAGAACACGCAAGGTGATAAGAGGCCGGCAGCCAAAGGCAGAAGGATCTACAGAGGCTAGATCTCAGAGGTTCTGGGAAGGAGCCGGGATGTAGTTCTGAAGGCAGTGGGGAGCCATGGAAGATTTCTTAGCAAGAAGAGTAACCCAGTAAGACGTGTCCCTTCTGGAAAGATCTTCTGCAAGGAAGAGCCAGAGTGGAGGGAGAGTGGGGAGACAAGTTGGAAGGTAATTGCAGAGCCCCAAACCAGAGGGGATGGGTCTTAATTAAAAACAAAGGAAGCAAGGATGGGAGGATGGGAGGGATGGATTTTTAAAATACCCAAATAGGGTAAAACAGCAGAGCTGTCCATTAATCTGTGTGAGCCAGAGAGAGACAGGCCACTGGGATTTCTAGCCTGGGTCACTGGGTGGTGTGCTACGAGTAAGCAGAAGTCCAATGTACATTTTTCAAGGCCTGGGAAGCTCTTGAAAAAGACACCTGGCTCGGGGGACAGTTGAGGGTACAGAGTCAGGCCAAGGTGCTGGAGGGTAAACCCAACAGGTTCGGCCTCCAGATCGGGTGTATCTGGTGGAAAGCAGGCAGAGGGTAAGGCTTCCTGTCGCCATCGGCTCTTCCAGCTGCCCTTGACCTCCCTCGGTTACCCTGTCCTGGAGCTGAGGTGGTTCCCCCTGGGCTCTGTAACTAAAAACAACAGGACATAAATCCACAGATGAGCTCTCTCATCGCTCCCAGGACAAAGGGACTTGAATGATTTCGAGCCAGAATATTCTTTTTCTCCATAATGGCTCCTGGAGTAACCAGGAATAGTACATTTACTAAAATCAATGGCAAAACCTCATTTTTCTTTTTTCCGGGAAGAGAAGTTCCATCGGCGGGGTAATTGATCCTGATCCTGACCGCGCCGGTGCGCCAGCTAGGGTGTGAATCATTCACACGAAACAACTCGCAGCCCTTTAAACCAACACCAACAGTGACAAATGGCACAGTCTGGGACAGGCGGAAGGGAACACGAAAGGGAGATCCATCAACATCCTTCCTGCTTCTCACTGGGGCCCGGCGGATCTTTTCTGGGGTCTCCCACAACAGAGCCATTTTTCAGCAGGATTGGGCTGAAAGGGCAGGGTGGTGTCATGGTGACAGCTTTAGAGCTGGACACATGGGGACACCCATCTCACCTCCGCCACTCCCAAAGCTGCAGCCCTGGGCCAAGCCCCTCATGTGTCTACCCCTCCACATTCCCTACCTGCTGGGCTTGGTATCAACGTGAAAGAAAACCACGTCTGCAAAGGGCCTAAGCAATGAATGAATGAATGAATGAATGCACACATGCTTAGAACGGGGAGTTAGAAAATTCATCCTATCCCTCCCAGGGAGATTTGAACTTAAAACATGGAAAGTGAAAGGGACAATGCTTTACTCAAAGAAATGGCTAGTGACGACAGTGGCCATGGTGTCAGCTGGTCTTCTAAAATCCCCCAAACCCTGCTGCACAGACACCTTGCTTGTCTGCGAATGCTCTGAGCGCCCATCACAGAGAAATGTATAAAATACACAAATAACAGCCTTGGCGATATCTCTCCATTCGGCGTGAGCTCCTTGAGGGCAAAGATGTGTCTTGTTTCTTGATGGATCCCCAACACTGAGCACCGGGCATGGCCCGTGGGAAAAACTGAGGATACACAGCTCATGAAAGAAAGGACCAGAATGCTGACTGCCTTGCAGGCTTTTGGTAAAATTTATTAAAGTGCACATGGCATGGAGTGGCTGTCGTCTTGTCTTGCAGGGGATGGAGGAAGCTGATTGGTGGCATGGACGTGAACCTGGAGAGGTGAGATCCCACCCGAGAAGCCTGGGGAAGTACCAGGATGCCACACTGATGGTGGGGGGCGGGGCGCTCAGCAATGGGGCGCTCCCACTGAGCTGCATTTGGTCCACGCTGCGAGCTTCTACAAAGCAGGGGCTTTATGATTCCTTGCCGCCCCCCCCACCAATGCCCATCCCTGCGCCATGCCCATAGGTGGTGTTGAATAAACAATTGATGAATGAATGAGTGAACAAATCATACGAGAAAAGAGGACATCCTCTCTTCTCCCAGTGGAAATATCCCAGGCCCAGGGGCAAGGGGTGTATTTGAGGGCAAATAGGTTGGTGAGTGTGGGATATCCACTATCAGGAAGGGCCGGCCAGCCTGACATTGACCCTCTGAGCCTTGTTAATCCACAAAGGCACTGAAGAAACAAGAGGTGCATGACCATTGCCGAACACCAGCTAGGCAGAAACATGCCCTCCTTTGTTGCAGTGGGTTGAAGGGTGGTCCCTAAAACCAAAAAGCCTCCTAGAACCTGTCAATGTGACCTTATTTGGAAAAAAAAAAGTGTCTTAATGGATATAATTAAGGTAAGGCTCTCAAGATAAAATCCACCTGGATTCAGGGCGAACCCTGAAATTCAATTATAGGTACCCTTATAAGAAAAAGGCAGAGGGGTATTTGAGACACACAGACGCAGAGACAACAACTACATGTAACAAAGGGAGACACTGGAGAGACGTGACCACAAGCCAAGGAATGCCTGGAGCCCCCAGAATTTGGAAAGACAGAGAAGGATTCGCCCCTGGAGCCTTCGGTGGGAGGGTGGTGCTGCCCACACCTTGGTTTCAGACTCCTGACCTTCAATCAAATTTATTCTGTGAGAGAATAAATTTCTGTTGCTTTAAGCCACCCAGTTTGTGTTACCTTGTTAAGGCAACCCTAGAAACTATACCACACAAGCACAGATGTGCCAAAATAAAGGGAAGAGTTCAGTCTCAGTAAACTTCTGCAGCACCTTGCAATCAAAGCAGAGAATGATGCAGGTCTTGTGTCACCATACACACAAGCTTTGTGTTTTATAGTTTTTTTGTTTTTCTTTTGATTCCTATATGAGGGTTGCTCTATAATCTTTTCAGTATTTCAGGGCCTTTAAAGATCTTAACCCGTCCCTGGAAGTGGGGATAGGAAAGAAAAGGGAGAAGGGGAGGAAGGAGAGGAGAGAGAGGGAGAAAAGAACAAAGAAAAGAAGAAAAAGCCACTGTTTGATCTGGCCGGCACGCCTGGGTGTCTGGCCAGTTAAAGAAGACATCAGAGGAGACGGGCTGGGATGTTCTCTCGCTCCTAGCCAGAGCGGGTGGGAGGGGACCCCGGCTGCATGAGAAACAGGGCTGGTGAATGAGGAAGCCATCCTGTCAACTGGAGGAAAGAGCCTTTCTCTCTCCCTATCCATGGGAGGTGGAGAAACTGCCAGTCATGGCACTTGGACTTTGTCTGGGAACCTGGGTCTCTGTGCAGAGCCTCACCTCCCCCCACATGACAGCCACGCAGATGGCTTGTCAAGGGCAAAACTGATGAGAGGGGCCCTGGCTGTGTCAGGCAGTGGCCCGAGAATTACACTTGCTGCAGGCAGACAAGTTGGTGAGACCCGTCACAAAACCAGAGTGGACAGGGCGGGAAGGAGAGAAAGACTGTGATTTAGAGACCTTCTGGCCATGCCTTGGCGGGTGCTGGATTGTCTCAGTGAAGGTTCTCTGGTGGTGGGCAAAGGGGGTGACAGATGTCTCCCAGGTCACGGAAGCAGAAACCTGGAGTCTCAGGGATATCGGACCTCACGGGGGAAAAGGAGGAGCCAGCTCTCTCAGAGGCCCTGTGATCCCTGCAGGAAACTGTCCGCAGAAAAATACAGTGTGTGATGGGGGAGATCTTCCCACTGGACAGGAAACACATTTTTATCTTTTTCCTGCCTTTTTCTTCCCTATGAAATGTAGTAAAATGTCAAACTCTATATTTTCTTTATTTTTATTTTTTTATTATTTTACTTTTTTTTCCCTGTCCTGATGGGAAACAGATTTTTAAGTGTTGCCTGGACCATGCAAGGGAGCAAAGCATGGCTTAGTCGATAAAAGCACAGATTACAGAGTTGGACTGGCCTGGGTTCAAATTCTTCCCAGTGGGTAGCGGTGGGCAAGTGAATGTACCACTCGGAGCCTCAATTTGGTATGTTGATGGCCCTTGCCTCAGTTTCCCCATCTCTAACTTTACAGGGTTGTTAAGAGGATTTTACGATACGGATGGTAAGACCCCATGCAAGGTGTACATTTGATCAACGCTGGTTCCTTTCTCTTCCCACGAGACTGCCCTGCCTTTGGAGCGACGCATGAGGCAGGAAAATGAAGTCTGTAATCAAATGCACACGTGCTGGGCGGCCATCCAGCAGCAGTGAATGCCATTGGTCCACTTTGGGCCCGCCCCCTGAGTCTGCAGCCAATGGCAGCATCGTTTCTCTGCCCAACCCCTTCTGGTTTCTCCCTGCTTCCCAAAGGCCCCAGAGAGCAGCCCCGCAGGAGGCTCCCATTCAGAAACCCTCCATCAGATGAGCCCCAGCCTTGGGGACAGCACTTACCAGCTCCATGCACCTGCGGCTGGCCTCGGCCTCCCGCTGCACGAGCTCTTCCATGTCCGCCTTCAGCTCCTCCAGGCGCCGCTGGTAATACTGGCTGCTCTCGCGTTGCTGGGACTCGGACTTGACCGCCTGCGTGAGCTCCTCGCCCATCTTGATCAGACTGTCGCGAAGCCGGATCACCAGGACCTGGAGTCGGAGCGGAGAGCACACATCCGTCTTGTTATCAAAGGCCAGGGGCAGGAGACAGGGGGCTCCTGGCAGAGAAATCCCGTGCTGAGTCTCTGTGCGTTTGTATAAGATCGTCAGGATGGCGATCCTGATTTCTGATACAGAAATGAAGACTGTAGGGGCGCCTGGGTGGCACAGCGGTTAAGCGTCTGCCTTTGGCTCAGGGTGTGAACCCGGCGTTCCGGGATCAAGCCCCACATCAGGCTCCTCTGCTATGAGCCTGCTTCTTCCTCTCCCACTCCCCCTGCTTGTGTTCCTTCTCTCGCTGGCTGTCTCTATGTCTGTCAAATAAATAAATAAAATCTTTAAAAAAAAAAAGAAAAAAAAAGAAATGAAGACTGTAAAAACCTAGCCAATATAACAGCTAGACCGAGAGGCAGCCAACCGTACAGATGGGCACCCTGGCTTTGAATATGCTCTAGGTTCAATCCTCACCACTACCTCTTCCGGGCTGTGTGACCTTGGGCAGGTTATTTAACCTCTCTGAGAGACAGGAATGATGATAGTATTGATGACCCCCGGACGCTGTCAGAATTGAAAATGTTAAGTTCCGCAGAAGGCTTAGCTCAGTGCCTGGCACACCGAACATTCTAGATAAGCATTGGGATTTATGAATATTTATAGCAGCCCTCATCATTTTATGAATCTGTGCAGTGGGGAGCACACCATGTTGGGAAATCAACCCCTTCCCCAGCATGGGTTTTGGGTTCCCGATTTGTAAAACGAGGAGGTTTGATCAGATAATCTTCCATAAATGAGCCTCAGCTCTAATGTTCCATGGCATTTTCCCTTTTCTGCGGGGAGAAGCCAAGAGGACACAAGGAAACCGTAGAGGGAAAGGAGCTGTGGGCATCACGATTGCTACAGAAAACAAACCCAAGTGCTGTTCTGCAGAATTCATTAGTTGGCCAACAAGCCCGGAGCCAATCGATTCTGATGGGCAAATACTCGAGTGTTGACCTAAAACTGAGCCCGCATGAATATTTCAGGCTCTTGCTCAAGACTCTGAGCCCCTCTCCAGATCAGAGACTGAATAATGGTCTAAAAGAAAAGCTTTACTATTCAATTGCCCTTCGCCTTTCAAATGGAGTTTAGCAACAATTTCAAAGGGCAGCAGGGAGGTTAAAAGGAAGAAGAGCAGTTCTCAAACGGTGTCCCCAAGGCACCTCATCTCAAGGACCCCGGATTCTACTACATTCAAATCATGATGGCAGAGGGGCGAAAGTGAATTTGGATATAGAATCTGCCACTGNAGGACCCCGGATTCTACTACATTCAAATCATGATGGCAGAGGGGCGAAAGTGAATTTGGATATAGAATCTGCGACTGAGGGGCGCCTGGGTGGCACAGCGGTTAAGCATCTGCCTTCGGCTCAGGGCGTGATCCTGGCGTTCCGGGATCGAGCCCCACATCAGGCTCCTCTGCTATGAGCCTGCTTCTTCCTCTCCCACTCCCCCTGCTTGTGTTCCCTCTCTCACTGGCTGTCTCTATCTCTGTCCAATAAATTAAAAAAAAAAAATCTTTAAAAAAAAAAAAAAGAATCTGCCACTGAAAGTTGTTTTTTTTTTTGTAATCGTAATTTTATTTTCTTCTCTGCTATCACTTGACTATGCTAGAATTAAGCTAAAAAAACAAACAAAAAATCTGATAGAGCCCAACCTTACGCACACTTAAAATGCAGTAGATCAAAGTTCCATGGTGATCTGCAGAGACAATTATGCCTTGAGGGATCCCTTGAGCAATTCCAAGAAGCACTAAGGGTCAAGGCAAAGAAGGATCTTTCTCTGTTCTTCCTATAAAGCATCCTTCTTAGAGACAAAACGTCCAACAGGGGATTGGGAGAATGTTCCCAAGTGAGGAATGCAGCCTCCCATTTCTAGATGCACCATCATCCCGGGGCTAAGCCAGCCAACTGCAGAGAAATTACAGCCTGCGACCAGGGCGGAGGGAACAGGGTCCATCTACTCGTGTCCCTGACATTACTCAGCTGTATCTTGGGCAGGTCACTTGACCTCTCTGGGGACATCTTGTAGTTCATTCGGTGGGGCCAATCCTACCTGCCCCATGGGGCTGCAGGGAACTTCCAGGGGAGTGGCTAATGAGAAATAGCTTTGACAGTGGTGACGCCCACTGGCGGTGGCTTGGGTCACTGGCCCGCAGAGCTAAAAGTCACTGTAATCATTAAACCCCGCCCCAGGCCATCTATGTCTTACCTGCCCTTCTCAAGGTCCAGCTGCAATGCCACCTCCTCCTGGAGGCCTCCCTGATAGCCAAGCTTGAAAAGACCTCCAACTCCCAAAACTCCCAGCCTTCTCTCCATACTGTGGGTCTTTATGGATATATTTCACCCACATCTCCTACAAAACTCAATGTTTCTAGAATGCAGCATCTGCTCTTTTGTACATCTGCCTCCTCCCTTGCGTGCATAAGTGCATGAGTGGGTGAATGGAGACGGGCAGAACTGGCTCCATGGTTAAAAACCCGGACAGACAGAGGGGTCAAGGTCTGAAGCAAGGGAAAGATCAGAGGAAGAGAAGAAACTTGAGAAAGGAAGGAAGAAGAGACAGAAGGGGAAGATGGATGGAGTGATGGCACATGGCTGTGGATGGAGG
The DNA here is from genome assembly GCF_002007445.2 of Ailuropoda melanoleuca. Lineage (NCBI taxonomy): Eukaryota > Metazoa > Chordata > Mammalia > Carnivora > Ursidae > Ailuropoda > Ailuropoda melanoleuca. The sequence continues at coordinate 23,198,172 of NC_048229.1, forward strand.
TGGACAGAGGAGGATGGAGGTGGACGAAGGTGGATGGAGACGGATGGAGGTGGGTAGGCTGGACGGATAGGTACTTGTGGGACTGTGCGGTCGAAAGCAGGCAGAAAGGAGGGATCGGGGGGAAGGAACACGGTTGGGAAATGGAGAAGGAACACGGATCCAGAGAAAGACATGAGCAGGTGGAGGGATGATGGGAGGATGGACAGAGCTTACACAAAAGCCCCACTTCTCTCGGCCTGAGTAATATTTACATGTCCACAAATACCTCAAATCTCTTAATCTGCACTTTCTGGAACTCCGTCTTGTTCTCCAGGTCACAGATGACCGCCTCCTGCCTGCTGACAATGGCTCTGTCCACGGTGGACTGCTCCAGGTACTCGATGCGCATCTGAGCCACCTGCAGCTGGGGGGGACCCCGAGACGCCCATTGACCACCTGCTGGCCCCGAGTCCCAGCATCGAGACACATGCGGGACTCAGCCCCAGATCCATTCACACCGCCTCCTTCTTGGCTCTGGTGATCATGTGTTCAAGGCACAAGCACACACTGTCAGTACCCTCACCCCAGCCCCTGCCCCTGGGTCCCAGAGGTTGGAGGTGATGATTCCTGTGTGTCTTCAGCGACGAGCATAAGACTTTCAATCAGCAAGCTCTGGCATCCCAGGACGCAACCAAGAGTGGGCTTGGGAGCCAAGCACATGCATCAGAGTTCAAAGCCAGGCTCTGCCCCTTTCCAGCAGGGGGTACCTGGGCAGGCCCGTTCCCCCTTGAGCTCATGCTTTCATTTGTTGTGTGAGGATTGGGGGCAATTAGCAGCTGGCATATAAGTGCCCAGCAGAGGCCTGGCACTGCTCTTATTTTTCTGCTGTTAGTGTTACTCATGCCCATGGACTTTTGCTCGAGGCACCGTCACATCGGCGGAAACCCTAAGCAGGCACACACAACAGTTGAAGAAGAGCTCTGAGAGCTGCATGGATAAGAGCAACCCTCTAGCTAATGAGTGGAATTCAGGGGCGTTTGGAGGAACCCTGGCTTCAAAGGAAGATTTCACAAAGGATGAGGATCTTGTCTCACCCAAACCATGCCTTTCTCCTTGGAAACGTTTCTCAGAGGAAGAAAATCTTGCATGGAATGGCTGATGAGTTTCACTGCGCAGGGCGCGTGTGGAGGCTGAACTGGCCAGAGCAAGGGTCAGTGTGTGTGTGTGTGTGTGTGTGTGTGTGTGTGTGTGTGTGTCTGCTGGGCTGTTCTCAATTCATTTGGTGCCCAAGTGAAGTTGAGTGAGTGGACGGATGGATGGGTGGACGAGGGACAGTTCCCAGGATGCAAACGGGGAGGTCCCAGAGAGACCCCGTCCGTTCCTCCCTGCCACGAGGGCAGCTCTGAGCGCGTACTTGTTCTTGAAGACTGTGCTTCTCCTTCTTGGCTTCCTCCAGCTGTAGTTGCAGTTCTTGGATCTGCCCGATGTCAGCAGCAGACTAGTGAGACCAAAAGAAAAAAAAAAAAAAATTCACCCTGAGACTTTGCTGGGAAACTCCTGCTGGCAAGCCCGTCTCCCCACCCCCACCCCCAGAGGTCTAAGACTCTCAGAGCCTCCGTGACAATAGCTCGTTCCAGAAAGTTACTGCTCACATCCTCCCCACATCATCCATCTCAGTGTCTGCTGAGTCACTCCCGTTATGTAAGCCCATGGCTCTGGTCAACCGCCCAGCACACGATCAGACACTCTGGAGAGCCCAGACAGAAATGGGCTGGCCACGGCACCAGGGCCAGATGGCAGAGGGAAGAGAACTCTTCCCTGGGTGTCGGGTGACTGGGATTCTAGACTTGGATACTGGCTTTGGCTTCTCTGCACCTCAGTATGCCCATCTGTAAAATGGGCTGCGAGTCTCTGTTTAGCTCCTCTACACGGAGTTTGTTCAGAGATGAAGGGAGGCAGTGGAGACTCTAAAGGTCCTTAAAGAAAGTAGAACCACGCTGTTAAGTGTGATCATCTCCGAAGAGAGGGATTCCAGCGGGCAGGAGGGCCCCTCGCTTTCTATTTTCCACACGTCTTTATTAAGTAAATTATTTGTAACACACATACGAGTGTACTGCCTTTGTAATTGATCGAATGCAGAAAGTTCCCTTTGACCCAAAATAAGTGTGAGTCATAAAGGCAGAAGATGGCATAGGCCATTTCTGTGATGGCTGTTCTAATGTCGAGGCTGTAATTGGTTCTTTTTGTTATCATTATTCCTTGTTTGGCAGAAATTCCCCCAGATCCTGTCTCTGGAGGATGCATTTGAAGGCTGGCAGACAATGTACCAGGGATCCCCTCTGGGGTGCAACGTGGGGAAGACGCTCCTTACTCCTGGAGGGAACTGCTCTCCCCCGTTATGGGAAGCCTGCCAGGGATCCCCCTCACTCATCTGTCGGCTCTACCCCAAGGTCTCTGCTGTGCTCCATCCTACCACCGAGCCTTGTGACCGTGTCCTGGGTCCGGCCGCCCACCCATGTCCACTCCGCCTCTCCAGTACAAGCCAGCTGACCCTCTCCCTCCTGCTCTGGCCCCTAAAAACCTTGCCAATGATTCTCATCACACATAAAATAAAATCCAAAGTCATCTCAGCCTACGAGCCCCTGATCTGGCCCTGCTCTGCTGGCCTCACCAAGCTCATCTTAGGGCCACGCCCCCCCTCATTGGCCTCCTTCCAGCCTCTCAAATGTGCCTTCTTGGGCTCTTTATACATGCTATTCCTTCTGCCTGGAGGACTTCCTGCAACCCTCACTATTCTACCCAACCTAATTCACTCCTATTCCTCATTCAGATCTCCATCTGAGAGCCACCTCCTCAGGGAAGCCCTCCCTGACCTCCAACCTAGGTCAAGATTCGTGTTCATTTCCTTTCTGGACCCTAAGCTCATTTTGCAAGCGCTCCTCTGTTCTGGGTGATTATATGAGAAGCTCTGTCCAGCCCGTGAAANCTGCACCTCAGTATGCCCATCTGTAAAATGGGCTGCGAGTCTCTGTTTAGCTCCTCTACACGGAGTTTGTTCAGAGATGAAGGGAGGCAGTGGAGACTCTAAAGGTCCTTAAAGAAAGTAGAACCACGCTGTTAAGTGTGATCATCTCCGAAGAGAGGGATTCCAGCGGGCAGGAGGGCCCCTCGCTTTCTATTTTCCACACGTCTTTATTAAGTAAATTATTTGTAACACACATACGAGTGTACTGCCTTTGTAATTGATCGAATGCAGAAAGTTCCCTTTGACCCAAAATAAGTGTGAGTCATGAAGGCAGAAGATGGCATAGGCCATTTCTGTGATGGCTGTTCTAATGTCGAGGCTGTAATTGGTTCTTTTTGTTATCATTATTCCTTGTTTGGCAGAAATTCCCCCAGATCCTGTCTCTGGAGGATGCATTTGAAGGCTGGCAGACAATGTACCAGGGATCCCCTCTGGGGTGCAACGTGGGGAACACGCTCCTTACTCCTGGAGGGAACTGCTCTCCCCCGTTATGGGAAGCCTGCCAGGGATCCCCCTCACTCATCTGTCGGCTCTACCCCAAGGTCTCTGCTGTGCTCCATCCTACCACCGAGCCTTGTGACCGTGTCCTGGGTCCGGCCGCCCACCCATGTCCACTCCGCCTCTCCAGTACAAGCCAGCTGACCCTCTCCCTCCTGCTCTGGCCCCTAAAAACCTTGCCAATGATTCTCATCACACATAAAATAAAATCCAAAGTCATCTCAGCCTACGAGCCCCTGATCTGGCCCTGCTCTGCTGGCCTCACCAAGCTCATCTTAGGGCCACGCCCCCCTCGTTGGCCTCCTTCCAGCCTCTCAAATGTGCCTTCTTGGGCTCTTTATACATGCTATTCCTTCTGCCTGGAGGACTTCCTGCAACCCTCACTATTCTACCCAACCTAATTCACTCCTATTCCTCATTCAGATCTCCATCTGAGAGCCACCTCCTCAGGGAAGCCCTCCCTGACCTCCAACCTAGGTCAAGATTCGTGTTCATTTCCTTTCTGGACCCTAAGCTCATTTTGCAAGCGCTCCTCTGTTCTGGGTGATTATGTGAGAAGCTCTGTCCAGCCCGTGAAACCGCACATGAACGCAGGGATGGGATGAGCTTTTCTCAACCCAGTGTCCTTGGCATTTCACACAGCACCTAATGCATGGTGGGAACACAGTAAATATTCAGTAAATGAATGGATATAGACANCCAACTGCAGAGAAATTACAGCCTGCGACCAGGGCGGAGGGAACAGGGTCCATCTACTCGTGTCCCTGACATTACTCAGCTGTATCTTGGGCAGGTCACTTGACCTCTCTGGGGACATCTTGTAGTTCATTCGGTGGGGCCAATCCTACCTGCCCCATGGGGCTGCAGGGAACTTCCAGGGGAGTGGCTAATGAGAAATAGCTTTGACAGTGGTGACGCCCACTGGCGGTGGCTTGGGTCACTGGCCCGCAGAGCTAAAAGTCACTGTAATCATTAAACCCCGCCCCAGGCCATCTATGTCTTACCTGCCCTTCTCAAGGTCCAGCTGCAATGCCACCTCCTCCTGGAGGCCTCCCTGATAGCCAAGCTTGAAAAGACCTCCAACTCCCAAAACTCCCAGCCTTCTCTCCATACTGTGGGTCTTTATGGATATATTTCACCCACATCTCCTACAAAACTCAATGTTTCTAGAATGCAGCATCTGCTCTTTTGTACATCTGCCTCCTCCCTTGCGTGCATAAGTGCATGAGTGGGTGAATGGAGACGGGCAGAACTGGCTCCATGGTTAAAAACCCGGACAGACAGAGGGGTCAAGGTCTGAAGCAAGGGAAAGATCAGAGGAAGAGAAGAAACTTGAGAAAGGAAGGAAGAAGAGACAGAAGGGGAAGATGGATGGAGTGATGGCACATGGCTGTGGATGGAGGTGGACAGAGGAGGATGGAGGTGGACGAAGGTGGATGGAGACGGATGGAGGTGGGTAGGCTGGACGGATAGGTACTTGTGGGACTGTGCGGTCGAAAGCAGGCAGAAAGGAGGGATCGGGGGGAAGGAACACGGTTGGGAAATGGAGAAGGAACACGGATCCAGAGAAAGACATGAGCAGGTGGAGGGATGATGGGAGGATGGACAGAGCTTACACAAAAGCCCCACTTCTCTCGGCCTGAGTAATATTTACATGTCCACAAATACCTCAAATCTCTTAATCTGCACTTTCTGGAACTCCGTCTTGTTCTCCAGGTCACAGATGACCGCCTCCTGCCTGCTGACAATGGCTCTGTCCACGGTGGACTGCTCCAGGTACTCGATGCGCATCTGAGCCACCTGCAGCTGGGGGGGACCCCGAGACGCCCATTGACCACCTGCTGGCCCCGAGTCCCAGCATCGAGACACATGCGGGACTCAGCCCCAGATCCATTCACACCGCCTCCTTCTTGGCTCTGGTGATCATGTGTTCAAGGCACAAGCACACACTGTCAGTACCCTCACCCCAGCCCCTGCCCCTGGGTCCCAGAGGTTGGAGGTGATGATTCCTGTGTGTCTTCAGCGACGAGCATAAGACTTTCAATCAGCAAGCTCTGGCATCCCAGGACGCAACCAAGAGTGGGCTTGGGAGCCAAGCACATGCATCAGAGTTCAAAGCCAGGCTCTGCCCCTTTCCAGCAGGGGGTACCTGGGCAGGCCCGTTCCCCCTTGAGCTCATGCTTTCATTTGTTGTGTGAGGATTGGGGGCAATTAGCAGCTGGCATATAAGTGCCCAGCAGAGGCCTGGCACTGCTCTTATTTTTCTGCTGTTAGTGTTACTCATGCCCATGGACTTTTGCTCGAGGCACCGTCACATCGGCGGAAACCCTAAGCAGGCACACACAACAGTTGAAGAAGAGCTCTGAGAGCTGCATGGATAAGAGCAACCCTCTAGCTAATGAGTGGAATTCAGGGGCGTTTGGAGGAACCCTGGCTTCAAAGGAAGATTTCACAAAGGATGAGGATCTTGTCTCACCCAAACCATGCCTTTCTCCTTGGAAACGTTTCTCAGAGGAAGAAAATCTTGCATGGAATGGCTGATGAGTTTCACTGCGCAGGGCGCGTGTGGAGGCTGAACTGGCCAGAGCAAGGGTCAGTGTGTGTGTGTGTGTGTGTGTGTGTGTGTGTGTGTGTGTGTCTGCTGGGCTGTTCTCAATTCATTTGGTGCCCAAGTGAAGTTGAGTGAGTGGACGGATGGATGGGTGGACGAGGGACAGTTCCCAGGATGCAAACGGGGAGGTCCCAGAGAGACCCCGTCCGTTCCTCCCCGCCACGAGGGCAGCTCTGAGCGCGTACTTGTTCTTGAAGACTGTGCTTCTCCTTCTTGGCTTCCTCCAGCTGTAGTTGCAGTTCTTGGATCTGCCCGATGTCAGCAGCAGACTAGTGAGACCAAAAGAAAAAAAAAAAAAAAATTCACCCTGAGACTTTGCTGGGAAACTCCTGCTGGCAAGCCCGTCTCCCCACCCCCACCCCCAGAGGTCTAAGACTCTCAGAGCCTCCGTGACAATAGCTCGTTCCAGAAAGTTACTGCTCACATCCTCCCCACATCATCCATCTCAGTGTCTGCTGAGTCACTCCCGTTATGTAAGCCCATGGCTCTGGTCAACCGCCCAGCACACGATCAGACACTCTGGAGAGCCCAGACAGAAATGGGCTGGCCACGGCACCAGGGCCAGATGGCAGAGGGAAGAGAACTCTTCCCTGGGTGTCGGGTGACTGGGATTCTAGACTTGGATACTGGCTTTGGCTTCTCTGCACCTCAGTATGCCCATCTGTAAAATGGGCTGCGAGTCTCTGTTTAGCTCCTCTACACGGAGTTTGTTCAGAGATGAAGGGAGGCAGTGGAGACTCTAAAGGTCCTTAAAGAAAGTAGAACCACGCTGTTAAGTGTGATCATCTCCGAAGAGAGGGATTCCAGCGGGCAGGAGGGCCCCTCGCTTTCTATTTTCCACACGTCTTTATTAAGTAAATTATTTGTAACACACATACGAGTATACTGCCTTTGTAATTGATCGAATGCAGAAAGTTCCCTTTGACCCAAAATAAGTGTGAGTCATGAAGGCAGAAGATGGCATAGGCCATTTCTGTGATGGCTGTTCTAATGTCGAGGCTGTAATTGGTTCTTTTTGTTATCATTATTCCTTGTTTGGCAGAAATTCCCCCAGATCCTGTCTCTGGAGGATGCATTTGAAGGCTGGCAGACAATGTACCAGGGATCCCCTCTGGGGTGCAACGTGGGGAACACGCTCCTTACTCCTGGAGGGAACTGCTCTCCCCCGTTATGGGAAGCCTGCCAGGGATCCCCCTCACTCATCTGTCGGCTCTACCCCAAGGTCTCTGCTGTGCTCCATCCTACCACCGAGCCTTGTGACCGTGTCCTGGGTCCGGCCGCCCACCCATGTCCACTCCGCCTCTCCAGTACAAGCCAGCTGACCCTCTCCCTCCTGCTCTGGCCCCTAAAAACCTTGCCAATGATTCTCATCACACATAAAATAAAATCCAAAGTCATCTCAGCCTACGAGCCCCTGATCTGGCCCTGCTCTGCTGGCCTCACCAAGCTCATCTTAGGGCCACGCCCCCCCTCATTGGCCTCCTTCCAGCCTCTCAAATGTGCCTTCTTGGGCTCTTTATACATGCTATTCCTTCTGCCTGGAGGACTTCCTGCAACCCTCACTATTCCACCCAACCTAATTCACTCCTATTCCTCATTCAGATCTCCATCTGAGAGCCACCTCCTCAGGGAAGCCCTCCCTGACCTCCAACCTAGGTCAAGATTCGTGTTCATTTCCTTTCTGGACCCTAAGCTCATTTTGCAAGCGCTCCTCTGTTCTGGGTGATTATGTGAGAAGCTCTGTCCAGCCCGTGAAACCGCACATGAACGCAGGGATGGGATGAGCTTTTCTCAACCCAGTGTCCTTGGCATTTCACACAGCACCTAATGCATGGTGGGAACACAGTAAATATTCAGTAAATGAATGGATATAGACATGGATGGAGAGGCAGATGAATAGATGGAAGGATGGATGGATAGATGGGTGGATAGGTGAGTGGCTGGGTGGGAAGGTGGGGGGATAGGTGGAAAGATGTGGTATCTGGGTGGATAAAAATGAGGACAGGTGAATGGGTGGACAGATGAGCAGATGACTGGCGGATGGCTGAATATTTTGATGGGTAGTTAGAAGGGTATGTGGGTGGGTGGACGTGTGGATGTATGCATACAGAAATCAAAATTTTTCCTGGTGAAGAAGTCTTCCAGGAATGCACACCCATCTGAAGGGGACTCCCTCCTCCATTCGGATCGCGTGAAATTTCATCGTTCCTGGCTATCCTTGTGGCATTTATCCCTCCCAGGTCCTAAGGCCAGAGATCGGCCCAACCACAACCCTTCTCGACCTCCGGCACCTGCCCGGCCCGAGGCTCCGAGCCTTCTTCCGCTCTCCATCACTACCTGAGCAATGAGGTCTTTGTGCTTCTGCATGAGGTCGTTCAGGTCATCCTGGTCCTCATCGATGTGTTTCAGCAGATCTGCTCTCTCCAACTGTAGCCGGTACAGCTGCTCATCCACCTGGGGGCGGGGCAGGACAAGGGTGGGGGCAGAGCCAGAAGGGTGTGGCGGAAGGGGACAGCAGGGGCCTCACCAAGAGCAAAGTGGTGGGGGGCGTCGCCTGTGGGTGTGTCAGATGAGGGTCATGGGTGTGTCATGGCATGGGGTGTGTGTGTGTGTGTGTATGTGTGTGGGCAAATTCCTCTTAATCTGGTCCAACAAAATCCGGAACAAAAGGTCCAATAGGGATCTTGAGGCAAGCTTCTGCCTATAAATCTGTGCCTATACCTTGATTTTAGGATTTCACATGTGGAGTAAAAAATTTAAGCCCACCTTGTATGCACAGACAGGTGACTTAGAAACGCACACCCAATTTTCACCAGTATATTAGATTCATAATATATGTTCATTTCCCCCCATTCAGTGGCGAGCACATAGTAGGTTCTGAATAGATGGCTGGGTCCCTTATAGGAGTGAGCCTAAGTGGGCCCCTGAGAGACACTCTTGTCTCCACTTATAAGAATGAACCCACAGTAGCCCAATGATAATAATCGAGTCCCCTGTAATGGCAGTGAGCACACAGTAGGACCATAACAGGTGCCTGGGAACCACTTACAGTGGTGAGCACACCGTGGGCACACTCTAGACATTTTCGTTCCCGTGTAGGGTGCTGAGCAAACAATAGGCTCCTACTGAACACATCCCCACAGTCCTGAGCACACATTAGGTCTACAATACGTTTCCTCGCCTACCTTTGCAAAGGTGAGCACATAGTTGACCATCATATATGCCCTTATACCTTTAAAATGCTCAGCTCATAGGAGGATGTCTGTGCTCTCAGAGTGTTGACCCAGGAAGTTCCCAGTAAGTACCCTTGGTCCCTCTTACAGCGCTGAGCACACAGTGGGCCTGCGCTAGTCCCCCGAGCCCTGCACTGGCCTGGGGCCCCACAGTTCCTGGAAGGGACAGGTACCAGGCTCTTGCTCCTGGTCATGTTCTCCAGCTCGCTGTGCATGTTCTCCAGGTCCGTGGTCAATGCCTTCTGCGTCTTCAAAGCGTCCTCACACTTGGCTTCACTCTGCTCCAGCTGTGACAGGCAGGAGTATGAGAAGAGAAGAGCCTCGTGAGGCCGCCTCCTTGAATGCCCTTCCCCTCCGGCCCAGCCCCTCCCGGGTGGCAGAATAATTTACAGATGATCCCCATGTCTTCGCAACTATTCATCAACCCACGACGAGGGGAAGCGACTGCGTTTGCATCTGAGGCGGCCGGGTTCTGAGCTACTCAAAATTGAACAGGTATTGTCCCATGAAATAAGGCTTGTCTGCTCCAGTTCCGGGAGCCAGTCCCCAGCTCTGCTCGGAAAATATTTGCTGTCACCCACTTAGTGCATGCAGGGAACAGCCAGCCTGGTCCCTGGCCCCCTGTGGGAGAGGGGGATACAGACAGTGATAGCACGGGAAGGAAGGCGTGGAGACACTGGGAACATGGGATGAAGTCAGGGAAGGCTTCCTGGAAGAGGTGCTCGAAAGTCAGTGGGAACTTGCCAAATAGATGTTTCTCTTATTTAAAAAAAAATATTTTATTTATTTGAGAGAGAGAGAGAGATACCATGAGCTGGGGGAAGGGCAGAGGGAAAGAGAGAGGGACAAGCAGACTCCCATCTGAGCGGGGAGCAGGGAGCCCAACACCGGGCTCTACTCCAGGACCGTGAGATCATGACCTGAGCCCAAGTCAGACTAAGCCACCCAGACACCCCCAAGTAGACATCTCTTACCCAGGTTTCAGTTGTAAACCCCCTTTAAATGGTACGTAAACTATTTGCCATGTGAGCATTTTCTTGAAGATTAAGAATCACCGACCTCAACTAAGTTTCTCCTGCTCACTCTTTTCTTTCTCATCCATTCACCCACCTGCACACAGCAGGCCTCCTATCTTAGCAAACTGGAGCCATCAAATAGGTCCAAGTACTTACACGGCCCCAGAAGCCACACATTCCCTGCTGGAGAAAGCCACATCCCGGCACAAACCCTGAATCCGTTCTGCAATTGGCAATTTCCCCTTGATTTCCAAACCCAAGAATCTCTGAGTAGAAAACAGCCTCAGAAATCGCCTAAGGAAAATGCTCGGGGCTCAGAGAGGGACAGTGCCGTGCCTGAAGTCACACAGCTCAAGGAGTGAAGGCAGCCGCTTGTATTGTCCAGACCAGCAGACTTTCTCACTGCCAGGCCACTGCTCCACCAAAACAGTTAATAATAATAAGGTTGGTGCTCCCAGACAGAAAAAAATAAAATAAAATAAAAGCAAGGTAGAGTCCCCGTGAAATGACACACATACAGTCTCTGGTCCCTGAGGCCACCAAGTAAGTGTGGGGGCCCCATTGATCTATAAAAGGAAAACAATTGAACCACAGTGGACCCCAGCCCAGGACAACTGGCCAAGGTTGGGGGGGGGTCTGGGGGTAGAGCCCACCTTGGGATCATTGTCATCTCCTTCCAAACTGGGCAGAGAATGTCTTCAGCAGAATATCAGGACCTCAGCCCAGATGTTAGAATCACAATAATAACAATGGGAGGCGGGGAGAATGGGGGTCACCAATATCTCCTGTCAAGTATCAGGGAAAGGTTCTGCTTTCATCTTGACTCGTAATCCTCATCTTTGAGCTGTGAGGCGCCTACTGCTAAAATCCCCATTTTACACACGGGGGGAATGGAGGCCCTAACCTCCTCCCACAGTTTTCTCTCACTAACCTCCAGTTCCAGCCCCAACTCACTGCCAGCAGCCACAATCCATCCCCCACCCCCACCCCTGTTTTCCAAGCCTCCAGGAACAATATATTCCCGCAGTGGGCTCAGCACAGGGGGGCCCACTTCCCTCGGTGCGGGGGCTGGGACACACGGAGAGCAATGCGGAGCAAGGGGAGCCTCATGGACAGGGTGAATGAGAAGTCAGACACAGGCTTATCTTCCTGCAGGCGACTCTAGGGCTGTTGGCAAGGCGGGGAGGTGGCAAGGAGGGCTCCCTGCAGGCAGAGGCCTCACTAAAGAGAGGCACTTAAGCTAAGACCTGAAAGATGCAAGGAGACAGCCGCGTATAGATTGAGGAGGAGGAAACAGTGCCCTGAGTGGAGGCAGCAGCTGGTGCAAAGGTCCTGAGGCAGGAACAAAAACAAAAGTGAAAATGATGCTGAGGGGCAGAAAGATAACCGGTGTGGCTGGACAGCTGTACAGAGAGGGGGAGGGAGGGGGATACTGAAAGAGTGGCTGGGGGGGTCACATTAGTGAGGCTAGTGAGCCGACCACCAAGTGCAGGTTCATTTTCAGTCTGTAGGGCAACTGCTGATGGAGGGGGCGGGTAGCATGATCTACCCTGGCTGCTGCGGGCAGGATGGGCTCTAGTGGACAAGACTGGAAATAGGGCAGCCAGTGAGGACACCCCCTGGGGTGTGCCAAGAAGAAAAGGTCCGGGCGGGCAGGAGCAGGTGGGCCGTTGTGGGAGATGAGGTCACGTAACTAACAGTGGAAAGGAGGCATGGCACAGGGCCCTGCTGCCAGGCCAAGCTGCCGGGCCCAGGGCCAAGAGGCAAGCGAGAGCCACTGTCAGTAACTGCAAAGTGCAACGACAAATAACGAGGGCAGCACTTCCCATCTGCTGAGCTCCTTCTTGGGCTGAGGGTTTTGGCAGCATGATGCCCTGGTCCTCAGAGCCTCCCCGGAGCGAGAAGGCTCTATTTGTATCTCCATTTTACAGGTGGTACGTGATCCATTATTAAGAAATGCTCTTTCCTTTCCCCAGTCTCCCTGGAGCAAGCAGAGAGCCAGGCAATTCATCCCCGGGCAGAGAGGGACATGGCTGCCGGTGTTATTCGTAGCTCCTTCTGGGTGAGGGATAGGATTATCTTGGCCCTGATGGGTCTTGGCATTAACAGTTGCACCTGCTACTGTCATTTGGGGACCATTTCCAGGACACTGTACTCTCTCCATCTTGCTTCCTAAAAGCCCCACAAGACCTCTTGGGAGTGGGGCCCCACCTTTAGGACCACCTGATAGAGGAGGACACCAGGGCTCGCAGAGGGGAAAGGAATTGCCCACGGTCACGCAGCTGGTCAGCGGAGAAGCCTGGCTGGTCCAACCCCAGAGTCCAAGCTCTTTCCTGCTGGGCACCACTGCCCCTCAAGGAAAGCCACTCTCTGGAAGGTCTGGACCACACAGGGAGGATGGATTACAATAAGTGGGAAGCTCAGTTGCAGAGCGAATGGTCAGCTCAGTGGCTTGGTGCTATCATGGGAGGCATCCTGGTAGTGTCGTGAGGTCCAGGGCCAGGCTGGAGGCTGCTGAATGCGAGCGGGAGCAATGGGAGACAATGGACAGAACTCGGAGGTCGAATCAATGAATTAATGGGGTGATGCCAAAGAAACGAGCATCATCCGCTAGGCATGAGGAGGAAACCAGCATTTAACTGACCTTTGCTGAGTGCCAGATCCTACTGGGGGGGGGNCGGGGGGGGGGGGGGGGGGACAGAGCCTGCGCATGGAGCCAGACCCGGAGGACAGGCCTCTCTCAGCGGTTCTCTTAACCTCATGCCTCAGTGTCCTCACCTGTAAAATGGGGGGAGTCACACCATAGGATCTGTGTGGTCCCGGGTAGTGAGTGGAATCAGGGGGTTGCACAGCACCGTGCCTGGCGTGGAGAAAACCCCAGTAAAGTAATGGTGGTTGTCACTGCTGTTTGTCTCTTTCCTTCCCTTAATGGCCTAAGAAGTTGGGGGGGGTAACCCTGTCGTAGAGGCCAGGAGAATGAGTCATCAGACTCCCATCGCCGGGATGAGGCAGGGCCTGGGCTCCCACCGTCTCAAGGAGGAGTTTCGGGCTTCCTGGCAGACTGGGGGGGGGGAGGGTGCGAACCCCGAAGCCGTGCCAGCCAGTAGGATCTGGATGGGCCAGGCCAGAACCCCCCCCCACTCTCCCTCCCGCCGCAGCCCCAGGTCTCCACTGGGCAGGCTCCGGGCTGCTGCTGACAAGCCATCTAAATGCCGAGCTTTAAAATTTTCAATTTATTACACTTTAGGGAGCAGGAAGAAATACAGGGCCATCTCGGGCTGATTTTCCATTATGGATGACCCGCCGTAAGAATAACTCACCGCACGTTATTTCCATAGGGGGGCTGTTTGAGTGACACTTTTATGAAGTCAGGTGGCAAGTCTTGCTGGGGCTGAGATCAGACCCTGTCAGGGGAGCGACCCTGCCCACTGCCTCTTCGCCAATGCTCTCCCTTCCCAGGAGGTGCTCCAGGAGGCGCAGAGAGCGGAAGGGAACAGGGCAGCCGGGACTCCCCCTCAGGAAAGGTTATCAGGGTCCGCTCTCCGGTCCTCATAGCCAGTGTGGCCATGAGGATCCCGGGGGGGGGGGCGGGCAGGAGACGCCTCACATCTTTCGGCTCCAAGTCACTGTCCATCTGCATGGATGAGCCTTCCTGGGGTCCTTGTCAGACCTCCAAGACACAGGGTGGAGAGGGTTAGGGGGATAAAGTCCCTGGTGATTTCCATCTATTTCTAGAGCTGGCATGGTGCTGAGGATAGAGAGGTCAAGTGACTTACTGAGGGTCTTACAAACACTAAGCAGCAGACGTGCAATATGAATTCCACTCTGAGCCATTATGCTGCATTCCTTCTAGAACAGTAGTGCCCACGGCAGATGCTTTAGAGGGGAAATTTTGTAATGTGTCTGCATAGTGTCTACTCTCCCTTCTTTTGATAGTGGCACCCCATCCTCCCTGAAAAAAAAAAAAGTATGTATATATATCCACCCCCCACAAATGTCCATGTGCTTCTGACAGAGCTGACCGCCCCCCACACACAACTATCAAGCTTCGAGAAGGGCATGTGACTCCGCCTAGCCAATCAGAGCACTACGTCCTGTTGGCCAGAGGGCTTCGTTGTGGGGTAACAGCATGGCTGACGCCAGGAGTTTGCTGGGACTACAGAAACAAAGTTCATTCTCTGTGATGCAGGATGTAAGCTTGGAGTGTCTGGGGGCCCTCTTTCTAGCAAGAAAGAAAAGACGGCCTAGAATAGAAGGTGACATCTAAGGTGCTAAGGCAGGAAACACAGTCTCAATGACATGGTTGGAACACCTAGATCCAGCCAAGCCTGAAGGCCGTTTTCACCTCAGAGCTTTTCAGATATTTTGGCCAACGACTTCCCTTTCCCTGCTTGAGCCAATTGTAGCTGGGTGGCCAGAAGCCAGACACAGAATGAGTGAACGAGTCAGAGGAGATAATATGAGCACAGTGTCAGCCACAGAGTAAACACTCGAAACCACAGGTGATAGTGTTTGTTGATCCTGTCCTACCAAAGATGTTGGATCAACGTAGCTCCATCCAAAACCCTGTGGTAGAATCACAGTCGTTCATTCTTTATCTATTCTGGGTATGGATCCCTCCCCATAGGGGGATAAACAACACCCCTTCTTGATTGTTCAATGGCAAAAAGAGGAGGGAATGAGAGTTCTACCACACCGACTCTATGAGGCACCGTGGGGGCCACTCACCGTTCATTATCACTGTGGTCCACAGCAGCCCTGCATGGCAGGGATCAGCCCACGTTGTGTTACAAAAGAGGGAACCATATGCCGGGCAGGGGAGGGGACTTGCCGGGGGTTAGACTCAAGTCAATGGGACTCCGAGCTCGTGCTTTTCCTGGGTCCCCACACAGCCCACTCTGCACACAAGCCTTTCCCTCCCGCTGAGTTCATCCTGAGGCATTCTCTCTGCAACATCCCCCTCCTTTCATTCCCCAGAAGGGCAATTGAGATTCCCATCACATAGACATCAACTACAACCCGATGAATAGCATTACTTTTCTATGCAAAGCCATCTGCCTGCTTAAAATACCTGGTGAAAATGTTTGCTTTGGACTTATTAAGCTACTAGATGAGTGGGCTAGACATATGGAATTAGGCAGCCGAGAGGGAAAATGCTGGTATTTCAGCAGAGCAATTAGAACCCTGATTTCTGGGTCTGGCTGAACGACGCGGAGGGTTTAAGGATCCCGCATCACATGCCATGGGGAAGCGTTCTAAGAAGTGGTGTCACCGGTGGGCTAATCTCAACACTTTCCAGGCCTTGACATCCATCAGGGCACTAGGAAGAATTAACCTTCAGTAGGAAGGCCTTCCCTGAAGGGGATTACCAGCATCTCAAACTATAGAGGGCCCTGATATCGAACAAATTTATTAAATGCAAACGTATTAAAAATGTCAGNCGGAGGGTTTAAGGATCCCGCATCACATGCCATGGGGAAGCGTTCTAAGAAGTGGTGTCACCGGTGGGCTAACCTCAACACTTTCCAGGCCTTGACATCCATCAGGGCACTCGGAAGAATTAACCTTCAGTAGGAAGGCCTTCCCTGAAGGGGATTACCAGCATCTCAAACTATAGAGGGCCCAGATATCGAACAAATTTATTAAATGCAAACATATTAAAAATGTCAGGCCAGGTCCACCCATGGTCTCTCCGGCTCAGAAGTCNCCTGCTTGTGTTCCCTCTCTCACTGGCTGTCTCTATCTCTGTTGAATAAATAAATAAAATCTTTTAAAAATAAAAATAAAATTAAAAAAAAAATGTCAGGCCAGGTCCACCCATGGTCTCTCCGGCTCAGAAGTTTGATGACAGGGGCCCCAAGGGGAGATTTCCTTAGACCATCTGGTGGTTACTCTCTGTGTCCTTGATCAAACCATTTGAGCATCTATTAACCATTCCATCGTTTTCCTTACATTGTGCTAGTGGATTTATTGATGCNCCATCGTTTTCCTTACATTGTGCTAGCGGATTTATTGATGCATCCAAGTGCTTTCTGAGCGTTTACTGTTTCCACCTTCTTCAGAGTCAAAATAATCATTATCAGCAGCAGAAAAATTGTAGCTACTCTCCGAATGCGTACGACTGAATAAGTTATTTGCAGCATGTCACGATTCTGTGAAGTGGGTACTTTCATCACCGTTTTAGAGATGAAGAAATTGAGGCTCAGAGAGGTTACTGAACTTGTCAAGATCACACAGCTTCTAAGTGGTGAATGGGGCCAGGACCTGAACTGAATTTTAAATCCATGGCATTTTCCCGTAAGCCCTGTGGCATGGGCTTCCCACCTGCTGAGTAAAACAGACGTCCTTTTACTTGTTTATTTCTTTGAGGGTTTAAGACTCCTTCCTCGGAGACAGAGGGTAACTACACTTACTGCAGTGAGCATTTCGCGATGCCCATAATTGTCAAAGCGCTAGGTTGTACACCTGCAACTAACATGATATTCATGTATATACTAACATAATTGCATGTCAACTCCACTTGAATAAAAATGAAATTAAAAAAAAGAGTCCTTCCTAATTTTGTGTTATAGGGTCTCAGGACTGCTCTGGTACTATGTGACTGAACGGACTTCAAGAATTTCCTTCCTTTTTTTTCTATTATTTTTTTTATTATGATACGAACAAGAATCTCNTAGGGTCTCAGGACTGCTCTGGTACTATGTGACTGAACGGACTTCAAGAATTTCCTTCCTTTTTTTTCTATTTATTTTTTTTATTATGATATGAACAAGAATCTTGTTCCTGACCTCACCTCTGGTGGCCGTGAATTTGGAGCATACTGATGTCCTCCAAAGAGAGAAGAAAAACAAACAAATGAAAACAAACCTTGGAAAAGCAGGATAAAATACACATAAAACACCCCCCCGTTCCCATCCTATCATGCCCTCATTTTTATCCTATTTCCAACACCCCGTTGCTCCAGCACTCCATGGCTCCCCTAAAGAGTGCAGCATCTGAGTGCCTCCCTGTCTGTCTTCTCGCTAGACAGTGAGCTCCCAGAGGCCACCTGGGGCTTGTTCCCCTCTGTGTCCCCACATGGTAGGGGCTCCACGCACATGCACTGAGAGGACCAGGGGAAGAGGTCAGCTCAGCGCATCACGAACCTGTCCTGGTCGGCGGGGCTGCCTGCGTCTGCAGCCCAAGCTGCCCACTGCCCATGCTGTTGGAGCCAGCCCCGAACACCCCCTTGGGAAGCCAGCCCCTGTCTGGCCATCCCCGGCTCCCCCCCGAGGGCAGGCCTCTGACCCAGACACTGGTCACTGTCCAGACAGCCAGCTCCACAGGAAGGACAAGGGGCCAGCCATGTGGGCAGGAGCCTCCCCTGCAGGGGGAAATGACCCAGCTAGGGAGAGTAACCACAGACTCATTCAGCAAACCTCTAGGGGCTGGATCTCGAGTCCAGGCTTGAGCTCCCGGTAGGGGGGTGAGCTTCCCGCCACCCTGCCCCACCACGCTCACTTAACCAGAACATGCAGCTAACCAGAACACTCTGCCTGACCAAGTGGTTTTATTTTATTATTTTTTATTTTTTTTTAAAGATTTTTTTTTTATTTATTTGACAGAGATAGAGACAGCCAGCGAGAGAGGGAACACAAGCAGGGGGAGTGGTAGAGGAAGAAGCAGGCTCATAGCAGAAGAGCCTGATGTGGGGCTCGATCCCAGAACGCTGGGATCACGCCCTGAGCCGAAGGCAGACGCCCAACCGCTGTGCCACCCAGGCGCCCCTTATTATTTTTTAAATTTATTTTTAAAAATTTAAAAAGATTTTATTTATTTATTTGACAGAGAGAGAGAGAGAGCGCACAAGCAGGGGGAGCTGTAGGCAGAGGGAGAGGGAGAAGCAGACTCCCCACTAAGCAAAGAGCCCAATCAATGTGGGACTCGATCCCAGGATCCTGGGATCAACTGAGCTGAAGGCAGACGCTTAACTGACTGAACCACCCAGATGTCTCTATGACCAAATGATTTAATTTAATTAATTTATTTATTTAAAGATTTTTTAAATTTATTCATTTGAGAGAGAGACAGAGAGCACAAGCAGGGGGAGAGCCAGAGGGAGAGGCAGACTCCCAGCTCAGCTGGGAGCCTGACATGGGGCTTGATCTCAGGACCCCGGGTTCACGACCTGAGCAGAAGGCAGACGCTTAACCATCTGAGCCACTCAGGCACCCCTATGACCAAGTGCTTTTAAATTTGGATTCCAAGATATCTAACTGGGACTGACCAAGTGGGTTACCTTACTCTTAAGAGCTTCTGTTCATAAAATGACACAGCTAAGAGAAGGCAGCAGTATACCCCAAGGTTTCTCCCAAAGCGGGAGAAAGTCTTTGCAAGATACAGAACTAGCAAAGAGCTTACATCCAGAAGAGCCTACAAATCACTAGGAAAAATAGCCAACAGTTTGGAAGAGGAACATACAGCTTCATCGGGCAGGAGTAGCTCTCCGAATTGCCAATCTACTTTGGAAAGGCAATCCACCTCTCTACTACAGGGCGATCAAGATGGAACCCCAGGACACCTCCTCCCACAGAACGGCTAACGTGAATAACGAACAAGCCCAGGGGCTGACCAGAACGGGACTCCGGTGGGACGCGTGTTCCACTGGCTGGAGTAAAGGCATCTACAGACACTTGGCAGAACCATGCGGCTACCTCCACCACAGTTCAAGAACCGCCCAATGGTTACAGCAGCAATGTCCACAACAGCCAAACTATGGGAAGAGCCCAGATGTCCATCGACAGATGAGTGGATCAAGAAGATGTGGTCTATATAGACAATGAAATATTACGCAGCCATCAAAAATGAAATCTCGCCGTTTGCAAGGACGTGGATGGAACTAGAGGGTATTATGCTAAGCGAAATCAGTCAATCAGAGAAATACAATTATCATATGATCTCACCAATCTGTGGAATTTGAGAAACAAGGCAGAGGATCATAGGGGAAGAAAGGAAAAAATGAAACAAGATNAAACTATGGGAAGAGCCCAGATGTCCATCGACAGATGAGTGGATCAAGAAGATGTGGTCTATATAGACAATGGAATATTACGCAGCCATCAAAAATGAAATCTCACCGTTTGCAAGGACGTGGATGGAACTAGAGGGTATTATGCTAAGCGAAATCAGTCAATCAGAGAAAGACAATTATCATATGATCTCACCGATCTGTGGAATTTGAGAAACAAGGCAGAGGATCATAGGGGAAGAGAGGAAAAAATGAAACAAGACGAAACCAGAGAGGGAGACAAACCATAAGAGACTCTTAGTCTCAGGAAACAAACTGAGGGTTGCTGGAGGGGGAGAGGGGTGGGAGGGATAGGGTGGCTGGGTGGTGGACATTGGGGAGGGTATGTGTTGTGGTGAGCATGGTGTATTGTGCAAGACTGATGCATCACAGACCTGTACCCCTGAATCAAATAATACATTAGATGTTTATAATGATTAAAAAAAAGAAACACATGCACCGNTTGCTGGAGGGGGAGAGGGGTGGGAGGGATGGGAGGGATGGGGTGGCTGGGTGATGGACATTGGGGAGGGTGTGTGTTGTGGTGAGCACGGTGTATTGTGCAAGACTGATGCATCACAGACTTGTACCCCGAATCAAATAATACATTAGATGTTAATAATGATTAAAATAAAGAAACACGTGCACCATGATCCAGAGATACAACACTTCTGGGTCTGCACCCTACAGAGATGCACACACATGCACTTCCCTCTCAAATAAAATAACACGGGAAAAAAGTGTGCATAGTAGCTGTATTCTTAATCACCAAATTCTAGGTGCAACCCACGTGTCCATTGAGCAAAATGGCCCAATCGTGATACAGTCTCAGGAATAGCAAGGACGATGACCTAACTACTACCTATGATGGATAATATTAGTCAGTCTTGTATGTATCAATGGAGGAAAAAAATATAGCAAGACCCAGGCCAGAACACGGGAACAGGACAAATTCATTCGAGGAGCCACATGAGCGGATAATCGAGAAAAGACACTCAAGCTGGCATCTGGTTCATCACCTCCTCCCCTAAACCTCCCAGCACCTTCCTTGATCTTCCTCACAATTAGTCGGTGCTGGTGACGCTGGTCCTATGATGGGCAGCTCCCCCCTGTTTGCCTGGGACTTCTCTGGTTTTAAAATCAGAAGTCCTGTGTCCTGGGAACCACTCTCNAAGTCCTGTGTCCCGGGAACCACTCTCAGACCTGCATAACATCCAAAGGTTCTGGAATTCCAAAGACGGAGGCTCGAATTCCAGTTCCCCCAAATGGAAGAGCAGACACAATTGCCCTGAACCTTCCCCAACTGTCAGCGTCCGAAAATACAGAGAAAGAGAGACGGAGGGCCTACAGCAAACTGAATGCAAGCGCTTTCGCCTCCCAGGTTGGATCCTGAACGTGGAGAAAAATCACTACGAGGAACATTAATGGGGCCAGAGGCAACATCTGCATTGTCAGCAGGTAAGATCGGGGCTCGGCAAACTTTTTCTTCAAGGACCAGCAAGTAAATATGTTTGGCTTTGCAGGCCAAGAAGAAAAAAATGAAGGATAGATAGATAGATAGATAGATAGATAGATAGATAGATAGATACTATCCTNTGAACCTTCCCCAACTGTCAGCGTCCGAAAATACAGAGAAAGAGAGACGGAGGGCCTACAGCAAACTGAATGCAAGCGCTTTTGCCTCCCAGGTTGGATCCTGAACGTGGAGAAAAATCACTACGAGGAACATTAATGGGGCCAGAGGCAACATCTGCATTGTCAGCAGGTAAGATCGGGGCTCGGCAAACTTTTTCTTCAAGGACCAGCAAGTAAATATGTTTGGCTTTGCAGGCCAAGAAGAAAAAAATGAAGGATAGATAGATAGATAGATAGATAGATAGATAGATAGATAGATAAATAGATGCTATCTTTATGTAACCACTTTGAAATGTAGCCATTTAAAAACATGAGAACCATTCTTAGCTCTCAGGCTGGGTTAAACACACACACACACACACACACACCACCACCACCACCAACAACAAAACAAACAATAAAAACCCCAAAAGCAGACAACAAGACACAGGCCGTTGGATTTGGGCTGGATTCGGCCTGTGGGCTGTAGTTCATCGACCCCCGGATTCGAAAACGTGATGGGTGTGAAATTTCCCATTCTGATAAGAGCAAAATGGCATCATGTTTGTAACTCTTTTCCCGATAATTCGGGGAAAGGTAATTTGGAGAGAGGATGATAAGGCAAGTGTGGTAAAATGTTACAGATTGATGAATCTAAATGAGGGCTAAACATGGATCCTCTGAACTATTCTTGCCACTCGAAGTTTGAAATTCTTTCAAAATACGTTATTTAAAACACACACACATACACACAAGCCAGTTCCTTCCCAACCCTGTGACTCTGGGCAAGTCTCCTATATGCTGAGTTTCTTCTTACCTAGAAGGAGCATAACACTAGCTGCTTCCCAGGGAGACCCAGGGCCCATCCTGTGAGTCCCTACCCACCCGCAAAGCACCTGCTGTCCGCAGACCCACGCCTACACTCTGGCCCCAAATAGAAAAGGCCATGCTCACGTGGTGTTCACTACATTCAAGAGGGTTGAGGGGCTCAAATGAAGTCATGGCATGTAAGCGCTTGGCCCCATGCCTGGTACAGCATAAACAATGGTCCCTTGCCATCGGTATCATCATCATTAAGAAGGCTGTGATTACCCGGGGGGGATGGCTGGCTGCTCTAGGGCCTGGCCCTCCACAGCGCTTAACGGTAACAGGTCCTTTGGGGGAGGCATATGGACGTCACTCCCCGCCTACAGTGAAACCAGTCAGCTCCCACTGCATTTATAACAGCATTGGAAGTGTCAATATTGGTGGGGTGAACAGGCTCGCAATAACCATGTCCTCACCCAATTACAATTCGGTTTTTATCTCCTCCGACAGGAGGTTATGTTAATATTGAATCAATTCACTCCAACATCATCTTTAAAAAGGAAAAAAAAAAAAAGTCTCTTCATATAAAATCCCCAGGCCACCTGTCCTGCGGTTCCTGGCTGGGGAGAAGCATTCCGAAGGTGCTCACTCACACAAAAGACTCCCATCAGAGTCATCTTCCCAGAGCGGATTCATTATTTTCAATGTCTCATGGAAGCATGGGTGACACGTGGTAACAAATGTCCCGACTAAAGGCACTGGGGAGGAGTCAAGGGTTATCAGTCTTCTGTGCGCTAGCAGCGGGATCAGCGGGAGCTCGGGCTGTTGGACGACCACGGCTGGGAGTTCATCGTGTACAAGACACACCAGGCCCAATGGGCCCACTGGAAGGAACGCTGGAGCTGAGCCTGAATTGCCCGGTGGAAGGGCCTACAGTAGCATACGGGGCTTTCCAAAGGGACACGAGGGCCCAGAGAGGGCAGAGGGCCAACAGGAGATACATTCACGGTCTGGGGTAGCACATGCTAAAATCCCAGCCGTTGAAGTCTCTGGGTTCAACTCCCGCCTTCGTGACTTTGGACAAGTCTCTCGGTACTTGCACTTAGTCCGGTGCTCGCCTTTAAAGGAGCTGGAAGGTAAATGGGGGACCCAGGCAAGCAAAGGCAGTGACTGTGAGAGACTAATGTGTACTATTCTAGACCGAAACCCAGGAGACAGGGAGAGAAGGGAGGTGGGCCCTCACCCAGCCCGTGGGGGTCAGAGATGGCTTCCAGAGACGATGCCCAAACCCAGGCTCCGAAGAGAATGAGATCTTCCGCAGGCCAAGAGGTTTCAGAGGGGAGAAGCAAGAGGCCACAGCCTGGGCAAAGGTGGGAAGGTGGGGACAGGTGTGAGGGACCCCAAGCTGTCCCTTAGCGGCTGGTCAGAAGTGTCAGGGGCACGGGAGCCAGACTCTGCCTCCGTAAGGGTCACATTGGGGAACCCGCACTGTATTCTGAGGGCAATGGGATGCCACTGATAAATCCTGAACACAAAGATCCAAGACTGTACATAAATTTTAAAAAAATTCTCTCTCCATGGGCACCTGGGTGGCTCAGCCAGTTGGGCATCTGACTCTTGATTTTGGCTCAGGTCATGATCTCAGGGGTTGTGGGATCCGCGCTGGGTATGGAACCTGCTTGGGATTCTCTCTCTCTCTCTCCATCTGCCCCTCCCTGCCCCCCAAATTCTCTCTCCAATGATCAGATGGCAGTTAGATGACTTGCACAAGACCAGAGGCCAGAAGACAGGACAGAACCCCAAATGAGAGCTCGGGGCGGTGGCAGAGGAGGGGGGAGAAGGGAGCGGATGGACTGAAGAGCTGCTGAGGGGGAACAATGACGGAGAGTCGGTGGCAGCTCTGTGCTCAGCCGGAAGGCATGAACACAGTGCCCAGCTTGAAGTAAGTAAATGCAAGGGCTGGGCGGCGGGGAGAACCTCCATCTAGCGAAAAGCAAATACCGTATCTCTTTGGGGGAACAGACAAAGGTCAAAGGCATGAATCAAATGAAGGGTGGAAAAAAAAAAAGCAACCGCTGCCCTGGAGAAAACGTCCTCTTCCGCTTTCCCATCGGAGTCAGGTGCCAGTATCTTCTCCTCACAGATGTTATTTATGCATGCCGATTATCTCAATTATAGATCTTGGTTGTTGGGATTGCTTCTGTCTCCAGATTAGTTTGTTTCCAGTGGAAACGTTCCAGGGGAATTAATTAGTAATTGGCTCCTAAGGAACAGGTGTCATCAGAACAACCCCACACGATGCCTTGCCTACCCGTTCCGCGAGGTCTTGTAAAATCGTGTGCCCAGGAACCTGTCTTCCAGCAGCCAACACCTGTGATGGGGACATGGGGGCCCATGGGGAGCTCTCCATTTTAAAAGTCACTGTCTTAGGATTTCTCATTTAGAGAATTCTTTCAAATCCGTGGCCTAGTGTGCTTTCTACCGGCCCCATAACTGGGAAGATCATTCCCCTTTTTCGGTGAGGCAATGAGGCCCAAGGGCAGGGCGATTTGCTCAAAATCGCACGGCTAATTAGGTCGCAGAGGTAGGATTTGAACCCCAAAGGGTCTACCTTGCCTCTAGGAGCCTTCCATGTGTTATGACGAGGGTCTTAAACTGCAACTGTTATCTGAGATACAGCCAAGGCTCCCAACAGAGGGAAACTGTGTGGAATGAGCCAAATAATTCTCTTGAGGTTCTAGATGGTGGGGCAATGGGCAGAGAGGATGCCTGTCCTTAAAGGGCAGCATCCAGATATTCTGGAAGATACTCTATCTAAGGGAACTCTCCCGCGCTGCTGATTGAGCCTGGCACGGGGTCCATCGGGGCTTCAGCTGGGACTTGGAATCTTCCCATGTCTTACAAGCACTTCCGATGACGTCCATCTCTGCTCCGTAACTCTCTATGGCTCCCCATAGCCAAACCATTCCTGAGCCACCTCCAGTCTCAGCTACCAACATCACCCTCTCTGCTCTCACCCCCACACACCTGATACTCCAGCAACACCACGTCAGGAGGCACACGCTCCCTGTCTCCACGTGCCTCTATCCCTTTATGCTCTGTGGCATCCTCCCCCTAACCAGCAACTCATTTCCACCTTTAAAGGGACAGCTGAAGCCGCCAGCCCCTCTCCCACAGCTACGTAAGGGCATCCCCTTTAGCTAACTGTCCCTCCTTCCCCCAGTAAGGAGCTTATCAGTCTGCTTGGCAAGAGTCTGCTCCTCGCAGACTGGGAGCCCCTCGAGGGAAGGGGCCGTATGGTCCCCTCCTTATTCCCACAGCAGCCTGGCCTCCAATCTGTCCCAGAGTGGGGACCGTATCACTATCTGCTGAATGCAAGAAGTTCTTTAACGGCTGCATTCCAACAATTCCCTCATCCGTGCCCCGAGAGAGAAAACCTTCCTCTGGGTTCTCCAGCGCCACGGTTAGTGAGCTGTAAGGGCTGCTGGGAGTGTTCCCTGTTTCTGAAGCCCCTCCCTGGCCTGACCTCATCAGCCCCCCACAAGTGCTGGGCCATCAGGCAAATGAAAACACTCCACTTCGAGAAAAAGTCTCTGGGAGGTCACGTTGCACACCAAAGGTCACAAGATTCCCAGGTGCCAGATTCAGTCCTCTGGACTGAAACTTAATTCATTTTAAAACAGCAGAACAAAGAGCTGTCACACTAATATAAACTCACGGTCAGTTTTTCCGTCTGCAAAATGGACATGTTGCCAACGGACTTGAAAGGGAGTTTCGAGAGATAAATGGGGCCCACCATTCCCAAATGCTGGTCCTAAGACCAGCATCCAAATTCTCTGATAGGATGGCTTAAAAAGGTAGATACTGGTGCCAACCCAGACTTAAGAAAAACAGGGAAAAGACTATCTGGGGGTGGGAACTGGAATCTGGGATTTTAAAATGGTGCTTAAGTTATCTGATATACAGTCAAATTTGGGGATCCCAAGACACCAAGGAAAAGCCTGGTACACAGTAGGTGCTATGTTAATGTAGTAGGTCCAAATGTTAACAGGACCCCCTATTACACCAACCAAGTTGCATGGGCACAGAACTGTTGGCATCCACAGCTTTCAGAATACAATGCTGTGTGCCCTTGGGTAAGTTACTCAACCTCTCAGAGACGGCTTCTTTATTACTCAAATGAGTTAAAAATAGAAACAGGCCCCTCCTTCAGTGACGGTGAGAATTAGCTAAATACTCCGCTTCCTGCAGCCACAAGAACATCGACAAGTCCCAGGGCCTTCAAACCAGCCCCAAGTTTGTCCCTCTGGCCAGTTCCGTCACCACTTAACCCAGATGACCATTTCGTCCCTCCTGGAAGGGTCCATGGCCGCCTAATGGCATCATCATCCCCTCCGCATCCATTCTCGGCACGGAAGAGCGATCCTCTAAACCGTCAATCAGATTACGTCACTCTCTGCTCCAAACCTCCCAATGGCTCCACACGACTCGTGGCATAAAATCCCCGCTTGTTTCTCCCTCTCCTGGGGTGGTTTAGCTGACCACCCAAGCTACATGAGACCCCTTGCAAGCCCCTATTCCAGAGCCTCATTTATTTCCTTCGATACCCATATTAAAGTGTGGGATGTTCCTACTTATTTGAATCATCGTCTGCTTGTCTTCTTTGCCATCAGATCTAAGTTTCAGGGCATCTGGGTGGCTCAGTCGGTTAAGCATCTGCCTTCGGCTCAGGTCATGATCCCGGGGTCCTGGGATCGAGTCCTGCATTGAGCTCCTTGCTCAGTGGGGAGCCTGCTTCTCCCTCTCCCTCTGCCTACCGCTCCCCTTGCTTGTGCTCTCTCTCTGTGTCAAATAAATAAATAAAATCTTTTTTTTAAAAAAAGATGTTAGTTTCACGAGGGAGGGTATCTCTTTGACTAACCATTATACACCTAGACGGAGCATATTAGCTGGCACACAGTAGGTGCCTCATAAATCATGAAGGAAGGAAGGAAGGAAGGAAGGAAGGAAGGAAGGAAGGAAGGAGCATATGAACGAAGTTGTTCAGTGCCAGACCCAGCACTTACGCCATAGTCGGCAGCAAAGTTAGCTCCCTCTCCCTTCCCCCTCCTGTCTGCTCTCCCCTGCCTCTGTCCCTGGAGCCTTCAGGTAAAGGACAAATACCTTCCCTGGGAGAGGAAACACAGTGATGCCCAATGTCATCACCGCTTTATTTGATTAGCTCCGACTCCGGCATCCAGGACACGTGTGCTGGGAGTCAAAGCGACTGTACCCTGACCTCTGGTCCACGCGATCCCATCCTTATAACGATTTCCATGACAACAGCAACAGAAAGCCAAGGCTGTGAATTCCCTTTGATAGGAGCCGGATGCAGAGATGGGGAAGAAGGACTTTCAGAAGAATGAAGCTCTTTGATTCAGCTTGAGGCGCCTTCATAAAATACCACTATTTTTCAAGAACACACATTTTAACCCTGTAGAGGACGGTTCCTCATGAATACTTAAGAAAGGAAGAAGAGGAAGGCACAAAACCATCATGGTTCCTTTTCAAAAATAATCACCTATAGGGAGAGGGGTACAGGGAGGCTGAGGCACTAGGAATATTTGGGGGGAGGCAGGAAGAGCAAAGGGGCTGCATGAACCCAAGAGGCCTGGCCCCTGACCACGTGCTCCAATATCTTTACAAAGTCAAAAGGCTAAGGGTCTTCCACCCACGTGGACAGCCAACAGACAGGCCAAAAAACCCCTAGATTCTACAATTAGAATCATGAGCCCTGGATATGAATCCCAGCCCTGCCACTTAGCTGCTGTGTTGCCTTGGACACATCACTTTCCAGCTCTCAACAGGATTTCCCCATCTGTAAAATGGGCACATATGAGAGGGTGTGAGGATTGAGGGAGGGGACGCACTGATGCCCAGGTGATTCTAGTTTTCTGACATGGCCATGAAGAGAACAGAGTGATCAACTGTCCTGGTTTGTCCAGGCTTTGCCCAGGACATGGGACTTTCAGCCCTAAAACCGGGACCATCAGGGACAAGCCAGGATGGTTGGTCACCCTAGCAGAGCATGGCTGCGAAACAAGGGAACTGCTAAAAATCAGAGTGATGGAGAGAGAAGAGCCCTTCAGGGAGCCTCTGGGGTATTCTCTCCAAAAACCCACCAATCTGGTCCAATCATGAGAAAAGCATCACAGAAACCCAGATTGGGGGGACACTATCCAGGATACCTGGCCGGTACTCCTCAAAACTGTCAAGGTCATGAAAACCAAGGTAGGACTGGGAAACTGTCCCAGACAGAGGATACTGGGCCGGCAGGACAAGCAAACACAGGGTCGTGCCCTGGGATGGATTCTGAAACAGGAAAAAGAATTAATGGAGAAACTCATGAAATCTGAATTAAGCCTAGAATTTAGTTTAGAAAAAAAAGCGCGGGGGGGTGGTTTGGCGGCTTCTCCTGTAGCCTATAATCTCTACCAGAAACCTTTCATTTGGGGCGCCTGGGTGGCTCAGTCGTTGGGCATCTGCCTTTGGCTCAGGGCATGATCCCGGAGTCCTGGGATCGAGCCCCACATCAGGCTCATCCACTGGGAGCCTGCTTCTTCCTCTCCTGCTCCCCTTGCCTGTGTTCCCTCTCTCGCTGGCTGTCTCTCTCTCTGTCAAATAAATAAATAAAATCTTTAAAAAAAAAAAAAAAGAAACCTTTCATTTCACAGACGGGAAACTGACACCAGACATGGGAAGTGAAGAAGGTTCTAGAATCAGTGTCTAGACTCAGCCGCCTCCCACTGCCTTCCTGGGAATCTGCCGACCCTCGACCCTCGTAAGCTCCAGAAGGAAGAGAGAAGAGCATGGTTTTGAAGTCAAGGAATGCAGGTTCAAGGCCCAGCTTTGCCTTTCACTGGCGGTGTGACCTCAGGCAAATCTCTCCCCCTCTCTGTTCCCTGGTTTCCTCATTAGGTGAATGAGCCCATTGAATTCAACAGGCAGGTGTTATTCAGTATTTATTACGTGCTGTGGGCTGGATGGCCATCATCAGACACGAATAAAGCCTAGTCTTGCCACCAGGAAATATATTGTTTTGCCTGAGAGTCCAAAAATACAGATAACCCATCTGACTTCTGGGGATAGTCTCTGTGAAGATATACACCCACACGGCCATGTGGCAGGGCTGAGGCCGCGTGAGAGAAGGCCAGAGAAGGAGGATGAAGGGAGAGCAACCTCTGAGAAGGTGAGATGGAGAAGGCAGCTGGAAACGCCTTCCATCTCCCCACCCCGGGCTTCAGCGCCAATGGCTTATCCGCGGGAGGCGTGGGTTAGAAGGAACGCCAAACCCGCGGGCGCAACATCCCCAGTGGGGCTCTGAGCTTCCCTGCGTTGTTTCCAGCTCCCTGTGGGGTTGGGTAGCAAGTCCTGAGTCCCCACTGTGGGACCTCCCTCCCCAAGTCCCTCACCCATCTGTGGGGTCCGACCCACTCATGTCTCTCCACCCCTGCCACCCTGGGCCACGCAGTCTGCACTTGGCACAGCCCAAGCCCGTTCCACCTCCCAAGGTCCTTGGCTTCTGCCTGGCCTCCGGTCCTCCTCCATAGCAGCCAGGGAGGATGGAGCCCTGAGTTCGAATCCTGACTCTGGCACTTTCTAGCTGTGTGACTTTGTGTGGGTCTCCTCCCCTCTTTGCCACCTCCCTTGGGAAAGGGAGATGAGGACTCTCCTGTCCCTTGGCTCTCCGGAGAATTCGATGGGCCACCTTGTACAACGTAAGTGGGACGTGGTGGGCGCTCCAGGCGGTGACAGGCAGAGATCAACTTCACAACCATTCTGATTGGTGCTGGTGGTGGTGGTGGTGTTTGAGATTTGCTTTGATAGCACAATTACCGGTTCCTTTGTACCCTGCCTAGGCGGCCACCACACACACACGTGCGCACGTGCCCGCTGCACCCTGCCATTCTGCCCCAGGCCCCTGATCTGCCCACGTCCTTGAGATGCATTCTGCCTCAGCCCTGAGGAAGGGGACTGGACTCATCAGTCATTTATAAACCCCTCCTCCTCACTGACCGCCTCCGTGTGACCCGCCCAGCCCCTCAGCGTCCCCCATCTCCATGCAGGTCGGTGGAAGTCGGTGCTGTGGCCACACCCATACCTGGCACGGAGACCCACTGTCCCCTGGTCGGACGCAGCATCCTCCCCAGCCTGGTCCTATGGGACCCCCACGACACCCACCTGGCTGTGCACTTTCTCCAGCTCCTCCTTGCTGACTGACGTCTTGCTCTCCTCCATGCTCCCCAGAAGGAGCTGCACGTCTGACAATAGTGCATGAGTCCTTTTCAGGTCCCTCCGAAGACGCTTCTCCACGTCAAAGTCTCGGTGGCCGATCTGGAAGCCAAGGGAAGGCTCTCATGAGCTAAGACGGCAAAGCAGTAGGCAGGGTCCAAGTTCTCCGGAATCAGGCTTCCCTGGGTTCAAATCCTGCCTCTGCCTCTTACACTGTGGCACCTTGGACAAGACCCTTCTCCTCCCCGAGCCTCAGTTTCCACGTCTGCAGAATGGGAATGGCACCAACCACACGGGGCTGCTATGGGAATTAAGTAGGTGTTTAGCTGAAGGCCTGACTCCTAATAAAGGTACACGAAAATGAGCTGCGCTCATGGATGTTTTCACAGCCTAGAAGCATCCAAAGTCACCGGGTCTCATCTTTTGCACCCAAGACCTCAATATGGCCTCTCCTCACCTTGTAAGAGCCTCCAGGTCAGGTGAGGCCCTCTGGTGACAGAAGCGAGGACAGCAGTCACCCTGCTGGGGCTGAGACGGGATAGGGCTGGAGAGCTCCCAATGGGCTTTTCATGCTATTCGCGTGGGGGTCACGTGGCTGAGTTTATGAAAATTCACTGAGCAGTACGGGGGTGGGGGGGTGGGGGGTACACTGTGCTTCCCCGCATGGATACCACACCTCAGTAAATAGTATTAAAAATAGCTGGGCTGCTTTTGGAGGTCTAAATCAAGTTTTTCTGTCCCTTGAGCTGGTCTCCTTTGCCAGGTGAAGGCACGAGGTCATTTTCTACAGGGGGATGTTACCCAGAAGCGAGTGCCTTCCTTCCCTCGGAATCCTGAATGTATAGGCCCTCCAAGGGGGCAGCTGTCCAGTGGCTCCTGTGGAAGCCACGTCCTGGACTCAGCACCAGGAGGGCGACAACCCCCAGGGGCTGACAGGACAGGCGGAGATGAAGAGGCAGGTGCAGGACTACCCAGGGGCCCGACACAAAACACTGACAGCCTGCGGTCTCCCCCAGAAATGGCACTGTCTGAGCATCTCTGAAACTCGGGAAGAAACGAACAGCCCCCTTCTTGGCCTCCTCAGGAGATCAGCGGAAAGAACACGGCACCGTCGATCAGATGGGGAGTTTTCAAGAAAACGCGGTGTAGGTGTGTCAGTCGTGGGACCCAATTTCTACACACCTGGGTACCTGTGCCTCTCCAGAACCATTTCCTGGGAAGCTCACAATGCCCTGGAATCTTCTAGAAAGAAGGTGGGGTTTGGAATGGGGTGGCCCATGTTTTAAACCCTGGCTTGCCATTTGCTGGCAGGGGGATGTATGGCTGCATTGTGCCACCTCTCTGAACCCAAGGCTCCCTGTCTACAAAAATCAGGTGAAAAAAACCAGAAACTCTATCCTCCCTGTTGAGATAAGACAAGGATCAGGCATGATAATGGATCAGAGGACACTTTGTATGCTGTCAAGCACTTTACAAATATAAAGAATTATGAGTACAGTCTGATGACCTAGAATGCACTTCTCTAGATTCTGTACTGTTTCTCTGCTCCCCGTTTTGAATTCTTTGAAAAATGAGTTGGTTTTTTAAATCTAGCCTCTTTGTTCTCAGATGTATTGCTTTGTTAAGTTTAAAATGCTGGTCTAATGTATATATATATAGAGATATATATATACACATATATATATATACACACATACATACATATATGTGTGTATATATCTCTAATACATATCNCTTTGTTAAGTTTAAAATGCTGGTCTAATGTATATATATATAGAGATATATATATACACATATATATATATATACACACATACATACATATATGTGTGTATATATCTCTAATACATATCTATATATATATAGATAGATAGATATATGTAATCTCACCTGCTGAGCTGAGATCAGAACTGGACATTGTGCCAGGCCCTTTGTCACATGTTATTGCATTTAACTCCTGTGACAATCTCTTAAAAATAGGCATTATTATTATTTTTTTGCCTTTCTAAAAGCAGAAATGGTTTACATTTATAGAGGGCTTTCTAAGTATCACTGTTCTAAACCCTTTATGGGAGTTAACACATTTGGTCCTCAGGCAGAGTCTATTAGTGTGTAGTCTTACCGTTCCCATTCTACAGAGGATAAAGCCGAAGCCTGCAGAAGGGGAAGTCATTGGCCCAAGATCACCCAGCTAGTAAGTGGCAGAGTTCAGATAGGAACTATCCAGCTATCCTGACCGGAAAGAGGTAATTTCAGTGGAATATACGACAAAAGAGGTAGGTTTTGCTCTTTAATTTAAGGCAAGGTGTGGGGGAAGCATAGGGAAGCAGCAGCCGGCTCAGGCTTGGATGGGATCAGGAAGCATCTTAAAGAAGTGGGAGCCAGGTGAGGTACAGGAAGGGCATTCCAAGAAGCCATGCCATGAGCAAAGACAGAGGGCCGAGAAAGTCTTGTATATCTGGTTCCTGGTGATTAACACGAGGGCATTAAACACGGAGGTGGGGCAGGTCGCAGAGCAATAGAAGTTACTGGGGGCCACTCATGTCCTGTGAGCAAGGGGGACTCTTGAGTACCGTCATGGGAAAATGGAGGTACAGCTGGTGAAATTGACACAGAGTAAGTGCTCTAGTCAAGGTGATGGTGTGGCTATGCAGCGGGGATTTGAACCTGGGCAGCTCAGCATTAGAATGCAACGTCTCTAACCACTGCACCATAGGGCCTCGGGGAACCTGAATCATCATTCACTAACTTGAGCCCAGGTGTTTTTACCATGAATGCATTCAAGCAGGCTACTCGGCGTCTCTCTTATTTTTTATCTGTTCTTGCTCTTTACACATCCCCGAGTATAAAGGGCATTCATCTTCCTGCCGGGCGGGTTGGCATCAGGGATATTCCTTGATGTTGGCGCTGACCACGGCTCAGATACTATGACCGTCACTGACTGGGAGACCCTGAAAATGCTGCCACCCCATCTCCTTTCCAGAGGGATCTTTGCAAACACAACTCACAACAAAAATCTCAGACAAGCCACCCTCCCCTTCATAATGAATTGCTACAAGAGAGGAGGGCAAAAAAGAGAGAGAGAGAGGGAGAGCTCATTAGGTTAATGGGAAATAAATGTCATTCTGCAAGTTGACGTTCTGTAGCACAAAGATTCAAATTGGGATAAAGCTGCTGAATAATTAACCAATAAATCTAAATGAAGTTTAGTGTTGTTGTGGGAAACTATATTCAAATCTCAACTGTTTCACCATTTATCATAAAGCCAAATTGTCTGAGGCAGTTGTTAAATGGCTGTTGTCAAGGATCTCTCTGAGCACTTTAAAAATATAATCTGGAAGGGCTGGTAGGGTTAATCAACCACTTTATAGAAGGGGAGGTTGAGGCTAGGAGAGAGAATGGATAACATTCTGGAAAAAATCAACATGGTCAACAAAAGGTTGATTCTAATTAACTGGACCCTAACCATTTTTAAGCAGCACAGTGCCAGACTGTAAAATTACAGGCTTTCAAATAATACAGACTCCATTTCAAATCCACATTGGCCACTAACAAGCTTTATGATCTTGGGCAATTTGCTTCAGATTTTGAGCCTCAATTCTATCATTTATAAGAAGGAACTAATAATACCTTTCTCACAGAATTGTTGTAAAAATCAAATACAGTATGTTAGAAAAAGTTACAGTTATCTACGGGGAGCCTGGGTGGCTCAGCAGGTTAAGCATCTGACTCTTGGTCATGATCTCAGGGTTGTGGGGTCAAGCCCCATGCTGGGCTCCGTGCTCAGCACAGAGTCTGCTTGAAATTCTCTCTCTCTGCTCTCTACCTCTACTCCCCCAGTTTGTTTTCTTTCTCTTAAATAAATAAATAAAATCTTTAATATAAAAAAAAGACTTCAAAAGCAAGAGAGGAATAAAAGAAGCAGCAAAGAAAGGGGGACAATAACCCAATAAATATTAAACACATAATAAGAACATAGAAATAATTTTACACATATCAGTCATTCCAATAAATGTAAATGAATTAGATTCTCCCATAAAAAGTTTGAGACTAAACACTGAATTAAACAAAACACAGTCACACACACACACACACACACACACACACATTTGGAAAGGTTGAACATGAAGGGATTTTAAAAAGGTCTTGCCAGGGGTGCCTGGGTGGCTCAGTGGGTTAAGTCTCTGCCTTTGGCTCAGGTCATGATCTCAGGGTTGGGAGATCAAGAACCACATTGGGCTCCCTGCTCAGTGGGGGAGTCTGCTTCTCCCCCTGCCCCTCTCCTATCTTGTGCTTGTGGGCTCTCTCTCTCTCTCGAATCAATCAATAAAATCTTTAAAAATCAATCAATCAATCAATCAATAAGGTCTTGCAGGCAAACTAAAAGAAATCAAGCAAAATAAAATAAGGCAAAAATCATTCATGGAGAAAAGAAGGACCATATCATAATCAAAGGAACAATATGCTAAGGAAATAAAACAATAATTAACTTAGATGCACCTAAAAACATCATCTCAAAATATATACATGCCCTGGAGAAACTCTTGCCCACGTGCACAGTGAGACATATGTAAGAAGAGTCATGGCACTTTTGTGTCTTAGAACAGAAACAACTAAATATCAACCAGCAGAAGAATGGAATTAAAAATAAAAAGAATGTTGTGTAGCAGTTAAGATGAATGAATTAGAGCTAGACATATTATCAGGGGCTGGTCTCCAAACACGGTACAGAAGGCAACAAAGTAAACTGCAGAATCATATTACTGTATGTGGTTAAAGTTCAAAACTTAATGCCAGGGAATTCCACACTCCAACCACAGGATGATGGTCTCCTCTGGGAAGCAAGGAGGAAGGAAGGAGGGAAGAGTGGGAGCTTTAGGAATGGAAACCAAAGAGCTACCAACTGTTTTTTGTTTTTTTTTTTTTGAAGTGTGTTTTCTTTCCTTAAAAATATCTGAATCTGATACAGCAAATTTTTAATTTATGTGACCCCTGGGTGCTTGGTGCGTAAACACCAATTATATTATTCATTCTACTCTTCCTTGTGTTTGGCAAATGTCTTTTTTTTTTAAGATTTTATTTATTTATTTGACAGAGATAGAGACAGCCAGCTAGAGAGGGAACACAAGCAGGGGGAGTGGGAGAGGAAGAAGCAGGCTCATAGCAGAGGAGCCTGATGTGGGGCTCGATCCCACAACGCCAGGATCACGCCCTGAGCCGAAGGCAGACGCTTAACCGCTGTGCCACCCAGGTGCCCCTGGCAAATGTCTTAATAAAACATTAAAAACTACCAAATGTGATCATTTATTTAAAGGTTCCAGCTTGGTGACTAACACGAAATTAGCATTTTATTCATTTCAAGTCATCTTCTGTTTCCACAGAGAATGTTTCATTTCAGTGATATCTAGGAAAACCTTTCTTTACTGGATTACTTACTTTGTTTCCTCCAGTGGACCATGCTGAATAAAATGCCACCTTCTCCCAGGGATGTCCCTTTATCATTCTAGAATCAAATATTGGGGTGGGCTCTCTTGCACTAATGCTAAGGAAAGAGTAACCCCAATGGCTCTGCAGTCAATGGCCTGGTTTGCTTGGCTGAAACACTAGAAAATTCAGAGCAGGAAAATGATAAAGCTTTCCTGTAGATTCCTTCAGCTTCCGACACTGACACTCCATGCCATGGTGGTCCTGCTCTAGGATTCACTCACTTCATCAATTAAAAAAAAAAAATACAGGGGGGCCTGGGTGGCTCAGTCGGTTAAGCATCTGCCTTCAGCTCAGGTCATGATCCCAGGGTCCTGGGATCGAACCCCACGTCGGGCTCCCTGCTCCGTGGGGAGCCTGCTTCTCCCTCTCCTGTTCCCCCTGCTTGAGCTGTCTCTCTCTCGCGCTCTCTCTTCTGTCAAATAAATAAATAAATAAATAAATAAATAAAATCTGTTAAAAAATACATAATAAGTGGCTATTTATCTAAGGTCTGGCTGCCCCAGATGACCACGTGAAGAGGGGCTCACATTCCTTTGTGACCAGATAGAGTAACTGGTGACAGACAGTGAGATCGTTGCTAATTAAAAGACAGTGAATGCCTGTTAAGCAAAGGCCTTCAAATACACTCCTGTGATACTTTAAAAGAAATCATAGAAGCCACAGGCATCTCTCTCCGATGATGGGGTTTCACACAGTGGCAACACGGGCAGGGCAAGGAATATTTGGGCGACGGAAGAGTGATTCCTCCCAACTGGGAAATCAGGAGCTGGTGCTGTGCTCTGCTGGCTGCTTTATTTACAGCTGTGGCTTTTTTTTGCAAAAGGGGAGGTTGATTTTGTGCTCAGAGGACATTTGGTCATGTCTGTAGACATTTCTGGTGGTCACAACGGAAGGGAGATGGTATGCTGCTGGCGTTTCGTAGGTAGGGGTCAGGGATGCTTCTTAACACCCTAGGGTACACGGGACAGCCTCCCTACAACAAAAGATGCTGCGGCTTGAAATGTCCACGGTGGCGCAGTTGAGAACCTTGGCATACAGCCATGGCAACCTCCCCGCAGGGCTCTGCCCTCCGGAAGCTCAGAGCTCTTCATTAATAGCTCACCCAAAGCCATGTCGACAGAAGTGGCCCCAGCTAGGGTTTCAAGCTACATTTGCTTGACTCTGAGCCTGGCTGCCTCTAGCAAAAGTCTTGTTCTCACGAGGCCAGCTGTGAACACAGTCGCCATTCACATTCACCCCCCTTAAAGCAAGGGCTGCCTACCCTCCCTCCCCGACAGCTGCTGAAGGCAAGGCGACCTCGTCTGTCCCTTCTGGCTAGGCCTGCTCTGTTTATTCTCATGGTCCTTCCAAGAACCCTGCTGTGAGTGGACCCCAGAAGGTCTCCTTGGAAGAGCCAGTGAGTGTGGACAGGGCCGGAACTGATGGGCCAGGGGGCACTTGGGAGGAGCAGGTGAAGGCTGGCTAACCCGACTGGCCTCTGGCTTTTGCTGAAGACTTATCGAGCTGTCCTCCCCCTTGAATCTGTCTCTCTGAGCAGGGCCTGGAGGCAGGGAATGTGTTCTCTCGAACGCCTGCTGGTGCTTCCCTCTTACCTGATCGCAGAGGGTTCCAATCAAGCCTTCCAAATCCTGCTTCTCATGGAGGACCATCTGCTTCTCCTCGTACTCTTGCTCCAGCTGCATTTCCAGCTGGCGGAGCTGCGGGCACAGAGGGCAGATGCAGACACAGGATTAATGAGCTCCATCTGGACAAAGACCACAAGGCAGGGAGACCGTCTGAGGAGGGGGGAATGTGATGCTCGCGGCCCCCTGCCCTGTTCCACAAAGGCCACCCTAGCGACTAGGAAGGGGTGTCTCTGTCGGAGAACTCAGGAGCCTAAAAGCTTGGGAGCCCGACAATTATGGGGAGAGCTGGCCAGTGATGGCAAGCCCCGTGCCACTCACTGCGCAGCCCTCCCCCGCAGTGCCCTACCTGTTCCCTAACAGCTGTTTCCTTCTTATGCCAGGACCTTGACCTTGCTTGAATATTTGCAAATCTTGGCACTCTGGCTTTTTAAGGCTCTGGGCAACATGATACCCAACATATTAAAAGGTAGCCACCTTCTTTATCAAATAGACTATGAATCCATTAAAAAAAATGCATTTGCCATTACTTGGTGTTGTGGATTACATGTTTGGTCTCTCCCAAATTCCTATGTCGAAATTCCTTTTTTTTTATTATAATAATATTTTTATTATATTATGTTAGTCACCATACAGTACATCCCTGGTTTCTGATATAAAGTTCGATGGTTCATTAGTTGCATATAACACCCAGTGCACCATGCAATACGTGCCCTCCTTACTACCCCTCACCGGTCTATCCCATTCCCCCACCCCCCTCCCCTCTGAGGCCCTCAGTTTGTTTCTCAGAGTCCATAGTCTCTCATACTTCATTCCCCCTTCTGATTACCTATGTTGAAATTCTAACACCCCACCACCACCACTCGGTGCAGTATTATCTGAAGACCAGCCTTTGGGAGATAATTGGGTTTAAGTAAAATCCGGAGGATGGAGCCCCCGTGCTGGGATCAGGGCCCTTACAAGAAGAGATTGCAAAGAGCTTGCTTCTCCTGTCTCTCTCCACCACCTGAGGACCCAGCAAGCAGGCAGCTGTCTGCAAGCCAGGAGGAGGGCCCTCACCAGATGCCCAATCTGCTGGCACCTTGATCTTGGACTTCCCAACCTCCAGAACTGTGAGAAATGAATGTCTGTCGTTTCAGCCCCCAGTCTGGGATACTCTGCTAGAGCCGTCCAAACAGACTAAGACATTTGGCTCCGGGCAACTCATTTCATTTCATTGGCTCTGATTTCTCTAATCACCCAGCAAAGGCAGGTGTTCTCCGCTAAAGTGAATACCCCACGATAACCGCTTTGCACACCCTCCTCCCCGCCAGCCTCTCTCCTATATGCTACCTGGCCCACCCCTTCGTCTTCCCTTTCCATGCTGTATCAATGACCCTATTGCACCGATGGGCAAACTGAGTCAGAAAGACGTTCTAAGGCCCCTCCTCCTAAGTGAGGTGCCGCTAAGAGCAGTTCCCGTTCTACCTCCTGACCCCGGCTCTTCTGTCTCCCCAGACAGCCGTCACCATTCCCACCCAGGTCGCTAAAACAACTGATTTCCTGCCACGGCGGGAAAGACGGAGCAGAGCAGATGCTAGGTGAAATCCACGTGAGTGTCTGCCGTCAGGAGAAAAATACCTTTCTCTGACCTCGCTCCCTCCCTTTATAAATCTGTCCACGGAAAAGCCTCGGGAGGGCCTGGGTCACATCTCCACCTCAGCGGGGTTCCGGCTCAGGGCACTCATGATGCTTTGAGGCACCTTTAGAATGCACAAGAAGATGTGCAACCTTCACACGAGGCCGTGGAGGCAGGGACTGAGGGCTTCCATCTCCTGAGCCATGGAGGCCAAAAAAAAGTACTGATTGATGGTCACTTATATAGAAAGCAAGTCCATTTCACAACTCTAAGAGGGAGAGACACAAGGCCCTCTGTTCATATCTGCTTTTAGATGCAGACTGGCAAAGCTAAAACGCATTTTGAAAAATACACAAAATAATAAAAAACTCTGTATCAAGCCAGGCAAAGTTTTCTGGAGTGTGGTTCTGCAGGATGTCTCTCCATGGCGCTCACAAGCGTGATGGGTACATAGGTGGTGGAGTCCATGCTGGAATGAGTGTGAGAACCACTGAGTTAAGTCAAGGCTTCAGTGCAAGACTTATCAGAGCCTTTGGCAAATTCATGTGTGGGAAGCACTAAAGGATATGGCACTGCCCAAGGCTGCCTTCTATAAACGCTTCCTAAAACTGCCTTCCATGGTCCAAACATTTGCAAAAGAAAAAAAATTTTTTTAATCTAGCATTTTCAGTAAGAGACTGGGCTTTGGAGTGAGACAGACCTAAGCTTCAACTCCTAGCTTGGCTACTTCCCGGCTGGGTAACTTTGGGCAACTCACTGCACCATTTTGAACTCTGGTTTCCTCATCTGTGAACCAGGACCGCAAACCTCACAGAGTTCTTCAGAGGGGCAAGGAAGCCGATGGACATCAAGAACCCAGCCTGGTGCACGGCGCCCACTGGGTGTTCAAAGACTCCCATTCATTTCTCCCAGATATGTAAGAATGGAAAAGAAGCAGAAACTGGCCCCGCAATGCAAACTCCCAGCACTTTACAGTTTACAACAGCTCCCAGCACTTAACAGTTTACAAGCTACTGCCCATTCTTTTATCTCATCTTCACAATCGCAGAAGGCGGCAGAACATTTCCTATCATTGCTTCTATGTCATAGATGAGAAAACAGAGTCTCAGGGAGGTTCTGAAACAGGACTCAGGGACACACAGGTCTGGATGAATTCAAAATCATTGACTGAATCACACCCAGGAGCAAGGAACCACCCGGCTGGGTTCGCTGGCTCCTCTGAAGGGCCCGCTGCCCGGAAATCCACTCTTGCTTGTAAGTTTCCAACAAACAAGGATTCCATGACAAAACTGCGCCGTGTTTCCCCATCTGAGATCTCCTTGAGTCTTCACCGTAAGTCGTCACATCATCCCATCTTACGGATGAGAACAGTGATGCTTCTTAGCAAGGTTATGGGGTTCCTCCAATGCCCCACACTTGGTAGTTGACCACATGGGGACCTGACCCAAGCATGACTTGACTCCATGACTCCAATTTAAGCAGCGACTTTGGCCTTCTCGTGCATCCTATAAACTGGTTCGCAGTGCTGGATACAGAGTAAGGAGGCAAGGAAGAGCATGGATTGGAGTAGGGGTTAAGGCTTTTAAATCACTTTCCCAAGAAGGCTTGGTTGTTAAGGTAAAATCTGGAGGATGGAGCCCCCGTGGCAAATATCCAATCCAAGAGTCTGGGAATTGCAACACCCAGGCCCTCAAGCCCTTCAGTCTAGAGGCCTCTGCAGACAGACCACTGAGGGAGCCAATAACAGGAGTCAGCTTTGGGAAATGCTCCTCTGCCCCTTCTAGGAGATCCAAAGGTACACGAGACAATGAAGGACCTGGCGGGTTCCCACCACAAGAAAACCTGTTCACTGAGCCATAACCTACAGCTTTCCAACCATTCTACTTAAAAGATTCATTTTCTATTCATATCAGCCAATGCACCTGTAAGGATGTTAACTCGGCATTGGTTAGAGTAACAGAAAATCCGAAAATCCTCACTGCCCAACCACAGGAGACTTGTTGAACAGATTACAGCACATGCCTAAGGTGGGCTGCTTTTAAAACTCTTAAATATGTAAGTTAGCTCTGTATTTACTGACATGGAAAGAGGCCCAGCACACACCGCTGAGGGAAAATAGCAGGCTTCAAGAAAGCATGACCCCATTTAGGGAAAACGATATCTCAACAAATATGCATGCGTGTGTGTACGATGACAGAGAGCTATGAAATGACTTTTAAAATAGTAATAATGATGGTTTCTAGGTGGTAAGATTGCAAGGATTTATTGCTTTCTTACCCACTGTTTGAAATGTCTGCAAGAGCTTGGATGAAATGTTAAGAAATTATTTGCAAAGGAAATAGCCAGAGGAAAGTAGGCCCCTTCTTGAAACCTCGAAGTCCTTACCCAAGGTATAAAGTCACATGGCATTATGGGCTTTTGGCAGAAACCTTGGGGTGATGATGCTTGACAGTTCCAGAGGCTTCTGGAAGTTCTAGAACCATATTTAAGATAGGTACTTCTGCTCTAGCACTGCTGACAGCTAAGGTCGTAGGGGATTGCAGGAACGGTCTGTCCCCAAGTCCTAGAATCCACCCCCCCACACACACACATAGCCCACTCTAAGGACGAGGGCATCAGGACGGAACCTGCCAGGGCCCAAGGGCACAGCTCACTTGCTGGTCACATACCCGCTTCTGGCAGGACTGACGGACATCTTCCAGCTCCTCCTCCTGGTCCTCACGGTCCTTTTGGTGCATCTGTTTCATCCGCTCGATCTCCAGCTCAAACCGCTGGCGGAGCTGGGGGACGGCAAGGACAGCGGTACATGAGGGCTACCCATACCAACCATGCCATCCTGGGTATCCCCCCTGCATTTTTCATTTCTGGAGTGCGGGGATGAGAGTCAAGTCATCCCCTGGGCACCCAGGAAGGTCAGAAATGATTGATAGATAGCCCACGTGCTGCCTCTATCCCTTCCTGAGGTCATTACCAGCATCGCTAATCCATCACACGCTTTCCCTCTGAATTTAGATGGAAGACTCCTTCAGGATCCTTCTCAAAAAAATTTTTTTAAAGATTTTATTTATTTATTCAACAGAGGTAGAGACAGCCAGAGAGAGAGGGAACACAAGCAGGGGGAGTGGGAGAGGAAGAAGCAGGCTCACAGCGGAAGAGCCTGATGTGGGGCTCGATCCCATAACACCGGGATCACACCCTGAGCCGAAGGCAGACGCTCAACCGCTGTGCCACCCAGGCGCCCCCCTTCTCAACACTTTTAACACGAAACAAATGTGTCATCCCTGAAGCAAGCATCAGTGAGGGTTTTTTGGATGGATGGATAGGTGGGTGGATGGATGGTAGCACAAATGTTTATGCATGAAGACAGGAAAGCCTGCAGAGGGAGATCACTTGCCTAAAATGTCACCTTGGACAATTCACTGTGCCGCTGATTACTTTGTGGAAAACCCCCCACCTAAGGATGCTTTTACGAGAATTCGATGAGATCGCAGGTATAAAACACCTAGCACATCGCCTGGCACACGAATGTGACGTTCTCTTTTGCAAGCAGACAGGAGGCAAAAAAGAAAGCAAGCAAGCAAGCAAGAAAGAAAGAAGGAAGGAAAGGGAGGGAGGGGGGAGGGAGGAAGGAGACAGGAAGGACTGCCCCCTCCCTTCCTGGAAGACAAAATTAAGAGCTGTGTCCCCGTAAAGGAGATGAGTTTTAAATGAGAGCTTCCAAAACTTGCTCAGAGCCGACAAATAGCCGCCTACAAAGTCAGATGTTCAAACCAGGTGATGTTGTATAGAAGGTTCTAGAATTGGAAGTAGATGTTATGGGTTCCTGCTGTGGTTCTAGATGTTCCTTTCTTGATCTCTGTAATTAAGGGACTGACCCAAGCTCTTGCTTCTCAAATTCCGTGGCGTGTTAGCATTAAATAACGCAATTTTTAGGGGCGCCTGGGTGGCTCAGCCATTAGGTCATGATCCCAGTCCTGGGATGGAGCCCCCCATCGGGCTCCCTGCTCGGCGGGAAGCCTGCTTTTCCCTTTCCCACTCCCCTTGCTTGTGTTCTCTCTCTCGCTATCTCTCTCTGTCAAATAAATAAAATTTTTAGAAAAATAATGCGATTTTTAAAAATATGCATTTCGGGGCTTCACCCTAGACCCGCGGGATCAGAATCTCCAGGGCGTAGCCTCCAAGAATCTACACTTCCAACCTTCCCTTTATCTGCAGTCTCATGCTGTTGGTCATGAAGCAGCATTTGGAATCCATTACCACGGACAGGTTACAATGTAGAAACTGACTTTCTGATCATTTACCACACCACCCAGAGCCTTGCACCCAGCCTCCAGAAGGTTACAATTGCTGTCCCTCGTGTGGAAATTAAATTGGGAAAGAAACAATCTTGGTCTTTTCAAATGTTGACAATATTCTCTACCATGCAGGACCGTGGTGGAGAGGCAAAAGGATAGAGCCCCTATTACAGTTCCTGGCATAAAGTAGGCTCACTTTAAATGTCAACCTCCCTCCTCGCCTCCTTTAAAATGACAGAGGTTATGGGAAGATAATCCAAAACGAAGAGCTTAAGCAAGTAAATATAATATTTCTTTTTCATTTTTTTTCTAGCCTCTTGGACACTCCTGACATCTGCAATACCATTTATGTCAAGCATATATGAGTTAACATAAAATTCCCTGGAAAAAGTGCTATATCGTGATCAATAAATATCTCCCGGATGTCTACAAGGGCGCAGTGTGGCGTGAGGTTCTGGGCGAAGCTGAAGACGGATTCAAGTGTTGCGTCAGCCTTCTGTGTGCACTGAGGATGGAAAATTAGAAAGGATGCATTAGCTTTCGGGTCCCTGAGGTCACCGGAGTACATGTCTGCTCCTGAGCAACAAGGGGTCCCCTGGTGGTATCTTAAAGAACACACAGAAGTTTCCAAAGTGCTCGCTTTATTCTTGACTCTGGGTTCCTATGTGAGCTGCGCCATCCTCCTTGTCCCTGAAAACACTCTACATAGATATTCCACCTCCTTTTTCAACCTCCATGGACTCCTAGCTGGAGCTGGGGGAAGCCAGGGGAGGGACAAGGCTCCAGTTTCACTGTACAGATGAGGAGACTGAAGTCTAGAGAAGACAGGGGGCTTGCTTTAGGTCATAGAGGCTGAGTGGCCTTGAGGACCCCCTGTGGATGTGACTGTATTTCAGCTCCTTGAATGCCACAAGACTTTCCTGCGCCCAGGACTTTGCACAGGCTGTTCCTCCTACCTGGAACTCTCTTGATGCCAACTTGGAGTCATCCTTCAGTAAATGTCACTTCCTCCAGGAAGTCTTCTCTGATTGTTCCCCAACCCTGCTCCCAAGACCAGATATGCAAATTAAACTTTCTCAGGATACTCTGCATGACTATAAACTTCCAGAAGGTAGAAGGCACATCTGTCTTGTTTTGTTTTGAGAGAGAGAGTGAGTGGTGGGGAGGGGCAGAGGGAGAGGAAGAAGGAGAGAATCCCAAGCAGGTTCCACGCTGAGCATGGAACCTGATGCAAGGCTCGATCTCACGACCCCGAGACCACGCCCTGAGTTAAAAGCAAGAGTCAGATGCTTAACGAACTGAGCCACTCAGGTGCCCCTGTCTTGTTTATACCTGCAACCTTGGCACCCACACCTTGCCTGGTGCAAAGAAAGCGCTTGATAAATTCTCGTTGGCTGAGTGAGTTAAAAGAACTCGGTTTCGAAACTGCCTCAGATTCCACCCCTCCATGCCCA
Organism: Ailuropoda melanoleuca; assembly: GCF_002007445.2. Lineage (NCBI taxonomy): Eukaryota > Metazoa > Chordata > Mammalia > Carnivora > Ursidae > Ailuropoda > Ailuropoda melanoleuca. The sequence goes on from NC_048229.1 coordinate 23,242,748, forward strand.
CCACACCCGGGGCTCAGTGCTTAGCAGGTTCCCTGCCGGCGGAATGCGGGTACGTGAGAAGCCAGGGCAGGCACCCCCACCTTCCCACTCCCTCACCCCACTCAGAGTTCGTCCGCTCTACCTCTGTGTGCTACCCAGTCAGATTTTCTCGAAAAAGGGGTCCCCTGCCTTATAACCGCTTTGAAATCACTGCCACTTGTGAAATGCCACATGAGAAATTTCTTTCCAGCTAAGCCTCAGGAAAAGCCTTTGCTTCCCCTCGAGAAGCTGGTTTGTTTTTACCTTGGGATAGCAAAGTGCACGCAACTCCCATTTCCTTTTTCTCTCTGGCCACCAGGAATTTTAGAGCTGAAGCCATTAAGGATATACGATCCTACGTTCTGTGCATCCGCTTATTAATTCACGATCCCCAAACCTCCTGGGTGTCTACTTTACTATGTGTGTGCTTCTGGCTTGGATTGTTTTATTTACAATTTTTCTGTTTTATGATGCATATGTTCTCTAAGCTGCTTCGAAGTCTTTGTGGGAGGAGGCGGGCATATGAACAAATGAGCCGACAAAGAAAATATTCATCGGATACTTCGTTAAGCGTGCTGGTATTAGGGTAGTCGACATTCCTGCCTTATTCCCCTTAGTGATTTTGTGTTTCCCGAAGGCTAGTGCACCAATCTTCCTGGAGGTCGTGCCCAGCGCTGTGCAGGCAGCAGATGCTATGAACTCAGATAGCATGGACTCCAGATCCCATCCCTGGCACCCCCTCTGTGTCTCCGAGCCTCAGCTTCCACATCTATGAAGTGGGGATCATACTGACGTCGGCCTTGCAGGATGGGAGGAGTGGGTTAGATCGGGAAGGACCTGAATGCCAGCCCTGAATGTTGAAAGGGTCTTGGGGCTAATAGGGAGCCACAGCAGAATGAGGAACCACTGAGTGAGGCAAGGTGCCGGTGTTGCATTTCGATAACCCCCTCCTGCCCTGGAGCCAGTATGGGACAGGGCATCGGCCTGGGACAGAGCTTTCCTACCTGTTCCAGCTGCTTGATGGTGTTTTCTTGCTGGTTCTGGACTTTCTGTTGCTCGAGGGCGCTGGATTCCAGCTTCCAGAGCCTCTCCTTCAAGCCAGCGACACAGTTTTCCCCCAGAGAGGATGACCCCAACAGCTCCCTCTTATGGGCCTGCAGCGTCTCCACCTCCTGCTTCAGCTGCGACGTTTCCTGCTCCTTTTGCTACAGACACCGAGGGGGCAGAGATCCGGAGTCACGTGACCACACGTCCCCTCCATCAGGGAGTAACCTGCCATCCCTACCTTGGCCTGGAAACCCTGGCAGGACCCCCTGTGCCCCACCGAGGGCTGCTCCCTGGGACAGCTCGCACAAGCAAGGGTGGGGGCCTTTGTGGGGGAATAACATCACGGCCCCCAGAGTGAGACCCCAAAGCACATAAAGGGAGCTTTTGCCCACTTGCAAGCCGTGCACCTGCCGAGGTGGGGATTGAGACACTGGGGCAGCAAGGCGAGGTGTCCAGAAACGACTCGTCCAGGTTCGAAAGTCAGCTCCAGGGTCAAAGAACTTTGGGCTAGATCAAGAAATTGCTGAATGCCAAGCTGAGCGCTCTCTTGGGGGTAGCAGGGAGCCATAGAAGGGTGAGGAGCAACTGAGTAAAGTGACCGAGTCATATTTTAATAAGCTCTCTCTGCTCTGAAAGCTGTGTGAGACAGGGCCCTGCCCCCGGATGGGGCGACAGAAACTCATTCTTGGCCCAGCCCCTCCTACCTCCCAGGCGGGCACCTTGAAAGTGCTCGGCAGATCTGATAATGACTCTTCCAACTGCTGTTTGTTGTATTCAGGCACCGTGGGACCCATGACTCCAGCTGGCTGGCGGACCGGCATATACCCCCCAGAGTTCTCTCCCTCTCACTATTTCCCTTGGGTGCACAGGGATGGGGTTCCTGGAAGCCAGCAACTAAGAGCCTAGAGGGCCCCATGCACCTCCCCCACCGTCCCTTACCTTCAACTGTTGCTGAAGCTGGCCGAGCTCCCACCGGATGCTGGTGTTCTCCTGGGTCACTTTCTCTCGAAGGCCCTTCTCAAACACCGACTCCCCCAGGGCCTGGGCAAGCTGCATATCAAACCTGTTCAAGCACAGCGCATGTCACCGCAGTGTGGCGGGGACCCCTGCGACTGGGGGGTGGGGTGATCGGACAAGGGCTGGAGAGAGGCCGTGAGCTTGCCGGGAACCACAAGAGAGAGGCAGAGAGAGGGAGGGAAAGATGGGAGGTTTTGCTTGGTGCTTTCATGTAAGGCTACGGATGTGCTGGAGGAATCTAGAACGCCAGAGAGCAACTTGTAGGGTTCATACAGAGTTTTCACAAAAATAATGGAGACTTATGAAACACAATAAAATACATGAGTGAAAACCAGGCTAGAATAAAACTATATACAGAAAAAGAAGAAAAAACATAGAGAATGAGAGAAAAATCTCATCTATCTGGTTTGCCCATACATGTGAAGACTCTTTACATCCACAAGGCCCAGGTTTGGGGTCTAATAGGCACTGATCGGTGAAGGGATGGAAGTACCTAGCTGTACAAACAAGACGGAGTCTACACTGGGTCCCCTACAGGCTATCGTCTGGCTTCTGCACTTGTCAGCCATGGTAGAGCCCAGTGATTCTTGATAAAAGGCTGGACATTAACACATTCGGTCTTGCTTTCATTTGTTTCCCTAGCAGAAAACACAGAGACTCGACAGTCCTCTTGGGGGCTGTCCCAGGACTCAGGAAATGCCTCGTCTGGGGCCCACCTGCCCCTCCACGATGGTGACAGGGAGTGAGAAGCACCTCCCGGATTTGATATCATTCCATGCAGCTGCCTTGAGCTTCTCTCCTTTTCCCAGACAAGGAAACCAGTAGAGAAGTTTCTGCCAAACTTCAGTAAGATGTGACCTTGGTCTCTTGCCCTTGGCCCACACGGAAAGCCCCCATGGCTCCAAGAAACTGGATGTGGCCAGAATGGCTGAAAGGGCGTGGTGTCTGGGCCCCGGCAAGAAGAAAGTCTCCCCTGTTCCAAGACTATCCAATGTATCTTAACACTAGATGGTCATTCAAAGCCTCAGACTCCTGAGAGAGCCCATCGTGAGTCACATGAGGGAGTCCTCCTGTTGGAAGAGCCCAGGAGCTTTCTGATTGGCTGATGGTGACATCATTCAAGAGGCACCACTGGCCCCCTGGAAAGGGAAACATTGCGGTGGTAATAACGCTCCAGAGTCCCAGAGTGCCGGGCTCTGCGCTAGGGTCCGTGTAGTTCTTGTAACGATTCAGCAAGAAACATGTAGTGATACCCGTTTTACAAAAGGGGAGGCTGAGGTTCAGAGAGGCAGAGTGATTCGGCCCCAAATGCCAGCCGGCATCCAGCTTCTCTGCAGTCTTATTGAGCCCCCCCATCTAATTGGCACGGGTGGGGGCAGATGGTGGGGGCCAGGCAGCCACAGAGGGTTCTGTGGAGTCCCTGACCTAACAGGCCACCTGATGCCAAAGAATGGCTCCTACAGAGACCCGACCTTCTGGAACACATGACCGACCAACTGCCTGAGGCCAGAAGGATTCACACACCCTCTTCACCCCACCCGAAGCAGGTCTGGGGTCTAACCTCCAGTGAGTGTGCGAGTTGGTGAGCCCAGCACAGGCCTCACCGCATGGAAGCGCAGCGGGCTGGGAGCTCCATCAGCCCTCGGAACGGAGCTCTGTGACCCGTGGGGTAACCGTGACAACAAGAAGCCAAGCTCAGATGGAACCACTTTGGGCCGCTGTGGACTTAGAAACCATAGTGAGGACAGGGAAACTTGATGGGCATGGAGACATCAGTCCATCCAGAGCCCAGCAAACCGAGGAGGCGCTTACATCTACACTTTGGTTAGACTTAGGTATGAGGAAGTGTTGCTCCCTTCTAGATCCTTCCCCACTACAGTCATTTTGCCTGATTTCCCATCATTAGAGTGAGGCTTCTATTGTCTATAGGCTCCCTGCTAAAATGCCAGTCCACCTAGAAAGATAATGGCTGCCGTCTGCAGTGATCTTTAAAACATGAGTTAATGTCTGCCAGGAGATGGTAGAGGGACAGGCAACATCACAGACAGGTAAGTCTTAGGGGGAAGCAACGTAAGTATGAGGAAATGGGGACTTTCCCAGGGGACCCCCACTGGGAGGGTCTTGAGTACCTAGAAGGGAGGATTCTGCCCAAGGGCTGGCAGGGAAAGACCAGAGAGATGGAATTTTCTGGTTGCATAAACTCCATGGACAGCCCCCATCCCCATCAGAGAGCAGAAACCCTCCATATAACCGCTCAGAACAGGAGCAGAGGGGCACCTGGGTGGCTCAGTCGATTAAGCATCTGCCTTTGGCTCAGGTCATGATCTCAGGGTCCTGGGATCGAGTTCTGAGTGGGGCTCCCTGCTCAGTGGGGAGCCTGCTTCTCCCTCTCCCCTGCTTGTTTTTTCTCTCCCTTTTTCTCAAATAAATAAAATTAAAAAAAAAAAAAAAAAAGAACAGGAGCAGAACCCACAGATGAAGGCTGAGATTGTCATAACTGGCAGAAACCCTGGGGGGAGACGGGAGTCCCCACGTCCCGGTTTACCGATGGGGTCTGTAGGAGCTATTCTTCGGCCATAAGTCCAAGACTTCTTTTGGAACCTCAGTCTCTCTCTGGCCCAGCGAGGTGATAACATTTGATGAGGTCACACAGGAAATGGCCCAGGTAGGACAAAGCCATTTTCCCCACCGCAAGCACAAGGTTCAGCCAGAGTCCCCAGGAAGGTGGAAAAGGAAACAGAGGCAGGTATCAATAAAGATTAAAGAAACCTCTCTTGTTTTGGAAGGGCATTGCTAACAGCCCCCCAAAGATCCTTTTATTTTTTTCACATGAAGAAGCGAGCTCAGAAAAGCTCCAAGTGAGAGAAGTANAGAGTTTTCACAAAAATAATGGAGACTTATGAAACACAATAAAATACATGAGTGAAAACCAGGCTAGAATAAAACTATATACAGAAAAAGAAGAAAAAACATAGAGAATGAGAGAAAAATCTCATCTATCTGGTTTGCCCATACATGTGAAGACTCTTTACATCCACAAGGCCCAGGTTTGGGGTCTAATAGGCACTGATCGGTGAAGGGATGGAAGTACCTAGCTGTACAAACAAGACGGAGTCTACACTGGGTCCCCTACAGGCTATCGTCTGGCTTCTGCACTTGTCAGCCATGGTAGAGCCCAGTGATTCTTGATAAAAGGCTGGACATTAACACATTCGGTCTTGCTTTCATTTGTTTCCCTAGCAGAAAACACAGAGACTCGACAGTCCTCTTGGGGGCTGTCCCAGGACTCAGGAAATGCCTCGTCTGGGGCCCACCTGCCCCTCCACGATGGTGACAGGGAGTGAGAAGCACCTCCCGGATTTGATATCATTCCATGCAGCTGCCTTGAGCTTCTCTCCTTTTCCCAGACAAGGAAACCAGTAGAGAAGTTTCTGCCAAACTTCAGTAAGATGTGACCTTGGTCTCTTGCCCTTGGCCCACACGGAAAGCCCCCATGGCTCCAAGAAACTGGGCGTGGCCAGAATGGCTGAAAGGGCGTGGTGTCTGGGCCCCGGCAAGAAGAAAGTCTCCCCTGTTCCAAGACTATCCAATGTATCTTAACACTAGATGGTCATTCAAAGCCTCAGACTCCTGAGAGAGCCCATCGTGAGTCACATGAGGGAGTCTTCCTGTTGGAAGAGCCCAGGAGCTTTCTGATTGGCTGATGGTGACATCATTCAAGAGGCACCACTGGCCCCCTGGAAAGGGAAACATTGCGGTGGTAATAACGCTCCAGAGTCCCAGAGTGCCGGGCTCTGCGCTAGGGTCCGTGTAGTTCTTGTAACGATTCAGCAAGAAACATGTAGTGATACCCGTTTTACAAAAGGGGAGGCTGAGGTTCAGAGAGGCAGAGTGATTCGGCCCCAAATGCCAGCCGGCATCCAGCTTCTCTGCAGTCTTATTGAGCCCCCCCATCTAATTGGCACGGGTGGGGGCAGATGGTGGGGGCCAGGCAGCCACAGAGGGTTCTGTGGAGTCCCTCACCTAACAGGCCACCTGATGCCAAAGAATGGCTCCTACAGAGACCCGACCTTCTGGAACACATGACCGACCAACTGCCTGAGGCCAGAAGGATTCACACACCCTCTTCACCCCACCCGAAGCAGGTCTGGGGTCTAACCTCCAGTGAGTGTGCGAGTTGGTGAGCCCAGCACAGGCCTCACCGCATGGAAGCGCAGCGGGCTGGGAGCTCCATCAGCCCTCGGAACGGAGCTCTGTGACCCGTGGGGTAACCGTGACAACAAGAAGCCAAGCTCAGATGGAACCACTTTGGGCCACTGTGGACTTAGAAACCATAGTGAGGACAGGGAAACTTGATGGGCATGGAGACATCAGTCCATCCAGAGCCCAGCAAACTGAGGAGGCGCTTACATCTACACTTTGGTTAGACTTAGGTATGAGGAAGTGTTGCTCCCTTCTAGATCCTTCCCCACTACAGTCATTTTGCCTGATTTCCCATCATTAGAGTGAGGCTTCTATTGTCTATAGGCTCCCTGCTAAAGTGCCAGTCCACCTAGAAAGATAATGGCTGCCGTCTGCAGTGATCTTTAAAACATGAGTTAATGTCTGCCAGGAGATGGTAGAGGGACAGGCAACATCACAGACAGGTAAGTCTTAGGGGGAAGCAACGTAAGTATGAGGAAATGGGGACTTTCCCAGGGGACCCCCACTGGGAGGGTCTTGAGTACCTAGAAGGGAGGATTCTGCCCAAGGGCTGGCAGGGAAAGACCAGAGAGATGGAATTTTCTGGTTGCATAAACTCCATGGACAGCCCCCATCCCCATCAGAGAGCAGAAACCCTCCATATAACCGCTCAGAACAGGAGCAGAGGGGCACCTGGGTGGCTCAGTCGATTAAGCATCTGCCTTTGGCTCAGGTCATGATCTCAGGGTCCTGGGATCGAACTCTGAGTGGGGCTCCCTGCTCAGTGGGGAGCCTGCTTCTCCCTCTCCCTCTGCCCCTCTCCCCTGCTTGTTTTTTCTCTCCCTTTTTCTCAAATAAATAAAATTTAAAAAAAAAAAAAAAAGAACAGGAGCAGAACCCACAGATGAAGGCTGAGATTGTCATAACTGGCAGAAACCCTGGGGGGAGACGGGAGTCCCCACGTCCCGGTTTACCGATGGGGTCTGTAGGAGCTATTCTTCGGCCATAAGTCCAAGACTTCTTTTGGAACCTCAGTCTCTCTCTGGCCCAGAGAGGTGGTAACATTTGATGAGGTCACACAGGAAATGGCCCAGGTAGGACAAAGCCATTTTCCCCACCGCAAGCACAAGGTTCAGCCAGAGTCCCCAGGAAGGTGGAAAAGGAAACAGAGGCAGGTATCAATAAAGATTAAAGAAACCTCTCTTGTTTTGGAAGGGCATTGCTAACAGCCCCCCAAAGATCCTTTTATTTTTTTCACATGAAGAAGCGAGCTCAGAAAAGCTCCAAGTGAGAGAAGTAATATTTAATTATATGCAGACCAAGTTCAAAATCGTTGCCACTCCCATGAAAATATAATGCAGCTTGCCACCTCCTGCACCTCTCATAACATTTTTCTGTATTTTTATCCCAGGCTAACAAAAAGAGGCGGTATCTTATCTTTTTGTCTTCTACAAAGTCTCCATTGGAGGTCATCTGACTCAAAGCGGGACCCTGAACACCGCTANCACTGGCCCCCTGGAAAGGGAAACATTGCGGTGGTAATAACGCTCCAGAGTCCCAGAGTGCCGGGCTCTGCGCTAGGGTCCGTGTAGTTCTTGTAACGATTCAGCAAGAAACATGTAGTGATACCCGTTTTACAAAAGGGGAGGCTGAGGTTCAGAGAGGCAGAGTGATTCGGCCCCAAATGCCAGCCGGCATCCAGCTTCTCTGCAGTCTTATTGAGCCCCCCCATCTAATTGGCACGGGTGGGGGCAGATGGTGGGGGCCAGGCAGCCACAGAGGGTTCTGTGGAGTCCCTCACCTAACAGGCCACCTGATGCCAAAGAATGGCTCCTACAGAGACCCGACCTTCTGGAACACATGACCGACCAACTGCCTGAGGCCAGAAGGATTCACACACCCTCTTCACCCCACCCGAAGCAGGTCTGGGGTCTAACCTCCAGTGAGTGTGCGAGTTGGTGAGCCCAGCACAGGCCTCACCGCATGGAAGCGCAGCGGGCTGGGAGCTCCATCAGCCCTCGGAACGGAGCTCTGTGACCCGTGGGGTAACCGTGACAACAAGAAGCCAAGCTCAGATGGAACCACTTTGGGCCACTGTGGACTTAGAAACCATAGTGAGGACAGGGAAACTTGATGGGCATGGAGACATCAGTCCATCCAGAGCCCAGCAAACTGAGGAGGCGCTTACATCTACACTTTGGTTAGACTTAGGTATGAGGAAGTGTTGCTCCCTTCTAGATCCTTCCCCACTACAGTCATTTTGCCTGATTTCCCATCATTAGAGTGAGGCTTCTATTGTCTATAGGCTCCCTGCTAAAGTGCCAGTCCACCTAGAAAGATAATGGCTGCCGTCTGCAGTGATCTTTAAAACATGAGTTAATGTCTGCCAGGAGATGGTAGAGGGACAGGCAACATCACAGACAGGTAAGTCTTAGGGGGAAGCAACGTAAGTATGAGGAAATGGGGACTTTCCCAGGGGACCCCCACTGGGAGGGTCTTGAGTACCTAGAAGGGAGGATTCTGCCCAAGGGCTGGCAGGGAAAGACCAGAGAGATGGAATTTTCTGGTTGCATAAACTCCATGGACAGCCCCCATCCCCATCAGAGAGCAGAAACCCTCCATATAACTGCTCAGAACAGGAGCAGAGGGGCACCTGGGTGGCTCAGTCGATTAAGCATCTGCCTTTGGCTCAGGTCATGATCTCAGGGTCCTGGGATCGAACTCTGAGTGGGGCTCCCTGCTCAGTGGGGAGCCTGCTTCTCCCTCTCCCTCTGCCCCTCTCCCCTGCTTGTTTTTTCTCTCCCTTTTTCTCAAATAAATAAAATTTAAAAAAAAAAAAAAAAGAACAGGAGCAGAACCCACAGATGAAGGCTGAGATTGTCATAACTGGCAGAAACCCTGGGGGGAGACGGGAGTCCCCACGTCCCGGTTTACCGATGGGGTCTGTAGGAGCTATTCTTCGGCCATAAGTCCAAGACTTCTTTTGGAACCTCAGTCTCTCTCTGGCCCAGAGAGGTGGTAACATTTGATGAGGTCACACAGGAAATGGCCCAGGTAGGACAAAGCCATTTTCCCCACCGCAAGCACAAGGTTCAGCCAGAGTCCCCAGGAAGGTGGAAAAGGAAACAGAGGCAGGTATCAATAAAGATTAAAGAAACCTCTCTTGTTTTGGAAGGGCATTGCTAACAGCCCCCCAAAGATCCTTTTATTTTTTTCACATGAAGAAGCGAGCTCAGAAAAGCTCCAAGTGAGAGAAGTAATATTTAATTATATGCAGACCAAGTTCAAAATCGTTGCCACTCCCATGAAAATATAATGCAGCTTGCCACCTCCTGCACCTCTCATAACATTTTTCTGTATTTTTATCCCAGGCTAACAAAAAGAGGCGGTATCTTATCTTTTTGTCTTCTACAAAGTCTCCATTGGAGGTCATCTGACTCAAAGCGGGACCCTGAACACCGCTAACTACCTTCACGAAGCAAGCTGAAGGGCTTCCGACACAGCCAGGGTGTCCGGGGATAAGTCAGCATACACACTGAGGTTTTCCAGATGAATGCTCCTACGTCCCAGTCTAAGCTCCNATCCTTTTATTTTTTTCACATGAAGAAGCGAGCTCAGAAAAGCTCCAAGTGAGAGAAGTAATATTTAATTATATGCAGACCAAGTTCAAAATCGTTGCCACTCCCATGAAAATATAATGCAGCTTGCCACCNATCCTTTTATTTTTTTCACATGAAGAAGCGAGCTCAGAAAAGCTCCAAGTGAGAGAAGTAATATTTAATTATGCAGACCAAGTTCAAAATCGTTGCCACTCCCATGAAAATATAATGCAGCTTGCCACGTCCTGCACCTCTCATAACATTTTTCTGTATTTTTATCCCAGGCTAACAAAAAGAGGCGGTATCTTATCTTTTTGTCTTCTACAAAGTCTCCATTGGAGGTCATCTGACTCAAAGCGGGACCCTGAACACCGCTAACTACCTTCACGAAGCAAGCTGAAGGGCTTCCGACACAGCCAGGGTGTCCGGGGATAAGTCAGCATACACACTGAGGTTTTCCAGATGAATGCTCCTACGTCCCAGTCTAAGCTCCACCATTTGGGGAGCATGGGAACCAGAGTGCGGCTTCAAGACAGACTGCACAAGGCCCCGTCTGTCTGTGCCAGAGCTGCTCACGTGACCTGAGACCCTAGGCCCTGAATGCCAAGGGCAATGAGTTGATTTTTGGCCTCCCCGTTCTGTGGCCCCATGTCCCACAATGGGGCTAGGCATCAGACTTCCGTCCACTGGGTCTACAACCATATCATTTAGTCCTCACCGCTATGGGGTATTCTCTTCCCTGACCCAAGGATGAGAAACTGAGGCTCAGGGGGTTGAATGACTTGTCCAAGGTCAACTAGAAAAGGGCACGGGCAGGTCCTGAACTGGGGCGGTCTGACATCAGCGCTTGCTCCCCCAATCACCATGCTAGGGTGTCCTTGCCCTCCATCACCAATTCCGCACTTGATAAATGGGGGTGTTGAGGCCCAGAGAGGCCAAGAAAGCTCCCCAAGTTCACATGGCCGATTGATCGGGTAATAGCAAAGAATCGCTTCTCGCTGTATGGTGGGAGAACCCTACAGGAAGAATAAGGTGTGAGGGATGGGGCAGGATATTAGAGGCTGGAGAAGGGGGTTAGGCCTTGCGGATGGGGGCTGAACCCCTCCAGAGGCGAACCTGGAGACCCCAGAGATACCCCACCCCCCACGCCAACGCAGCCCACCGCAGAGCCCCGGCGACGGGTGTCCCGTGCAACTCACTTCGTCTGCTTCTTCTCAAGCTCGTGATTTCGGCTCTCCTGGTTCTCCAGCTGGAGGCGGGTGTCCTCCAGGTCACAGGTCAGACGGTGGCACTTCGTCTTCAGCTTGTGTGCCAGCTTCTTGGCCCCCTCGTAGGCGCTCTGCAGCTCCCCGAGCTGTGGGAGTTACAGAATGAAGCACCCCGCTTGGTCGCCCCTTGAACGGAACTTTCTACTTTTTATCTCAAGCAGCTGCCGTCCCTTAGGTGAGCGTGGCGGGAAGACTGCAGGTGCTGGAGCCAGGGAGACCCTGATGGGACCGCTTTCTGCCTGTGTCGCCACGAGGAAGAGACTTCTCTGACCCTGTCTACTCAGGGGGGACACGGGGGCGATTCCATCCCTCCCTTGGGGTTGTGTTTAATCTGCTTCCATAATCATCCTGCCAAGGAGCCCACAGATTCTTTGCACGCCCCGCCTCAACACGACAGCCCCGTGAGTCCTGTATCATTAATACCCCCATCCGTGGGCATCACCTCCGAGCCATGCGGGGATTAGCCATGAAGCAGCCAAAATGGCCCATCTCGAGGATCTGCCCAGGGAACCCACGAGACAGGCTCTAAAGGTTAGGGCCGTAAATGGCACTTGCAACGGGCCAAATTACACAGCAATACACATAACCGTAAACAAACAGAAAAGCAAAGCCTCTCGCCTCTTCCTCGAGGAAAAACCCCCCCAAATGTCCTAGTTTAAATCTGGGTGAGAGGACAACTCAGCACGCTTGCTTTGAAGAAATGGCCTCATTAAAGAATTTCTTTAAATAAGCAAAACTCTGAGTTAATGAAGCCTGTAATTCTAAATTCAGTCTTTGAAGGCAAATGGGATGTTTTCTGATATTCTGCGCCTCAGATAAGGTTGCAGCTTTATGACTTTTTAATGCGGCATGAATAGCTCCCCCCTTCCTTGGGGAAACTGACCCGCCTTTATAATTTGTTACTAAAGAACTCTGCTGTTTCCTTGCAGTTGGGTTTATCCACGGCTCAGGATGGGTTTGAGGACCACAAAATCATGTCCGTCTTGGAAGTGGCCACTAAAATTGTCATCGCCAGGGATGATACTGAGCTTCCTTTGTTTAGAAAACTGCATGTGTTCTCACCGTGGCCCCTCTCTGCAAGGTGGTCACACGATGCTTTTCTCTCCCATGAGGATATATATATATATCAGTAGGGCAAGCAAATATGACCTCAATTCTAATGGGGGGGAGGGACCAAGAAGTAAGCAGATAATTATAATACATCACAAGGAGGTTTTTACCTGAGGACACAATTCAGGGGCACCCACCAGTCTGTATCAGGGGAGATTTTCTGGAGGGAAGGGCATGTAAGCTCAGATCTTAAAGATAGTTGGAGGTATCCAGGTCAGGGAGGAAAAGGAAAAGAAAAGAGCATGTGCAAAGGCCCAGAGGTGAGGGAAGACGAAGGCAGTGCAAGGGAAGAGGATAGAGAGCCCAGAAATAGACTTGTAGAGATAGAGACATTTGATCTTTCACAAAGGGAGAAAGGTGATACGATGAGCAAAATAGTCTTTTCCACAAATGATGCTGGGACAACTGGTCATCCACATGCAAAAAAAAAAAAAAAAAATCTTGACCCAGACCTTAACTCCCTCACAAAAACTAACTTAAAATGGATCAGAGACCTAAATGTAAAATGCATAACTATAAAGCTCCTGGAAGATAATGCAGGCCAAAACCTACACACCTTGTGTTTGGCAATGACTTGTTAGAAATACACCAAAGGCATGACCCATGAAAGAAACAATTTATAAGCTGGACTTCATTAAAAGTTAAAAATTTCTGCCCCACAAAAGACACTATTAAGAAAATGAAAAGACAGGCATGCCTGGGTGGCTCAGTCGGTTAAGAGTCTGCCTTCAGCTCAGGTCATGATCCCAGGGTCCTGCGATCAAGTCCCACATCAGGCTCCTTGCTCAGTGGGGAGTCTGCTTCTCCTCCTCTCCCCACCCCCGCCGTTGTGTTTTCTCTCGCTCTCTCTCAAATAAATAAAATATTTGAAAGAAAGAGAGAAAGAGAGACAGAGAGAAAGAGAGAGAAAGGAAGAGAAAGAAGAGAGAAAGAAAAAGAAAGAAAGAAAGAAAGAAAGAAAGAAAGAAAGAAAGAAAGAAAGAAAGAAAAAAGGAAAGAAAGAGGAAGAAAGAAAAGACAGAAAAGAAAGAAAGAGAAAAACCGAATGAAAAGACAAGCCATGGACTGGGAGAAAATATTTGCAAAAAAACATACCAGATAGAGGACTGTTATCCAAAATATACAAAGAACACTTAAAACCCAACAAGAAAACAACTCAATTAAAAAATGGGCCAAAGACTGTAAAAGACAGTTCGCCAAAGAAGAAAGACCGTGAATAAGCATACGAAAAGGTGCTCCACGTCATGTGGCATCAGGGAAATGAGAATTAAGACAAGACACCACCACGCACCTAGGAGAATGGCCAAAATCTGGAACACAGACAATGCCAAACGCTGCCAAGGATGTGAAGCAGCAGGAGGTCTCACTCAGGGCTGGGGGGGATGCAAAATGGGACAGCCGCCGTGGGACACAGTGTAGCAGTTTCTCCAAAACTCAACTCACTCTTCCCACACTCTTCCAGCAATGATCCCCCTTGGGATTTACCCAGAGGGGTGGAAAGTTTCTGTCCACGTGAAAATCTGCACGTGGATGTTTATTTCAGCTTTATTCACAAAGGCCAAAACATGGAAGCAATCAAGATGTCCTTCAGTAGGCGGGTGGGTACTCTGTGGTCCATCCCGACAATGGAATATTATTCGGCCCTCAAGAGAAATGAGCTATCAAGCCGTGGAAAGATGGAGAGGAAATTTCAATGCCTAGGACTCAGTGGGAGGAGCCAGTCTGAAAAGGCGACGTACTGTAGGATAAACTATATGACATTCTGGAAAAGGCAAAGGTATGGAGGGATGAATTGCTGAAGCAGAGAGGATTTTTAGGGTAGCAAGACTCCTCTGTAAAAACTACAGTGGAGGATCCATGTCATGATACATAAGTCGAAACCCATAGAATGTACAACACCAAGAATGAACTCTACTGTATACTACAGACTTTGGGTGATATGATGGGTTAACATAGGCTCATCCATTGTATCGAGGGGCCACTCTGGTCAGGGGTGAGGGAAGCTATGTACGTGTGTAGTCTAAGCAGGGGATGTATAGGACGGTACCTTCCTCTCTCTTTTGCTCTGAGCTTTAAACAAGTGGGGGGGGGGGCCCGGGTGGTTCGGTTGGTTAAGCATCTGCCTTCGGCTCAGGTCATGATCCCGGGGTCCTGGGACTGAGCCCCACATCGGCTTCCTGCTCAGCAGGAAGCCTGCTTCTCCCTCTGTCTGCCATTCCCCCTGCTTGTGCTTGTGCACATGCGCTCTCTCTCTCTCTATCAAATAAATAAATAAATCTTGAAAAATAAATAAATAAATAAATAAGTGAGTGTGGTTGGATTCAGCACTCTAGAGCCAGCACATTCTTTTAGGAGAGCCGATTGATTCTCTTCCCAATTCCACACCCAGGGCGCTCACAATGGTAGGCTGAGATTGGCCCCGGTAGAAATATTTACACCATGGAAATTGGCAGTTGGCAAATGATAGACATCAGGGTGTTTATTTTCAGAGGCCCAGTTACCAGCACATCCCTATTTGGAGTGTAAGCTGGTTGGAATGTAGTCTGGGCATAGTTGGAGACCATGCAAAACAGGCAGAGAGGCCAAACTATCCCTACATTCATCTAGAAAACACTAGATGCGAATACCTGATATTTGTAATGTCCAGCTGCACTTTCAAGAAAGGAAGGAAAATTTTGGGATATCCGAAATGCAAAGGATGTAAAACAAGAACCATGAGGGCAGACGCTGACGCTCTGGCAGCCAGGGTAGGGGAGAAGAGGAGCAGTCAAAAGATCTAGAAATATCACTAAGGATCATGGCTGTGGTTGAATGCCCAGACGGAGATAAGAGACAAACCTTGGGACCATGGAAGGTAGGGGTTGGAATGAAGACCCCTGCATTAAGTTGGGACCCTCAAAGAGCTGCGCCTTGGGGTAAGGGGGCAGGAAAAGCCCTACCCACAAGCCTGGAAGGGGGTCAGAAGGCCTGGTGCCAGGCTAGCTCTGGGTGGGGGAGACTGTATTCCCATAAGAAATCAAAACCCTAGGTCTGTGCCTCAGGTGTGTTGAGAGATCGAATTGGCACTTGGCCCGTGTTGCAAAAGTCTGCAATGGAGGAGAGAATTTCGCATAATCTCAGGGGCTGCTGCAGAAGACAATGTGAAAGTGCTCCTTCTAGAGAAACGCACTAAACCTTATAAACGTAGGGCTGTCATCAAAATCAATATAAAGTTTTTTTTTAATTTAAAAGTAAGAACAATCAACACAAAAATAACTAACTACATACAAAATTCACCACAAGAGTCAGAGGAAGGAAAAGAACATTCCACCATGCGGACCACCTGGGGCTCCCATGGCGGGAGTAAGTGGGGCCTGTTGAAGATGAGCTCACAATCAAAATTTACAAAACACTCAAGGAAACGGTCCACCATGAGAGTCAGCAGAACTTGCAACAACAGCACAGTCGGAAAGAGACTGAAAGATTTCTTGGCCACAGTGGGGCAGGTGGGTGTGGGGAGAGGCAAGGAGACCAAGTAAGAGGTTGTTGCTCTGGTCTAGATGAGAAATGGAGGGGGCAGATTAGAGGCAAAGGGGATGGATAAGAGTGGATGATTTTAAGGGCATACTGCAATCATTTTGTAGAGGAGAAATATCTGAGGCCCGAGATTCAAGGTTCTTTATTCCAGAGTCTTCTTTCCCCATGTATAACACCCACATGTAGACAAAATGTTTCCCATCTACCACAGTGACTAGCATTTGTAACAACAGTAGAGGTGGAAAAACACGAAACCGGGGTGCCCTCTTTCTCCCTCCCTAGGTTTGGCCAATACCTTGAACAGTGCTGCTAAGGACTTGCCCAGCCTGACCCTTTGGGGACTCAGACTAGCTACAATCTCTTACCTTCTGTTCCAGCTCTTTCCTGGATGTCAGCTCTGAGTCCAACCTCTCCTCGAATTGCTGCAGACGCTTCCTGAGGAACTCGTTCTCCATCTGAGCACAGTCGAAGCGCATTTGCCATTCGTCCGCTATTTAACAAAGTCGGGGGTGGGGGCCAGAGGGAAGGCGAGGTGAATGAGGGTGGTTCTCTCACACTTTCTAGCTCTTTGCACACGAGTTTGCAATATAGAGTTCCTGAGGCCTGACCTTAGACTTCAGGTTAAGAAATTCTGCTTTAAGTCCATTGAAAACAAAACAAAAAAAACCCACTTCTTGCAGGAAGACTGTCCTGACCACCTCTAGTTGTCTAAAGTTATTGGCTGCTCACCATTCTAAGCTCAGTTGCTTCATACTGTTAAATTTCTCTACAAGCATACACATACTTTTCTTTTTCTAAGGAAATTCCATAACCACCTAGGTCAGGAGAGCTCTTTTCATCATTTTTAGATCTTCAACACCCTCTAGAAGCATCCCACACACACAGAAGTTTCCCCCATTCATGCTGATACAAGTGCACCAACTGGAATCCTCTTACTGGCCAACCACATTGGGTGACAGTATGTAAGCAGTGACTGCCGGTCAAGTTAATGAACAAATCAATGAACAATAATTAAAGGGTCTACTGAATGCATAACAACAGAGACATTGGTTCCAAGATATCTCTGTGAGATAACAGAACAATCTCTTGATTCAGTAAAAATCTAAAAAAACTCTCTTGCTGGTGTGATGAAAACTATTTGACTGAGTGGAATGGGCTAGACCAGGTTATGATGTCTTTAGATTATCTGAGTAATAGAGTAATGTCCCTTAAGGTAATGGTGCTATGGGAAACTTTCCACATGTGGACAGCTGAAGATAGTGATCATCCACTTCATTCAGCTCTCCATCCATCCATCTCTCCATCCATCCATCCATCCATCCATCCATCCATCCATCCATATCTCCATCCATCTATCTCTCCATCTATCCATCTATCCATCTATTCATCCATCCATCCATCTCTCCATCCATCCATCCATCCATCCATCCATCCATCCATCCATCCATCATACATTGTTCCATCTACCATGCACTGGAATGCCCACTGTTTACACTACTGCATACCAGGCACAAGGGATAATGAAACAAATAAGTAACCACTCTATCTTCCAGCAGAATCTAGTACAGGAGACCAACATACAAAAAGACAGCTACAACCTAGAATGATCATCAGAGCTCTCATAAAGGAAGCTTATGGAAATCCAGAAGAGAATTCAAACTCATAAAAGCAGCAAACGTTTTTGTTCAAGATCGTGTCTGAGGGACTTACTACAATGCCTAGCATATCATAAATGCTTCATAACTTTCACTGGATTGGTGGATGGATGGATGGATGGATGGATGGATGGAACGATGGACAAATGCTTGGATAGATGGTAGGCCTGAAGTCTTAGAGGAGGTGACCCCAATAGTGATTCCCACATAACGAACCCAAACAGGATGATGAAATTGTAAGGAGTTAGAGCTTGTTCAGCTTTCCACCATGATAAATAATATCATGGCAGAAAAAGAACCCTGTCTCCCACCAGGGAAAAAAACCTCAAACAGCAAGCGTCTGCTTGGTAGGCGTGGTCAGTGTGAGCAGATGAGGAAACCGTTCTCCATTCCTTGAGGCTGATTTCCACTCCAGTGCCCCTCCCTGGGGTGGGGGGGGCATTCTTAATCCATACATATATTCAGCCCTTCATGATCCATTTTTCCTGGATTTAGCTGACCTCCCCATGTCAATTGCAAATTTCTTGAGTGCAAGGGCCCAACTAAAATCCTTCTGTTACCCCCCTCCCCCTGGTGGCCTGCTCCATGCTGGCTGCAGACCATAAAAGGTCCTCTCCCAATACTTAACCATGCATGGTGGGAAAACAGCCATGTTTTTAATAATTGATACTCTGGCTTGAGCCATTGAGGAAGTTGTGGTGGCCTTGCTGTGGTGTGATTAAAGTGTTTTATGGCTCCTTTTGACTTTCCTATATTTTAGAAATTTTCTGTAATGAGTATGTATTGCTTTCATAATGAAAAACAAAATATTTGTGGATTTGGCTTCCTGGAACGAGCATGCAGGGCTGAGAGCCTATATAGCATTGTGACTAATGCTCTCATGAGCTAAGCACACCTCCCCTCCCTTTAAGCTCCCAGATCCTCCCAGAGAGAAACAAACTGGGCCATCCATTACAGTCAGGATGGAACTGGGGCTGATGCTCTCCTGGGGAAACTCTGCTGTCCCACCCGCGCCCCCCACCCCGGTCTGGGCGAACCCATTTCCCACTTGCTGCCTGTACCCTCCCCTTCGTTGGGTGCCACGTCCCAGAGAATCCCAAGCTCCCCTGGTAAATGCCTGCCCTGGGGGTAGCCAGGATGAGAGGAAGCAAGAGCGAAGTGAAAATTAAATGCACTTTGCCTCTTCACTGCCTCCTGACCTCTGTTCCTCTGAGTGTCCCTGACGTTTCTAGGGCATGATTCCTCTGGGGGCACCAAAGGAATGATGTCAACGTTGTATAAAAGCTGACGGACACGCTAGGCATTCTTCTCACCTGACTCATTTAGACGGGGGAGAGGAGATGACAGAGATGTCCCCGTGCCCCTTGAACCATGAGATGTGGGTCTCCCGGCAACTGTGTGAGCCAGGCATCACCAGAAAACCCCGGCTCTGCAGAGCAATTCAGGGGCCTCGCCTTCTCTCCAATAACTGCTGATGCCTGACACCACTTTTAAACAGGGACAGTAGTAGTTCCGGCTCCAGAGTTTACGGACACAGATAACCACCCTGCTATTAATAGTATTAGTAGTAACAGTAAGGTAGCCGTGAACGTGGCTAAACACCTCCCATTAATCACCTTGGACAACATCCATTCGAAAGATGAGCAAACCGAGGCACACGTGTCTTGGCCCAAAGCCATCCACCTCGGAAGAGATGGAGTCTAGATTCAAATTCAGCAAGGCAATCTCATCGATTCCGCTTTTAAATACTGACATGCCTTGCTCAAAATTGATATGAAAAAGTCATACGATTATAAAGGTGCCTTGCCCTAGAGCCATTTTTTTAAAATCATTCTTTGCGTTCTTACTAAAGTGTACGTGTATGAATCAATGAATGAATGAATAAATGGCACAAACAGGCAGCATTTTCCACCCACGTCTAACCGCAAGAGTCCCGGTCTGCTCACCTCCTGCAGTGTGGCTCCTTTCCAAGTCACTCAACTGAATTTTCTGCTGGGCTTCTTCCAACTGCTTCTGCACTTCTCCCAAATTCTTCTGGACTTGCTCATACTTGCTCTGGAAGAAAGGCCTCGACGTGTCAAACCAGAGCTCAAGAGAGCTTGGGCCTGGCTGTGTCCGCCGTGGTGCCTCCAGAGCCAGACACTGTCTAGCCTCTGCATAGTGCACATTCAAGACACCTCCAAGGCCAAGCCTTAGGAAGACCCCCATGTCCTCCAGGACCTTGAACACGGGAGCCGGTAAGCGAGTGCATCTTGCTTGGGCTTACTGCTCTCACATGCGAGGAGATGCGGAAGGGGGCAGTCCCAACCACTCGCAGCCACCCTGCTCAGCCGCAGCCACACCCCCCTCCTCCCCCCACCGGGGACCCCCTACCTTCAGCTCCTGGGCCTCCCGGAATGCACGTAGCCGCTCTGCCCGCTCACGCTCCAGCACCTGGCAGGCCACGTCCCCTTTGAAGTGCTCATCGGCGAGCTCTGTGGTCAAGTCAGCAATCTGGAATGGGGAGGGTTATAACAGGGTCACCGGTGGGCGCCGCCACCCCTTCTCCCCCCAGCACCCTCCACAGGACCCCCGGGGGCAAATCACCAGTTCTCGGTGTAATGAGGTGGTTAAGAGCATGGATGTCAGAATTTTATTGGTCTTGATGTGTTAGAATTCTTGGTCCAACGCTCACCAGCTGGGTGACTGTGAACCAGGCAGGATACCCACCAGATTCTCAGTTTTCTCCACTTTAGAGGGCAGGGGATGACTTAATAGAATTGTTTTGAGAAGGAGATCAACCGCATAAAGCTTAGCACAGGGCCGCCGCATAGTAAGTGCTCAATTTAAAAAGTTGTTCGAGCAGAAACTCTCCTCACCCATCCTTCCACAAGCCATTTTGCTGGACGGACCGACAGGCTCCCCTCAGTAAGACTCACAGGTGCCCACTACATAGAAATGGCTTCCGCTAGAAAACCTCACTATGGGGGCACCTGGGTGGCTCAGTTGGTTAAGCATCTAGCTTTAATTTAGCTCAGGTCAGGATCCCAGGGTCCTGGGATCAAGTCCCATGGCGGGCTCCCTGCTCAGCGGGGAAGTCTGCTTCTCCCTCTGCCCCTCACCCCACTCTTTTCTCTCTCTCTCTCTCTCAAATACATAAAATTTTTTAGAAAAGAAGGAAAAAAAAAAAAAGAAAACCTCTCTATGGGTTCCTGTGGTATACCTGCCTCTACCAGGAAATAGCCATGTACACCCGGCCCAGTTGTGCGTGTTCCCCACCCGTTTATGCCTGTTGCATTTCTGCTGTAATTACTGATTAGATTAGCTGTGACATACACCTACAAAAATACGACCAGGCAAAGAGCTTCCCTGAAAATTAGGTGGAATGCATTGGAGGAAATGAATACACGTGAGTTGCTTCTTAAAACTCTTAAAATCCTAATTCAAATACACCTATTTTGTCAAATAGTTGCAGGTGCAAAAACTATGGAACAAACACAATGAAAAAATTGGGCTTCTGGAATCCAACTACTTTGCCATTTGCTCTGCTTTAATGACATCAAAAGTGGAAATCACGTAGTCGTGCGTTAGGGGCATGGTTTAAGAAAGGGGAGAAGTGGGTCTGCGGTCCAGTGCTCAGTCTATAGGCTGTGGTCCTACCTCAGAAATACAGCGAGTTAAGGCAGTCTGTTTCGAGGCAAAAATAAAAACACTTATATATATATATATATTTTTTAAAGATTTTATTTATTTATGTGACAGAGAGACAGCCAGCGAGAGAGGAAACACAGCAGGGGAGTGGGAGAGGAAGAAGCAGGCTCCCAGCGGAGGAACCCGATGTGGGACTCGATCCCAGAATGCCAGGATCACGCCCTGAGCTGAAGGCAGACGCTTAACGACTGTGCTACCCAGCACCCCCAAAACACTTACATTTTAATAAAGTCCCACTTACACTGACTTTTTTTTTCCCATCAACGACCAACTACAGACGCCTAATGGGTCAAGGCTTCCGTGCTATTATTGTTCTAACATGCAGCTTTCCAGGTTCAAGGATACGCCAAAGCAAGTGAGGAGAGAAACGGATAGAAGTGGACTGTTTATGACTAAGAGGCTCAGATATGACCTTACGCAGAGGGGTCGTTCGGGAAACGGAGCCTCCCTCCACGGAGGGCAGTGGTCAAGAGACAGGGAAGGAAAAGGGAAAAAAAAAATAGAAGTAAGGTACAGGGTTCAAGTCCAGACACAACAACTAGCATATTACATGACCTTGGACAAATCTTTTCCCCTCTGGGGGTGTGGTCGCCTGAGCTGTAAAATGCACTACAACACGGAATGCCTGTTGTCCTTCTGGTATTTCCATCTGATGCCATAAATGTTGCGCATAAAGGTGTCTAAACACTTCCCTCTCCCATCAGACCCGGTGCACGGCACCGAGAAGCGACTGTGGGGTGTTGTCACAGACGTTAAGTGGTCCTTGCAGCAGAGAATCCCGCTGCCATCCAAAGCTAGTTCCCATCAACACCATCAGCTCACAGGCGGTCTCAAAGTCATTGCTCTGCCCCACGAAGAACGAGGAGAAAGAGCTATACATTTTGACATTAAAAAAAAAAAAAGGCCCCAAGATATAGTGCCAACGGGGCGGGGGGGAGTGAAGTTGCAGAATAGAATGTTTGATATGTTCCCACTTTTGTTTCATTTGTACTTGCACAGAAAAAGTCACTCCCAGACTGTGAATAGGGATTTTTTTTTTCCTAGAAGGGTGGGCTCACAGGGGACTCCCATTTTCTTGTGATGCATTTCTGTACTGTTGATTTTTTAACCAAATCAGAAAAACACAAAACAAAATAAATATCTTTAAAAAATAGACCCCAAAAACAGAGCTACCAAAACAAGGATTGCTGCCCTAGAATGTTCTATGCTGCCCACTTTTCTCCCTTCTCCGGCCCATTGGCTTCCCATCTTGGTGACCACACCAGTGTCGGCTCAGACCAAAATGCACGTTTCAGTTGAAACAGGGGAAAAAGGAGGCTTAGGGGGAGCATTCCAAAGTCACATCGCAAGTGAGTGACAGGGCTGGGACTTGAGCCCGGATGCCTCCTGTCCAAGCAACGGCCGCCATTTCACAAACCAGGGGCTCTCCCAGGGCGTTCCTGGCTGCCTCTGGGATGGGGCTTCCTGTCACTGTTCCTTACCCTGGTATCTTTAACGTGTTCTGGGCAAACATTTTTGCAGTCCCTGGCGATGGTCATTAAAATGTAGAGCCCAGGATTCCCAGAACACCCACACCACCGTAAGCTTCGGTGGGACCCAGGGATCTGAATTTCAACATGCTCCACGGTTCTTCTTAAGAGCAAACAAGTTTAAGAATTACTGCCCTAGAAGTTGCCAGAATCGCTTCCTCATCTTGGCTTCACGCTTGGCTTTCGTTGGGTTAGACTGGCTTACTTACAGGCACAGAGCAGCAATGGTGCTGGGGGAATGATCATTTGCGGTGGGCACTGAATACAGGCTGGAGCAACCCAGGGACGCCCCGGATCATGCCCCTAACCCCCCCGCCCCATCCCCACCATCAGCGTTGATTCCGAACACCAGGAATGTGTTCTCCCTGCCTTAGCCAATTAGTGTGAAATTTAATTTGTGGTAATGAGCCTGAGCAAAGGGAGCACAAAATTAATTTAATGCATTAATTTTGAGTTCTACACACCCCAAGTCTAGAGCCCAAAGGACAATTAATGCTTTCAAATTGGGGACACAACAGATGTTTCTCACAGAGACAAGTAACCCCCGACCCTTCCCTGTCCCCACCAACCCCTCTCCCTTCCTACATTTCAGGGCTCAAGGGCTTTATCCATAGAGGTGAGGGGTAGGCACCACGCCCAGAGCTATTAGGTGAATATAAAATGAAAACCAATTTAACGAGAGGAGAGCCTGGTGGGCAAACCCAGAAGGATCCTTGCAGATTACTCAAGGACCAATTAACTAGAAGTTACTCTGAAAACCTCCCCGGATCCACCACTTAAGCCAAATCATCAGAAACTCTCTTTCTCCTTAGGGACAATGACTCCAAAGTTCTGTCAAAGAGAAGGGGACAGAAATGAATGAATTTGTGGTACATTTCGCACGGAGTGAAATAGAAATATCTATCCCACTCACTGGCATCAACTGCAGTTTGAGAGAAATGGTGGGTAACAAAAAATGTTGATGGACCTTAAATGCTGAACACACATGAGACCCTTTGGGCTGTCACTGTCACTTGTCATTCATTATGTGAGCACCAACTGTGTACCAGGCCCTGCCTTCCAGGATCCACCTGCCAAGCTGGGGACATAAAACCCACGTGTCTTAGCCCAACCTTGTTGTCGGTTCTTATATCCAAGAGCTCTCAAAAGTCCCCGAATGATCTTATCTCTAGAGAACAAGCAGTGGCCTTTCACTGTTTTCCCAGTACGTTCCAATTCAATGAAAAGAATTGGTTCCTCATAAGCCCTTGTAGGAGGAAAAGCTCACAGTCACCAAATGCTGGGCAGAGACATCTTTGTCATTGCCTGTTCACAGAACAGAAAACTGAGGCATTGAGTCATGAAATGATTCGTCCAAGGTCATGGCTGATAGGTCCCACGGGGAGTCTGGCTCGGGCAGCCTGAATCCCGGTCCTGACTCGTAATTACAGTGCCATCCCGTCCCCACATCCGTCATTTGACTCAATCCCCCACCCCCAAGCCCCTGGGGGTCAGCAGTGTACCTGGAGCAGACCCAGAAGGAGTGGGTGGGGGGGGGAGTGAAAGTGCCAGCTGCATGAGCCTCAAAGTCAAGGTCAACTTCAATAGTTAGCTTAATCATCGTTACTACTCCAGAGAGCGCTCACCACGGGCCTGGCCCAAGGTAACCCACAGAACCTTCTGAGCCACATGGAGAGGTAGGTACTGACATCTCCACATTCCGGAGGAGGACCTGAGGCGCCAGGGTGCAGACTGTCACCCGAGGACGCCCAGCCAGCCAGCGGCAGAGCTGGACGTGAATCAGGGCAGCCTGGCCCCAGAGCCTTCAGTCCTAACCACACCGTCGAACTGCCTCTTGGGGGCTCAAAGAATGTATAATAATGAATGGGCGCCAAGGAGGAAAGGAGAGACCCACAGCCTCTGGCGTGTCTGTGGGAACGGGCCACGGGGCCACGCTGGGAGAAATGTCATGCCTCAGAGCGGGACACATGGGGGGTGACACATCACCGACTAGCCTTGGGGGGAGAGGGGCTACCATGAGCTTTGAAAGGGGTCTTCAAAGTGCTATAGTACCCGCCCCCCGCATACAGAGGAAATAATCCCTTGGATGCTGCCCCCTGCATATCCCATCTTGAACATGTGTTTTGGTCCAGCCCCCACCTTCAGGATGGTGTTCAAACCTCTACCAAGATTCTCCCAGCTCCTGTGACGTGGGCCAGTGTCAGGCACAGACCCCACTCCACAACCTCCCCCCTCCCTGCACACGTGAGACCCTCCAACCACTAGGACTGCAGGGGCCAGCCCAGGTCCCACCCTCTGCCTCCGGTCTTGCTGTGCCCTCCACCTGGAATGCCCCCCCATCTTGTCCCCTGGCCAGCTCTGGCCCAGCGGAGGGAGGAGCCACTCCCTGACCCGATTCCAGTCCGAGGAACTACTCCTCCTCCCTCGCTGCCTGTTCGGAGTCAGCCGGACCCAGGGTCAAAGCCCAGCTGTGTGATCCTGGACAAACCCCTGCCCCTCTCTGGTCTTCACTGTCCCCACCTAGAACACAGGGATACTAATCACATGTGTCACTGCACCCACCACAGACACATGGCTCATTAAATATGACTTTAATTGCTCAATTCAACCTTATTTCATTCCTTCATTCCGTCGGCATTGACTGCTTTGAGGGCCATAGAAAGCGCTGAGATGTAATCCCATATACATTAGCGGCGGTGGTGATGTGAGAAGACGTGCTGTGTATGGGACAGTGTAATCATTACTTCACACGCATCCCCCACACCACCCTACGAAGACGAATATGGAGCCATTGCTGTCACCATGCTGCTGATAATGACACAAAAGCTCAGGCAATGGAAGGACTGGCCCACGGTCCCGTGGCAGGGAGGGCCCAAAGCCAGCCGCCCTCCTCCACCCTCTGCCCCTGGACCATACACACCAGGTCAGGTCAGCCTAGCCAGCACTGAACTCATCCAAGTCCCCAGCTTTTTCATCTGTAGCAGGGTAGGTAGAGAAGACATGATGGCCCCGTTTTTATATGGAGAAACTGAGGCACGCAGAATACTCCCTCTGTGCACTCCTCTGTGGGGCCTTAGCTAAGCCCACGGTGGTCATCCGGGATGAGGCCCACACTTTGGCCAGAGAACCTACCTGCAGCCAGCTTTCTGCGGGAAGGACACTCTCCCCAGCATGTTCCAGCAGCTAAGTCTCCAGAGACCCTAATATCCCGAGATAGAGAGGCACACAGGCTGTCTCACTCTCCTGGGGGTTATGGAGCTGCCATAGCCAGTCCCCAGAGCGCTAGGAGTCAGAGCTTGGTATACGGTCTAGACTCACTCACCACTTGACCACATGACCCCTGGCAAGTCACTTCCCTTCCCTCCTAGAGATAAGCTCCTGCTGGCCACGTCCATGACTAGCCAAGGCCAAACCCCCCAGCTCTTTGCGAATACACTTTCCCACCTTAACCGTAGCCTGGTGTATCCTAGTGGATTCTCTCTCGGCCATTCCTTACCAAAAAGCAAAACTTCTCAAGCTAACGAGACCAGACATCCGGAGTGCACGGACCTGTCTTTTGCTATAAATAAAGTCTTCGGGAAAACCCAGAAGATACTCCAGAGAGGGGAAAAATAGCCATCCCATTCTCATTTTTCTCCATGTGCTCCCACAGCCTTATAGGAAATCCCTATAAGAGAGACCTGCTTTCCGGTGAAAATAAAAAACCCCACTTTGCATCCAGGCAGATTTTGCACGCTTGAAGAATATTTAAAGCCAGCTTCCTAGGCGTCTCGTCTCCTCTTGTGCTCCTTCGCAAATGAAGCACTTAAATCATTCTGCAATAATGTTGTCTTTTTAATAAGCCTAGTCAAACGGAGTTTCCAATGATAAGGCACAACGTGTTTTAGCAACATTTCTATCAATCGTTTCCCCCCTCCTAACGAGACAAGCGGGTGGGGCGCAGAGGCCGTGACCGGGGCCAGGGGTGTCTTCGTGATACATGGCCCGAAAGAGTGTCTGCCTCCCAACCGTCAACAGAAACTCTCCTAAGAAAGCAGAACCGCATGAAAGGAGACACCTTCTCCCTGTTCCTTAAAGTGCGGTCCCCGGACCAGCAGCTTCCACATCACCTGACAGCTCATCCAACTGACTCAGAAACTCTGGGGCTGGGGAGCAGCAGGCTATATCCTACCACATCCTTCAGGGGATTGGGACACACTTTTGAGGACGAGAACCACTGCTCTCACATGGCATGACTCTGCGTCGGGTTCACCTCGGGGCTCGTTAAAAAGAAGCAGTGAAGGACGCCCCCTCCCTCAGGATTCCCTCCTGGGTCAAATCCTCGGGAGATGGGATGGGGAAGCTACAAGGTACACAGCTCCCCCCAGGTGATTCGGATGCTCTGTAAAGTATGAAAGCAACCAGTTTTAAAAAAAAAAATCAAAGTAGCTTTTTGGTGGGAGGAAAAGAAATAAAGACCTTTCTTCAAAGAAAATCTTACTTGGGCCCCAGTATGCTACATTTCACCAAATCTCAGCTGCCTCTGATGATAAAATGCACCATTATGGAACACAAGAAAAGAAAGTGCTGCCAAATTTTAGTGTAAGATGCCTGTGGTTGTCAAGATGCATCACAATTACAGAGGCGCAGAAAGGTGGAAAATAATGTGCATCTGGGAATCGATAAAATGCAGAATGAAACCAAAGAAGTGTATCTATTGCCATTGACATAGGTTTGGGAGTTCTGGAGTCCTTTGACCTTTTCTTAGTGCTTTGGCAGGTCTGAAGAGACTCAAGACTTCAGAAAATAAATCTTCCAATTACTCCATCCAAAAATGCAAGCCACAGAGCAGAGGGAGAGATCTGTGCCACGTATATCCAACAACTGAACTTATAGCCACGGTATATAAAGAGTTGCTACAAATCAATAAGAAAAGCAGTAGGAAATGGCCAAAAGGCTTGAAAGACCACTTCGCCAAAGAGGATACCAAATAGCCAAACACATGTGAAAAGGCACAATTTGAAATCACCAGGTGAGATTACTGCACGCCCAATAAAATCGCTAAATGAGAAGGACGATACTACGTGCTGGTGAGGGTGTGGAGCAACTGGAATGTCACCCACTGCCGTGGGAGGGTAAACTGATACATACGATTGAGCAAACTGTTTGTATCCATTAAAACCCAATACAGAAAGTACTTGAGACCTAGCGATTCCATTCAAGTGCACTCCTAACAGAACGTGTATCGTAGGTGCCCCAAAAGACATGGAGGAAGAATGTTCACAGCCGGTTTAGCCATGACAGTTCAAAGCCGGAAACAACCAAATGTTCCTTTAGAGTAGAATGGATCATAGTGGTCTGTACACATGCTGGCATACTACACAGCTGTGACAATGAACAAGCCACAACCACCCACAACAGGGACGATTGTCACAGTGTCACATGAAAGAAACCACACAAATAGGGACACACAGGTGATTGCATCTAGGAAAAGTTCAAAAATAGGAAAAAAAAAACCCCACCCAATCTATATTCCTAAACGTCTGTGTAGTGGTTACCCTTGGAGGGCAGTGACTGAAAGGGCCATGAAAGGAGGTTTGGAAGGAGCTGGGAATGTTCTGTGTCTCCATATGCATGGTGATTGCTTTGATGTGTTCAATTAATGACAATTCATTGAGCTGTATACTTACGAGGCGTGCGTTTTTTTTGGATGTTGGACCTAAATATAAAGTTTAAAAAGAAGGAAGAGGAGGGGGTGGGGCGAGAGCCCAGGGTAGGAGGAGGAAGGAACCATAACACTCAGTCCACCTGAATGTGCTTCCTTGAATAAAGCTCTGCTTTGCCTCCTAGTTGAATTTTTTAGGGAATTGACGTCATGCCCTTGGCTTGCAGTTCAAGACTGTGTCCACAAAAGCTCTCCTGCAGATCCCCTCTTCTATTTACTATACGCACATGACTGAGGTTGTACTTTGCCAGGTAACTTAGTGCCCCTTTTCATGTGGACTCATGGAAGAAACTTCTCGGATAGCTCAATACCAGGGAAAATTGGTACTATCTTAGGCAACAGGTGTGTGTGTGCACACATGCATGCGTGTGTGCCTGTGTTTAACCTGGGGACAACATGTCTTTAGAATACCTTGCTTCCCTCTTTGCTTTGGTTGCTAGGAAGCTCAGTGTTAACATTTCAGTTCACCTTTCATGGCTCCATTCACCCATCTGGTGTCTTTTCTGCACGGGGGGCTGGGCCACCGTGATGCGCAAAGACACACCCCTGACCTTAGGGCCTCAACGTCTGGCTGGGACACAGGCAGACGGGGGTTAGGACAAGAGGGGGTTAGGACACACCCATCGGTGCAGTGACAGGAAGCACAAGGCCCAGGGATAGCTCATCACAGGGGCCCAACCCATCCTCAACAAAGTTAAGGGTTCCAAAGGGTTAACAAAGGCTTCCTGGAAGAAGTACCACAGAACTGGGTGAAAAGGGATGACCAGGCGTTAACCAGGTGAGGAGGATGGAAGGCACAGCCCACGAAAAGTCTGGGAAGTGAGAGCGAGTCTAAGGCTCACGGTAAATTTCTGTTTCCTACGTCTTCCTCTGGTCTGATATGCTCTTCCACTCTTATTTCCCTTTGCTCTGACTTTCTTAGCTTTTAAATTTTATCTTATTTTTGCCAGGCCCTGTACATCTTTCCGTAACCATGTACAATACAGAGACACGAAGAACCTGAGTAGAATATTCTGTGGGTGCTGACACTGTGAATGCTTGTTCAGGTCTCAGAAGCCCGGCCCCTCCCTTCCTTCGCCCAGGGCTGGGCAAGCTGCAGCTTTAGATGCTGATGCTGTTCCCCTCATCACTCTCTCCAGGCTCCCTGGCAGCTGAGGCACCCCAAGCCCCCAAGTCCGACTTGACAGTTTATGATGAATTACTGTATCAAATGTCAGTTTCTACAGGGAAGTCACCGATATTCCCAACCCACGCACAGCTCTCTGATTTCTTGCTTCTGCTGTTCCACCATTGCTACTTCCTGCAAGAGAGGTCAGGCTGCACGCACTCTAGAGCCTTGAATGAGACTAGGGGGGTGGGGGGTACTTGTGTGTCTTTTCCTCTCCTCCTTACAGTATTTTCCCCAAGGGGGCATAGACCCGTGGTACAGCCTTTCCGCCCAGCCTCACCTAACTCTATGTGCTGTGACTGTCCCTTCCAGGAGTCCCTGCCTCTTCCTTGCCCGTGGGAGTCACACAGAGAACCTCTGGTGGGGAGAGTGGACACAATTATAAGGAGAATGAGAGGGGGTGGAAAAGAGATAGCTCCCACCCCAAACTTCATTCCATGTCCCCACATGAGACAGCCAGGCTCAGCTTGAGCTGTCCACAGAGGAAGGAGAATGTGTTCTGTTGGCTTGATCATGAACCCAATTATAGCCACCACTATCCACATACAAAATCAAGCAATATTACTGGTATTAGTAGCATTATGGGCTCACAATAGTAGCATTATGGGCTCACTGGAGCCAAAGCTCCAGTTTGGCTTGAAACTGACAAATATTATCCCATGTTGCCTCAGGACCTTTGCACTCGCCACTTCCACTCTTTTCCTCAGATTTGCACACAGATGGCGACGCCAAATGATTCACCACGAGACTCAGACATTTCAATCCATGGAAGCCTTCCTGAACCACTTAGGCAAAAAAATAGCCCCTGCCCCCACCCCCACTGTCAACTCCCTCTGTTTAATATCCACAGCACTTGACCATTCAAAAGTAGTTTGCTTGTTTATTTACTTGTGGTCTGTCTCCCTCGATTGGCCTGGGGACCTGGTGGGGACAGGGATTTTGCCTTCTCCCTAGCTGCATCCGAGGTAGCCAGTTGAATGCCTGGTACATGGGAGGTGCTCATCCGTATTCGCTGAGTGTGTGAATAACTGGGCTTCCTTTGAGCTTCAGCAGGACCCTGTGAGCTACCCAGGGCTCCAACTGACAGCTGGGACTAAGGATGAGATGGGCAAAGCACTCACCCTGGGCACAAAATTCCAGGGAGTGCCAAGGCACTCAGAAACCAAGATAAATGACATTCTAATGCAATATTTAAGAAAGTCAAAATTAATGCCAAAAATCCATGATGAATAAAACATCAAAAATTTAAATGAGGACAGGATCCCACTGTGCCGACTGCCTTACTTGCCTCACCTTAATCCCGGCCCACTAGTCCTGCATTTATTTGAAATTTCGGTATTTGGCTCATCACGGATTTTTTTTGCATCAATTTACATTTTAAAAGATCCTGCACTGAAATATGATTTATCTTGCTGAGTTTTTGGCACCCCTTTAAATTTCATGCCCTATGCAACTGACTTACTAAAGTCCCAGCCCTGAAAAACTAAGGGGAACAGCAAGTTTCCATGAACAGTTCTTCCTTGATCTACCCACAGTTTCCCAACCACGTTATACTCTATGAATTTGTTTAGGAATTTGGAACTTGCAGTAGTTCCCTTGGGGGCAGGGACCGCCTGACTCCCGTCCTCATCCCCAGCCTGTGAACTCAACACCCAACGATGGACGGAATACGTTAGCAAGGCACTCATACTCCAGCCCCTCCGGCCCCGATGTAATTTCCAATCACATGGCCCTTTCCACCCCCCAGAGGTGACCACCACCCTGAATTTGGTGTTATGATTCCCATGAAATATCTTCACACCGTAACCATATGGCAGATGCCTCACTTCATAGACAGTATTGTCCAGCATACGTAAAAATGTACAATTCATATTTTAAGGAATTTTTTATAACTTAAATCATTTTTCTTCAGTGTTATGTTTTCGAGGGTAATCCATGTAGATTCATGTATCTCTAGTTGGAGAGTCAGGACATGTTTTCTATAAAGAGCCAGACAGTAAATATTTTTAGTCTTTGCAGATCATAGAGTCTCTGTGACAACTACTCAGCTCTGCCACGGTAGCAGGAAAGCCACCAGAGACGACACATGAATGAGTGGTTGTGGCTGTGTGCCAATAAAACTTTATTTACAACAACAACAACAAAAACAGGTGGCCAGTGGCGCTTGGCCTATGGGCCATAGTGTTCCTGCCTCCTTATTCGTTTTTACTTTTGGCAACTCAATTTTTAATCTAACAAAATGTGTTCATCTGTTCTCTTATTGATAGACTCCAACGTGGGTGTTTATAATTTTTCCATATGACAAGGCCACTTCTATATGTCTTCTCGTCTTTTCTTATGTAAGTGAGACAGATTTTCTAGCATATATACCCAAAAGGGAATTGCTGGAGCACAGCGTACAGACAAGACCAACGTTCAGAGACAAGGTTAAGTTGTTCAGGAGCGAAGAGATCAATTTACGCTCCCATGCAGCCTGTGAATTCCTGCTTCTGGACAGCCTTGCCCACACATGGCTACCTCAGACTTGGATTCTGCCGATTGGTACTTACTGTGGTGTTAATTTGCATTTCCTGATTGCTAGTTAAGCTGAGCATTTTTCATGAGTCTCCTGGCCATTTGAATTCCTGGACATTGGAACCCTTGAAACAAGAGTTCCCGTCTTGGGACCTGCCGATTCCTCTTTTTGCCCATTTTTTTTTCCTACTGGAGTGTTTTTTTTTACATGTCCAGATACACTTTGCCAGTTCTATGTGTTGCAAATTTCATGGCCCAGTATGTGGTGTATCTTCATTCTATGCTTTGATAAACAGAAGTTGATTACTTTAATATAGTCAAATTTATCCATTTTTTTCCCCTCGTGATTTGTGTTTTTGTGGCTTATGTTAGAAATTCTTCCCTTTGGAGTCAGATGATGTGGATTGGAATCTCAGTGCTACACATGCTAGTTGTGTGTCCTTGGGAAGAGAACTAATATCCCAGAGCCTCACTCCTCCTCTGCAAAATGGGGATGAGGACAGCATGCCCCCACAGGGTTATTTTGAGGAGGCTTGTAAAGCACATCATCACCTCCCCTGTCGACACACCTCACCCCATTCAGGGACCCCACACAGGACGGAAAGGGTACCTTGCTCTCTAGCAGGTCTGCGTTCTGCCGGAGTTCACTGCGTGACTTCTCCGATCTTTCTAGCTTCTGTCTCAGCATCGTAAGCTCCTCCTACAAAGCAAACACCTTAACAGAAGCCGTCCTGGACCAGAGACAGTAGTTCCACGCGGGGTAAGAGTGGCTGGGGAATAGAGTGAGTGATTCTGCCAGCCCATCTGTGATTATGCCCAGATGCTAAGTTCCTACACCCCTACACCGGGCTTTCCCCCCCCTCCATTTCTGAATATCCACATCCCAGTCTAGGGGCTGAATGCAAATCCTTAGAATGAGCCCATTGCTTGACCCAAGACTGGGGATGCCTGGGTGAGATGGTGTGCTTGACCCTTCACCCTCCCCGAGACCGCTATCCTGCCAATGGCTCAGCCTTACACTTGCAGAACCACCATCAGGAGCAGCCCCAATGCCCACCCACAGCAAACTCTGGGATGAACCACGGACTGCACACAGAAAGGAGTACTGGGCTGTCATGGAGAGAGAACTGGGAAGACTTCTGTGAAACTGGACATGGCATGACTCCCAAAATACATTTCCAAGTGCAAAATACTAGTGGCAGAAAAATATAAACAGTGTGCTATCTTTGGTGTACGAGAGAAAGGAACTCCGTGTGCGTGTGCGAATTGGCTAACTTTGCAAGAATAAACAACAGCAAAGATAAACCAGAAACCAATTGAAATGGTTTCTTATAGAAGATGGGCGCTACTGGGGCAGAAGCAACAGCAAGGGGAGTGTTTTCTGAGAGGCAAAGAGATCAAGGACTCAAGGATTCCACCATGAGTCTCTCTGGGATGGACCGTAAGTGTTCACGTGCCCCTGGGTAGTAATGGGGTATCTGCCTAGCACCCACAAGCCAAGAGTGTAGCTGGACACAGGAGGGAGGGTGGTCTGTGTCCTTGTTGATGGCAGCAGAGGGATCTCTGGAAGGGGGCAGCAAGGGCTGCGGGGCAGAGCATTTCTAGATCTAGAATCTGCAGGGTGGGGCACTGGGTCTGGACGTAAGCACTGACATGGGGGTGAGAAAAGGGAGCAGCCACCCCGCACCCTGCCTGCCACCTGGACTGACCTCCTTGGCATGGAGCTGCTCGTCCCCGATGGTGGTGCTCAGCAGGGGCCGGAGGGAACCGAGGAGCTGCCACCACGACCAGTCCTTGACCGCCAGGAACGCAGCCATGTTCTTCTGGATGCACTGTGCGGCCAGTTGGCGAATCTGCAGGGAAAAGAGACCAGAACCTCGAGGGGCCCTTCCCAACCCGGGGAATGTGAAGGAAAGAGAGCAAAGGGGGCGGTGGCGAAAGGGATGGAAAAAGAGGGTTCATAGCTAATGGAAGAGATCGGCTAACTTAAAAATTAAAAAAGCTTCTTTTCGGGGGCCTGGGTGGCTGAGTCCATTAGGTCTCTGCCTTCAGCTCAGGTTGGGGTTCTGGGGTCCTGGGATCCAGTCCCATGTCAGGCTCCCTGCTGAGTGGGGGATCTGTGTCTCCCTCTGCCCATCCCCCTGCTTGCACTCTCACTCTCCTCTCTCATAAATAAATAAATAATCTTTTAAAAACAAGCTTCTTTTCAACGGTGTTGTAATAGCACTGTATAGTGACAGGTGGTAATTGCACTTGTGACAACCCAGCGTAATGTATAGACTTCAATCACTATGTTGTGTGCCTGAAACTAATGTAACACTGGGTGTGAACTCGACTAAAAAAAAGTAAATAAATAAAAAATGTTAAAGTTACAAAAAAAAATTTTTTTTGAAAGCCCCTTTTCTTTGAGTCGGGCTCTGGGCATCAGACATTACACCCCAATTTAATCTTGCATGACCTAAGAAGAGGAAGAGAAGTTGAAAATATGACATAACAGGATCACAATCTTGTGCGGGGCTTAGATTCAAAAGCCACCGTGAAAGGCAAATCCTTGAACATCCCTGAAATTGCCCTCAAGATACAATGGCCATGATTATGTCACGAGTTGATATTTAGGGGCTAGGTTTAAAGTGAGTTTAAACACGGATTCCATGTTTCTGAAACCCGAGTGTGCATCACAAGCACGGGGAGAGCTTGTTAAAGCACAGATGCTGGGCTCCACCCCCAGAGGGTCTGATTCAGTAAATCAGGGCAGGGCCCGAGAATTTGCACGGTTAACAGATGCCCCGTTGACATGGATGCTGTTGGCCTGGGGACCACCCCTAGAGGACCACCGGCCACATTCATTCGTGTCTCAGGTGGGAACCATGCTGACTACCAAACCAGAAGACCCGTCCCCGTCATCACCATCACGACAGCCAATGCTTGTCCAGCTGGTACAGCTCTCCCTGCAGGCCAGGCAGCACGCTGAGCATCTTACAAACTAAGCTCCGTTCTCACCACAGCCCCAGGAATGCAGGCGTTACTGTCATTTCCACTTTACGGGTGGGGAAACTGAGGCACAGAGGGCCCCCCCCCCGGTCACATGCTCAGCACCACACCGCTGCCCGATGGTGGGGCTGGGATTTGCACCCCTGCAGCCAGGGTGCAGACAGAATCTGGGGTCTTTATTCATCTCCACTCCGAATCTTTCTAAGGGCAGAAGCTACCGGAGAGCAGTGGGCCAGTGGAGTTGCCCACGAAATTTTAAATATTAATGTTCTTGCCTTTGCCTGCTTCTGCCAAGTGTATATACTTGAATTTACAGATTCCCATAAACTGGAGGCTCAGGTAATGAGACTGGGAGCTAGCCGTAGTACTTAATATTGAGGATACGAAGGGAAGAGCAGCTAGCATCTTGATGGCACGCACCATGCTAAGCGTTCATGACCCCATTTCACCTTGACCCAGCTGCTAAGCGGCGGAAGCGAGATTCGAGCATAGCTCTTGTCTGTCTCCAGAGCTGTGCTGCCTTTTCTCTGTGGTTCAAGTTACAGAGAGGAAATTCAGTCTCCAAAAGTCTCCGATGATAGTGGCCCAGGGTGGCTCAGGACTGCGGACTCCGAACTGGCCCTTTGGTCCCCAAAGCCTCAGTGGCCAGGTCCTGCCGTGTCCTGCCTGCTGGCCCATGAAAGCCAAGTTCTCCAGAGATGGGGAAGGTGGAAACCATAACCAACCGAGCGGGGCTCGGACCACCCCATGAAAATCGAGATCAAGCGTGACATCGCTGCTAATTTGTTGTCAACGTCCTAGAAACAATCATAACATCTTGCAAAGTGTCGCTTTGAAGTCCTGCCATTCCGGGTGAGCTCGTGGGCCAGCAGCACTGACACCGTCATGGGAGACCTGCAGAGCCCTGTGCTCAGCCCAGACCCACCAGATCTGAAACCGCATGTTAATACCCCGCAGGGTTTCATGCGTGAGCGCGGGTGTGAGAAGCGCGGGATCGCAGCCCCCAGATCAGCTCGGATGCTGCTTTGCCAGGACCTCGCGCCTCTGCAGGGCTGACGAGGCGCGCTGGCTGCCATACCTTCAGCTTCCTGAATTCCTGCCGAGACAGAAAGCCCTTACAAGCCGCCTGGAATAAAAGGATCCTGTGAGACGCCAGCTTCTCCCGCTGTCTCTCAAGCCTAGAGACCACGCCTGCCTTGAGGAAAACCTGGAAGGAGAGAAGGTGGCAGGTGACTCCTCTTGAGCTGAATCTGGAGTGTGAGGCGGTTTCCACTGAGAAGCCAGTTTCCTCGCCGCCACCCGAGATATTCTGTTAGCAGGTGCCCATGACCAAGGGTCTCCATGATCAAAACATCTTGTCTCTTGGTGGCTCCTCTTTCCCTTCCTCTCGTCCCTGGATGCTCAGAGCGTGGCCTCCATGAGTGGCATTGTCACCTCCAAGGAGCTTGTTAGACATGCAGAATCTGGGACCCCGCCCCAGACCGGCTGCATCAGAGCAACATTTTAACAGGATCCTCAGGGCACCCAGGCACGCAGATGCCCAGGCTTCGCCCCAGGAAGGTGGAATCCACGGGTTCAGGGAGAAGCCTGGGAATGTGCATTCTTTCCGGTAAGCGCCGCCGGCCATCTGAGAGAAGCAGTGCCCTTGAAATCCCCTTATAAGGAGGGACAGAGAATGCTGGGCAGACTGAGGGCAGCCCTTCGTGGCCAGAAGAGGAGGGGGCCGGTCTGGTGCTACCCACAGAGGGTGCTCAGGCATCTAACGGAAAATCAGCGGGGCGCCCACGATTTCCAGGCCTCCGCTCATCAATAACGGATGGAGATCCCCTCTGCAGCAAAGTGATCAATGCCTCCTCGCCACCCCACAGGGCCCCACAGACTATAGGGCGCCCAGAAGGGTTTTCAGACAACCTGACGCTTTGGGGCCAGGCCGGCTCCGGCCAGCGTGGCAGGGCAGCCACAGCCCCCCCCAAACCTCCCAGCAGCAAAGCAAAGATGCTCTAAGGGCCGGGGAGCTGAGTCGGTGATAGGAGCATGGGGTCACTTCTCAGATGCCCATCTGCTGCTAATTTCTACGACCAGCCCGGCGTGTTTCTTTGCCAGCTGTGACTAATCACCCCCAGAGATGCTCAGTGTCTCCAGGGGCACTGGATCCATCAGTGACTTTGTCTTAATCAGTGATATTATCAAGCAATCGGGCACATTATCTATCAATGTCGTGGATCGGAACCAACCACTCGAGATACGCAGGGAAAGTATTTCACGTGCATCAACCTATATGGTAGTTATGGCGATCCCCCCATTTCACAGAAGGAGAAACTAAGGCTAAAAATGGCATCCTCCCCCCCATCCCACACCAGGACCCTCCACCAGCAAGTGGCAACAGCAGGAATATCTCCCTCCGTCTGACTCCGGAACAGACTACAGTTACCACTGAATGTAATTAACATTTGCATGGCATCTAGGTTTTTCAAAGCTCTTCCTCCTATGTCCCATTTTAATACAGAGCAACCTTCTCTTGGCCCAGGGAGATTATGTAACTGACTTCAGTTCACGCAGCTGACGAGCCACAAAGCCAAGCACCCCATTCTCATTGTCAATGGGAAGCTTCATGTCCTCCTTCGCTACGATACAAATGTCTGAAGTTTGGGCTTGAATTGCAATTTGATTCCAGGTGGAACAAAGGGTCTCCGTCGATTGGCCATTCCCCTAACCTGTCTGCGGTAACGGAGACCACTCTGCCTATCGCACAGCGAACACTTCTCCGATGGGAAAATGAGAATTTGCACGCCCAATCAGTGCGAACTCTGTCTTGCAACCTTCCCTGGCCTTACGGAACACTTCCTATCAGCCAGAGCCACTGAGACAATTAGCGTCATTGAAATAAAGACACGATTGACTCATTACCTATCAGATTGCCTCAATAATGACTGTATTAATTTCACAAGCTAGCGAGTCCCAAAAGCTGCTATAAAAAAAAAATCAATGATCAAAATGATGACAGCTCTAGTTCGTATATTACAAAAGGCGGCGGGTGCCGCCAAAACCACTATTGATCAAGTATGAAGCTTTCATTAAAAAGATAATTGGAAACGACCATACACAGAACGGGAATAAGTCATCGGTTGTGCGGAATCTTATCTTGATTTTTTTTTTTCCTTTAAACAGCAGCTTGCCAACCACAAGGCACATGGGTCTCCACCTTTTTCATAAATATCATGGCCCTCAGCATAGGACTTGATAAGGCCCCAGGGGCTGAGAATCACAACGAAACATCTAAATTAGTTGCTTTCCGTGGGTCCAGTGGCTTATTGGACCCAAGCAGAGTGCAACATTCCAACAGCCCCACATTTAAGGAATCTATGCGGGCCACTGCTCAGGGAAGTTGTTTTTCCTCTAAAAATGCTGAAGGCCACGGTTTAAAAAATCTGACATGACAATAGCTCCCATGTCTGGGACCGCTGAGGAATTAGCTCCTGTTCTAGTCATTTTTCAGATTAGAAGAGAGTCATTCTTTAAACATTACAATGTTAGCTTATTTGATTAACGTCTTGCCCCACTGACAAATGCATTCCCCAAGGAAATGACAACGGACTGATTCCCACAGCCCACTTGGGGGGTAGGAAGTTGTGGCTCCGTTTTACAGATGAGGGAACAGATGCTCAGAGGCCAAATCCCACTCACTCCGGATTCACACAGCTAGAAAAGGGTAGAGGCGGGGTATGGACCAGACCTACCTGTTCTTTCCTCCTCTTCATGACCTTCCCACCTCGGAAGTGTCTGATCCTGCCATGCCTAAGACATTCATGTCCCCTGAAAGATCACAGGCTAGCCTGGCTTCCAAAGGACATACTGACCTTAATTTCCTCCCGACTGTTTCTTAATGAATACCA
Organism: Ailuropoda melanoleuca; assembly: GCF_002007445.2. Lineage (NCBI taxonomy): Eukaryota > Metazoa > Chordata > Mammalia > Carnivora > Ursidae > Ailuropoda > Ailuropoda melanoleuca. The sequence continues at coordinate 23,281,649 of NC_048229.1, forward strand.
AGTATTACTCGAGAACAACCTCTTTTTTGGTTATAGGGATGTTTTGGCTTCTAGATTTCTTGCCCTCGCCATGGGAAAATGTGTATGAAGACTTCTCCTCTGTTTTCTTCCTTGCTCTACAATAGTCGCTGAGATGATAGAGACGGACTTTTATACTCATGAAAAAAACCAAGTAATTATCCAGACCACTGGTTCTCAAACTTGAACATGTGCTGGTATCCCCTAGAGGGCTGGTTACAACCCAGACTTCTGGGTCCCACCCCACTCCCCAGAGTTTCAGATTCACTAGGTTTGGGGTGGGGGCAACTGAGCATTGATGTTTCTAACAAGCTCTTGGGGGGACCCTGCTGTGGTGGCCAGTCCAGGGACCGTCTTTTGAGAACTGCTGGTCCACAGGGATGACGTTCTTGGAGCTGAGGAGCAAATGCTCTGATTCTGGGCCATAAAGACCCGTTTTCAGGTAAAGACTATGTGATACATTTCCACTAATAAATAACAGAATTCCAGCGTGTTGAAAAGACCCTGGATTGAGGGTGATACCGGTTTTCATGGGAGCTGTAAGTTACATACTCCTAGCTAACCGGAAGGCCTTGAAAAGGGGCTTACTTCCCAGAGGCACAGTAAAGAAGGGATTTACTAATTATCGCATAGGAAGTTTCGAGAGGAAAGAGGAACAATATATGAAATGCTTGGCATAGCTCCTGGCCATGGGCAGAAGCCCAGGAACCCACAGGTTTGTTCCCTCTTCTGGAAAGGTCTGCAAAAGTCCAGTTGCTGTCAACTCCTATCGGGATAAATCAGACTGAGGCCACAGTAGACCACAGCTCCTGCCACACGTTTTAGGAGGAGCAAGAGGCCTGTGGGGAAAGGCTTATGTGTCTATGGGCAAGGACTGAATGAAAGACTGTGAGCTCTCCAGGGAAGTGGATGTGATGAGACAGGCTGCTCAGGGTTCCAGGAATGATGAATGGCCAGTGATGCCAGCATGGTGGGCTGCTGGAGACCAGGGTCCTTCCCCCAGACCGTCGCATGGCAGCTGGTGGTGGAGGTGATTGACAAAGGTTTACGGGTTGGTGTTAGTCGGTCAGGAGATGAGTGGGGAAGTGAAGGGAGCAATTTTTCCTTTGGTCTACTCTCTCTCTCCAGTTTCTATTTCTGAACTTTGACCCTTTTCCCCTGCCTACTACGTGACCCTTGAGTTTACAATCTCCGTACCCCACTTGCCAAACTAGAATCCATGGAACGCGAGTTCTGGCAGTTGGTAAGTGGTCTTCCACAAAGACAAAAGGTTAGGGAGTCCCACGGTCAAATAGTTTGGGAAGCCCTAATTATGATGTTTTCTTTCTTGGAAACTGAGAAGCTATATGGGCATATCGGGACTCTGTGAAATTCTTCTCTAAATGTTGAAACTTTTGGGAAAGCCTTTTGGCTCAACACCAGTTTGGGAAAACTCCTTCTCTCAACATTAAAATCATGTGCCTTCTCGTGGAACCCTAACTTTTCACTACTGCTTCTAATCAGCTGGGACTAAAATTGGCTTACTGTTGGTTGCAAAGTAAAAGTTATAAGTCTCTGAGTGAACGTGAGTGTTCTTCTCGGATTTTAAGACAGCTCTTCCCGAGGCTCAGAAAGTCACACCGAGGTGCAAGCTATTAACTCTTCCAGACCCCTTTGGTCCCTGGAAGGGTAACGAACCTCTAACATGTGATATTTCCCAATGTTACTTCCTCCCATATTATAACATGTTATCTTCCTGGCTTTGTCAGATAGGCAGGGCGGAAAATCGCCAGCCCTATCTGCAGTTTGCTGAAAAGGAGGCCCACAGGGCTAGCGGACGATGAAGTAGGATGAGAATTGGAGCTCGTCTGGGTCCGCGATGGGATGGACGAAGTGACCTAAGAAAGAAGTTCTACTCACTTGGCTGTGCCCAACGATTACTGCCTTCTCCTCCAGATTCAGGGTCTGCAGGAGCTCCTCCACAGCCTGGGGAGAAGAGGAGAGATAAAGAGAGACAGAATGAGACAGCCCCCCATGGGAGGTCAGGCCTGCCGGCTGGCTAAGGCATCTGGAAAGAGAGGATGACTCCACGGGTCTGGGAGTCTATGCAACAGAGCCCCACCTCACCTAGGCAAGTGGAGAAGATAAGCATGTACAGAGCACCTACTGTGTGCCATCTACTCTGCTGGGATTCTCACAGACACCACCCCCTTGCATCACTATGGCAACAGGAGGTGGGACCTCAAACCACCACGCCCATTTACAGAGGGAAAGGAAAAAAACAAAAAACACAACCCAAAGATGCAAAAGTTAACGAAAGATGTGTCTGCTACGGAAACAGCATGGCAGTTCCTTTAAAAATTAAACATTGGATTACCGTAGGATCCAGCAATTCACCCTCTGGGTGTACACCCAAAAGAAGCGAAAGCGGGGACTTGAACAGATAGTGGTATGCCCACGTTCGTAGCAGGGTTATTCACAGCAGCTGAGACGTGGAAGCAACCCAGTCTCTAACCACGGATGAATGGAGGCACAAAACATGGGATATACACCCAGTAGGATATTGATCAGCTTTGAAAGGGAAGGAAATGGGGCGCCTGAGTGGCGCAGTCGGTCAAGCACGTGACTTGATTTCGGCTCAGGTCGTGAGATGGAGCCCCACATTTGGCTCTGCACTCAGTGGGGAGGATGCTTGTCCCTCTCCCTCTGCACCTCCCCTTATTTGCACTCTCTCTCTCAAATAAATAAATAAATAAGTCTTTAAAAAAAATAAAAGAGAAGGAAATTCTGACCCATGCTACAACACGGATGAATCCTGAGGACACGATGCTAAGTGAGATAAGCCAGTCACACAAAGATGAATACTTATATGAGATACCTAGACTAATCAAACTCAGGGAGACAGAGAGTAGAATGGTGGGTGCCAGGGGCTGAAAGGGGGAGGGGGAGTTCGTGTTTAATGGGGAAAGAGTTCCAGCTTTGCAAGATGAAGTGTTCTGCTGGAGACGGATGGTGGTGATGGTTGCACGGCAGTGCGAATATCCTTAAATGCCACTGAACTGCACACTTAAAAATAGTTAAAATGATAGGGGTGCCTGGGTGGCTAGGTCGGTTAAGCGTCTGCCTTCGGCTCAGGTCATAATCCTGGGGTCCTGGGATTGAGCCCCACATCGGGCTCCCTGCTCAGTGGGGAGCCTGCTTCTCCCTCTCCCACTGCCCTTCACTCACTCTCTCACACTCATGTACTCTCTCTCAAATAAATAAATAAAATCTTCTAAAAAATAAAGTGATCAATTTTATGTATATTTTGCGACAACTAAAAAACAACAACAACAACACGTGAAGGCATTTCTCCAAGGTTAGAAGTCACATGGCGGCAGATTAGAATCGAGGTCTATCTGACCACACTGCACCATCTATGATTCAACCGCCTTGCATGCCCAGAATGACTCCAGAGGCCCCAAGGTCCCTAGGAATTTCACCTGCTATGTCACTGAAGTTTGCTGTGACAGCCTCCCTGGCACTCTGTCCTTCCCCCATTGTACCTGCCAGAAACGACCTCACCTTCACAAATATTTTCTGAATAAATGGCGTGGCTGTTAGGCGTGTGTGCCTGACCCAGAGTATGGGCAGGGGGAGCCTGTGTTTGCTTCATTTCTTATTTCCTCTGCTCCACCTGGTACTGTTCTAGGCACACAGTAGGAGCTCAGTAAATACCATGATGGGGCAAACAAACAAACGAGTGATCCAACAGAGGTGGAAGCATGGGGGGCAGAAGGAGAAGGGCAGACCCATGCAAGAGACCTAAATTCACTCAAAGACATTTCCTAAACACAGCCTTGGCCAAATCACAGCCGTGTCATGGGATTTTCCTTTGTCATCAAGGTATCCGGGCTCTGAAACAGCTGCTGGCGATGTGTACCCTCAGAAAAATACAGGTCACACCTGCTTCCTTGGTGCCTGTGATTCCCCTCCCACTCCACCTCCACACCAACCCTCATGGACCTTCCATTTACTGAAAATCACAGTTTACTTTTGGAATAAACTGCCAGAAAAGTAACTGCCACACTCAAGAAACAAAAAGTATTTCAGGGCTGGTGTAATTTACTAGATAAGTTTCAGTTCCATGGGTCACCAGCATCACAGAAAATTTCCTAAGATACTTGAAAAACAAAAAAGCCTATTAAAAGTCTGGTCCAAGACTATCATCTAGGAGCAATTTTCATCCTCTGACCTCCTGGAAGAACATTCTATAATGCCCCTCCCTCAAATTCAGTGGTTTTACTTATTACATTTTAGCCAAAAATGTTCCCAGGGAGCTGTAGACAGCAGAATGCATAAAAACCAATATATCCAAAACACAACATCTTTTCTCTCTGCACAAGAGCAAAACAAAATAAAAATTGGCTGAAAAGAAGATGGATGGATGAAAAATAAATGAAACCTACAGCCAACGAAATTTTTCTAAGTCGACCTTGGTGTTAACACCCAGAATAGATGTTTGGGGGGGGGGGAAATCAGAATTTGGAGGAGGTAGACCCAGCTGGGCTGAGATCCTGCCTGGTTTTACCACTTATAACTGTATGACCTTGGACAAGCCCTTTACTCTGAGCTCCAGGCTCCTCTTCAGAAACATGAGGGAGAAATAATAGCATCTATTCTCGAAGATTCTGTGGTTACTCTTGCAGAAGACTCCATGCCACACCTGCCATATAGTAAGCACTCAATAGACATGAGGAGTTACTGCTACTAGTCCTTGAATGAGACCTACTGGTTCTGTCTTGGTCAAAACTTGGCACAGGTGCTATGGAACGTAAACCAAGCCTCCTTTTCTCAAGGACACCCCCAAACACCCCTACCCAAGGATTATTCCCCATCTCCCTCACTTTCTTAGAGCCCTGTAGATGTCTCTGTAGCCAAGATCAGGGCTAACAAAGACATTCTGTCCTGTTGATCTCATACTACAGGTAAGAAAGCTTATGTCCCAAAGAATGGAGTTAACGGTGTCTGCAGGCATTGAACTATGCTCCTTGCCCTCATTTTCCTCACCTGCAAAATGGTGCTAATGTGCCCTGCATAGACCATAAGGGTGTTGGCACAGTGAACTGAGAATCTGTGTAAAGGTCTTTGTAAGCAATGTCGTACTTGATTGCTCTTATCGTTATCATAACGAATATTGCTCTTAGATTGAACCATGTGAAATTGGCACTTGCTTAGGTCAATTACCAGTGACTGGATTGGTTTCTACACAATGTCAATCACTGTCCAGCAGCCAGTTGGTGGAAGACAGGGCAAGAATTCGGATTACTGTAACAGATTTCTTCCCTGTCCTGCATCTTTAAGGAATCAGCTATTCCACCCTAATTATCCAGATATTTGAGGTTTATCCCTCCCCACATGGAATGCTGAGTAAAATGTTGGCCATTTTGCTCCAAGGAAATGGTCTGTCCTTGTGCTTTTGAGTCTGAGCGTGGCTCTCGGTGCTTTCCACACAACTCATTTTACTTTCAAACCTTCACAACAGCTATTACTTGATGCCTGTTTTACAAAGAAAGGAAGGTCTCGTGTCATGAAACCGCGTGCTAGGAAATATGGTTGAAGGAGATGCAACCCCAGGGAATAAGATTCTTGAGCCTGTCCTCTGCCCTCTGATGCTGGGATCCTGTCCAGCTCCATTACTCATCGGCTGTGTGACCCTGAGCAAGCTACACCTCCTCTCTGATCCCCCATGTCCTAGTCTACAAGATGGTGTCATTACATCTACCCTCCAAAGATGGAGTGGAGCTTTAATGAGGTCACAAAGGTAGCATGTAGGAGTAAGACTTATAGAATGGTGGGGGAAGGAGCCTGAGAAATCCTTTGCTCTTTCCCAAAAAACAGTGATAAAAATGGATACAATTTTTGAAAGCAACAAGTTCGATAGTCTGGAAATTGAACAAGGGGATACAACAAATGGAGAAGCATTTGTTCAAAAAGAAAAAAACAGAACTATTGAATCTCAGGTAAGAAGAGCAGGAGATTGCAACAATCTTGGCCAGGGCTGTTCCAGTCACCCCCACCAAGCTCTGGCACTGTGGTAATCCTCCCAGGGAGAGGCAAGCCGTAAAAACCAGTGGCTTTGCTGCCACAGGGGGCTTAGACTGAGCGAGTACAGGAAAATCCCATGCCCGGGATCGTTGTCAGAAACAGTAGTGATCTTGGCAGCAAAGAAATAGAGAAGGTCAATAGCACAGGGAGCGTAAGATTGTTATCTGGATTGGGGCAAGCAATGGACATTGACTAGCCCGAAACCTGATGAAGGGACATAGGGAATGGACAGCCCTGTGGGCCTTGACAAGTCCCCACATGTTCCTGGTCCTCTGGAGGGCTGCACACAGGCCGAAGGGTACACGTAGGCCCAGGAGAGACTGAGAGAACTCCAAGCTATCTATACATCCCTATCTAAATGTAAGGCCACGTACACAGGCAGAAAATCTGTGAAAGGGCCAAAAGAGTCATATCCGTGGCACAGCGGTGAGTGTATGAACATTGGCTATAGTTCCCAACCCACACGTAGCTCCATCTGAATCAGGGAAAGGCTCGCTGATTCACGGTGTTTGATTACGACCTGTACTGCCTGCTGAGCTCTGCTGACAAAGGGACAGCCCCTGAGAATCCAGGATTTTTAATAAAAACAGGAATGAAAAACCTAAGCAGAGACATCAGTAACCTCATACCGTGGGGGAGACAGACTCCATAAATCTAGTCCACATACATTATTAAATGATTGGGAAAAGATCAGAATCTGGAGATGCTATTATGTATTATCTAAAACCCCCAGTTTCAGCTTAAAAAAAAATAATATAAGACGTACAAAGAAACTGGAAGGTGGTGACCCATACTCTGAAGGAAACAAACAAAAAAGCAGTCAGTAGAAACACTTTGTGGGCTTCGATGTGGGACTTAACACAGACGGCCAAGCAGCTGTCATCACGCATAGAGCGCTCGCTCTCATGCCTGGTGCATGCTACGTCTTGGTAAATCCTCATAACTGAGAGAGGTTCGGAGGTTATCAGGCTCTCCTGGGCTCTGTAAAGTGGTGACACACCCTTCACCTCCACCCTTCCGGGCTCAAATTATGAGTCCTTGAATCACCTGGGAGAAGGCCAGCTCATGCATCCACTTCCAGAGCCCCTTTGTGTCCTAGTATTTTGCAAAGAATGTTCTCTCCGGTGTTCAAAGAGGATGCACCCAATAAGCATGTGATCTGACAGCTCACATTAAGCTGAACATGCCAGACAGGCAATGAGAGACTCCAGGAATAATGGAGAGCCATGGAGGGGAATTCTTCCCCAACTCACTCCTCAGCGAGTAGTGTGGTGTGAAGAATCCATGTCTGTGGAATCAAATGCTCAGACAGGGAAATTTTTGGCTGTGGTGAGCACAGCGCCTCTTTCTGGAAACACACACTATGACCCAACAGCCACCATGGCCCCATGGCCACCATCTGTTGCATAGCTGCTAGGTGCCAGGCACTTTGCTTATGCCCTGTGAGTGTTGCCCATGTTCATACAGTTACCAGATATCAAGGGGTGTGTGAATGAATGGAGGGACGGCAGAAACGAGGATTTGAATACGTCTGTCTGATTCTAAACCACATGCTTTCAACCACTGAAGAACTGATCAAATCAACCCATAAAGGTGGGACTATGTCTCTGTTATTTAACTCCATATGCTCAGAACCATATATAGAATGCTGTATACACACACACACACACACACACACACACAAATTGGGTTGGTTAACACTGAATGCAGGGGCACCTGGGTCGCTCAGTTGGTTAAGCATCTGCCTTCGGCTCAGGTCATGATCCCGGAGTCCCAGGATCAAGCCCCACATTGGGCTCCCTGCTCAGTGGAGAGCCTGCCTCTCCCTCTGCCCCTCAGCCCACTTGTGCTCTCTCTCTCAAATAAACAAAACCTTTAAAAAAAAACACTGAATGGAAAATGTGTACAATTATTAAAACAGTAAACCCCAACTGGAGGAAGACAGTGATGTGAGTAAGAAAAGAATGGTGACTATGTTGCAGGGGCTAAGGCCATGGGAACCCCTGAAAAATGGTTCAGCACTGTTCAGTGGACAGCTCCCCCTCCTAACCTTGGGCTCCTAGGGACCCCTTCCCAGCAGAAAGGGGCTCAAACAAATTCAGAGGAAACTGGGGGTGTCCACAAGGGTCTGAGATGGAACAAGAGTGGCTGCCTTTGAGAAGATAGATTGACATCCCTTAATCATGTTCTTCAAATCAAGTCCGCAGGGACAGATTTTGTTGGCTAAAATCAATCAACACTTAGGTACTCTGAGGAGAAGAGGGAAGGCCCTAGGGTTTCCTCCCATCGACCGGGAAGACTTGGCAAGTCCTGCCTGAGCAGCAGAGAGATCGAAGAGACCAGAATCTGGGACACGGCCAAGGTGAGCTGACAGTATCCCTTGACTGACCTGCCTGATATTTCACCATTTGCGATCATTCTGGGTGGGCTTCAGTGCAGGGGAATGCATAACCTTAGCTAGACGGGATAACCCGGGGGAGAGGAATGGGACCCAAGGTGATCAGAGCGGGGGACAAGGTCATTTTGGAGAACCGAGCACGTGCCTGGGTGTCTGGATGGGACAGGGGAAGCCTGAACAGCTGGAGATCAGGGTGAAGATACTGCTCCCTAGACAGGACTGTGGAAGGGCAGAGTGGACAGGACTTCCTCATGATTTTGCTTAAACCAGTTCAAATAATGAAGGTCAGGTTTCTAGGCCATGCCCCTGCCAATGACTTCTCAGTTGATCATCACTGACCACCTGGTAAAGCCCAGACTCTCTTGTCCTGCCAACAAGGGCCCGTGGTCTGGCCCCTGACAACACCTTCAGCTCCTGTTCTCAACATATGGCATCCTTTGTGCTCTAGCTACACTAAACTAGCCAAGCAACCTCGCCACTGGACCTTTGCACATGCTACACACTGTATGGGTTGCCCTTCATTCTTTCTCTTACCTAATTCCTCCAAATTGTCCCATAGGGCTCAACTCGATCATCACCTTCTCTGAGGAGTCTTCTTGAATGCCCCACCCTCACCCCGACTGCAAACATCAAACATTTAGGGGTGTTCCCTGGGGGGTCCCAAAGCCATCCCTCCTCATGGAAATAGCCTGTCTTAGTCTTTCCCTCACCCAGTGAGACTGTGTTCTGTCCATCCCTGTATCTCGGACACCCAGCCCAGGGCCTGGTGCAAAGCAGACACTTGGTGAAAGCTGAATGGAATCAAGGATAATGATTTTAAATTAACATATCATGGATGGCGCAGTCCGTACAGAAATTCACCAGACACCCTGCCTATCCTCAAAGGGCTCCCATTCAAAAGTCTTATGTGAACATGAAAAGAGGCTCAACATCACAGATCATCGAGGAAATGTAAATCAAAACCCCAGTGGGGTGCCACTTCACACCCCTTGGGATGGCTCCCATCAAAACAAAAACAAAAACAACAGAAAACAACCAGTGTTGGCAAGGACGTGGAGAAATTGGAACCCATGTGCACTCTTGGTGGGAATATAAAATGGTGCAGCCGCTGTGGAAAACAGTGTGGCATGTTCTCAAAAAATTAAACACGGATTACCATACGATCCAGCAATCCCCTGTCTGGGTAGATACCCCAAAAGAAATGGAAGCAGGGTCTCAAAGAGCTATATATACACCCAGGTTCATAGCAGCATTTTTCACAATAGCCAAAAGGCAGAAGAAACTCAAGCGTCCTTGGGCAGATGCATAAGCAAAATGCTGTGTATATACACGCAATGGAACACTACTCATCCTTAAAGGGAAGGAAGTCTGACACATGCTAAGATACGGATGAATCTTGAGGAATCCTGGTAAGTGCAATCAGCCACACGCAAAAGGACAGGTACTGTGTGATTCTACTTATTATATGAGGTAAAGCCATGAACTCCATAGAGACAGAAAGCAGAATGGCGGCTGCCAGAGGCTGGGGGAGAGGGGAGAACGGGGAGTCAGTGTTTAACGGGGGCAGAGTTTCGGCTTTAGGAGATGACACAGGTGCTGGAGACGGACGGTGGCGATGGTTGCACAACATGATGAATGAGTTCCATGCCGCTGAACTGTACTCTTAAAAATGACTGAGATCATAAATTTTATGCCACGTGTATTGGACTACAGTAGTCAAAACAAAACAAAACAAAACAAAAAACCCCCCACAAAACTCTGCATGCAGAATCTGAGAGCCCGAATTCAAATCCCAGCTTCCCCAGGACCTAGCTGGGCGGTGATGGCCTCAGTCGCCTCTGCTATAAAATAGGGATAATTCCCAGAGTGGGAAGACTTTATCTTTTGAGGTCTATTTTAGGTAGCGTCTGAAATTCGTTCACAACGTGCTTATTTTGCCATGAGAGTTTGCGCGTATGTGGTACAAGGAATATGCTATTTTTGTTCGAGGAACACAAAGTATCCAGCAGGTGCCCACCAAATGAGTGTACATTATTGGGAAAGAGTCCTGGTGGGGTACCCCGTATTAGGCACATGGGACCTCATCAAGGCCCCTTTCACACCCTGACAATGAATTCTCTCTGCTGCCATCTAGTGTCTGAGGGTGATATTGACCTTTTCCAGCTGTCAAACTTGTCTTCCTGAATCCTGAGGTCTTAACTGCTTTGCACACAGAGGCTGACAGTTTGCCCACCCAAGCACGTGTTCATGTGTAATTCATGGGGTATCATGTTGCCTGGCAAATGAATATTTATCAGCTTTTTCATAAGAGCAGGGTGGTGTTTCCTTTTGTTGCTACCAAAATTCTATGCTGTAGCAAATGAAATTTGTGAGCAAATAAAAAGAGAATGAGAAGAAGTGAAAACTCCCAGCCAAGCCCATTCCACTTGTAATTTTCCATTTTCCGAGGCCCTCCAGCATGTGTATGGAGGTGGTTTCGGTTTGGCTACAACCGAGGACTGCTGAATCGTCCAGAATAGAATCTTACCATATGCTTTACCTATTGCCCCCGCAGAAAACTCCCCCACACCCCACTTCGGTGCTGCTTTTGACTGCAGAAGAGCCCAAGACCTTTTCCATGGCTCCATTCCAGATGCTTGGAACACAGATCAAGTTTGGGGTGACCAAGGACAAGGAACCCCACATGAAGATTGGTACAGACTGGCTGGTGGCATCAAGCCAGGCGTTTCAGGACTTCCAGGCTGCCACCTAGGGAGGGGACTTCCCTGCACCACACCGGTCGGGTCTGATGTCCCCTCGCCAGGGTGAATTAGGAGGGCTACGTAGAAGGTGCTGCCTTGTCTGCAGGAGGGGACCTGTGTCCTGGTCCCTACCGCAGTGAAAAGCCATAAAGGACCTAAGAATTGTGACGCTGTTTACTCTTCTTGCCTCGTGACTCACCGATTGAGGATTCCAGTGCTGATGATCTCAGACACACTTGGGCACACTCCTCCGGAGGCGGAGTCTCAACGTGGTTGTGAACATGGCGTCTGTGTGGCTTGGTTGCCATCACTCTGGCCTTGCAACACGAAGCTGATGCCAGTACTGACAGAGTAGTCCACATACACTGAGCTCTTACCACGTAACAGGCCCCGTGTCGAGCCCATGAACTCCACCACCGCATGTAATCCTCAAAACACCCTCTGGAGGGAGGCATTATTGTCATGCCCACTTTACAGAGGAGAAGACTGAGGCAGCAAGATGCCATAACTTGCTTATATTCATGCACCTCCAGTCAGGAACCAACCGCAGCTCTGTCTGACTCTGGAGCCCCGCTTTCTCAGCTGCCCTCCCTGGAAGCAACAAACTCGAGTTCACGGACAAAACCCAAATGCTTGGCTGTGTGGCCTCAGGAGAGGCGATTCATCTCCCTGAGCTTCCATTTTCTCATCTGGAAGAGGGAAGCAATAGCTCTCGGTTTGCGGGGCTGTTGGGAGGATTCAGGGTTTTGCAAATTCTAAAGGGCTCTGTGATCATCAATAGACCAGTGTCCGTTCTCAGCAGAAATACCTATCAATGGTTTGACACCAGTATAAGACAAGGTTCCAGCCCTAGGAGTTTATGGTGGAGTTGGAGAAAGGAGACACATGGGGGCAGAAATACAAAGTTAGGCATTTGTATTCATTCATTCGTCCATTCATTCATTCATTCAATGGACAATTTATTGAGCCCTTTTGCTGTAAGCCAGAAAACCAACGCATAAGCAATGTACATCATTTCAGAGGAGGGAAGTGCACACACATTAGAACAGGATGATGGGAGGAGCTCTGAGCCAGCATCTGAATAGCAAGATGACACCAGCCACACAAAAATTAGGAAGGAGCGCTCTAGGCAGAGGGAACAGCTATGCAAAGGCCCTGAGGCAGCATTCATGGTGATTCTCTCAGATAGGGGCTCCGGGGTGAAATACTTCCCAAACACTGGGGACTCTGAAGCTCTCTTTTCACAGACTACCCCAGGGTGCTGGTGCTGAATGGAACTCCTTTTGGAAGTGGTGGCTTTTCATCTGGCTAGGGGCCCTTCAAGGGGGCACATGCTCTTCTCATGGCCCTAATATTTTCTCCCACACTCCCTCATGCAGGGTTTGGGGAGGTCATTCCTAAGTGACAGTTCAGGGGGTGCAGTCTGGAGCAGGAGTACTGAGACAAACCTCATACCACCCTCACCTTTGCCCCCAAGGCCCGGGTCTCCCATCCCCACTGGTCCAGATGCCCTCCGGGGCAATCCTCTCTGGAACAGAAGCACACAGGGCCTCCACCCCCTCTTGTCCCACATACCTTCCTCTCGTCTACTCCCTCGGAGGCCAACATGAGCTTCTTCATGAGGAGAGGGTCCAGCACCTGGAATCGCCGGCGGAACTGAGCGAGGCCCAAGTGGTCGGCGTAGCCTGGGGGGAGGAGAGGCAGGGGCGGGGCCAGAACAAACAGAAGAACAAGGAGTCCAAGTGAGAAGACTAGCCCAGGGCCTGGACTCGCAGGCAGCCCCTGCCCTGCTGCAAGCCTGGCAGCGAACTTGCTGGGTGGACTCACATCTTGGGGCCTCAGTTTCCCCACTTGTCAACTTAAGAGATTGGGTTTGATCAGCATTTCCCAAATGTGTTCCTGAGAACGCAAACCCTATAAAATGCTCCACTTAACATTTGAAAAAGCAGCACTCTCATCTGCCCTCTGGCGGGTCACACCAAGTGCCAACATCGATGCCGAAAGTCTCCTCGGACCATTGCAGGGAAGATGCCTCATGGGCTTTGCTTAAAACGTGTTTGACCGTGGGAAAAGTTTTTTTGGTCCAACATTCATGACCATCCACAGGCTATATGTGGGAAAAGCTGCATTGGATATTTTCAAAGGGTTTTTAAAAATCTAGCATGTAGGATGGACAGAGGCATACACTTCTGTGTGAAAAGTAGGCAGAAGCATCTGGAACGCTCCCAAGAGAAGGTGACATTAGAGCCGGCCTCTGAAAGAGCTGTTAGAGTTTGCCACAGGATTGGATGTGGAAGGGATGTCGCGGCAGAGGGGGCCAGAGAGGGGAAACCCAAGGCTTAGTCACAGCGGAAACCAGCACTGACCGAGCGCTTCTGTGCACAAGACACTAGGTTTACAACTTCCTTGTGTTTTAGACACTCAGGGGCCTCCATCATTGGACCCATTTTATAGATGTGGACATTGACGCCCAGAGAGTCCAAGTCACCTAGGCCAAAGCGGCATGGATCGTAACTCCCCCAGCTGGGATTCAGTCCCGGACAGTACCTGTAATTAACCAGTGGAGAGTAGCCAACAATGAGGTCAGAGACAAGCAGGGACCAGATCCCAAAGGAACTCGAAGTCAAATTCCAGACCTCAAGGTTTGGACTTGGTCCTGGACGCAAGGGGCATGGCAGACCTTCAGTCGGCTCAAAAAGACCCCTCCACTGGCTGGATGGGAGAAGGTGTGGAAGGTCTGATAAAGTCTGACCCCACCGTGAGACTCTGCAAGAAGCCAAACGCACGAGCCACGAGGCAGAGTGATGGTGGTGGGTTCCTGGGCTGAATCCAGGAAGCTTTCCTGGGGGAGGAAGTCTTAGGCCAGGTTCACAGGACACTGACCACACAGAGACGGGGGCTGGGAGGTTACACGCATGCCCTTTCAGGTCGGACTGGTCTGGGCTCCCATCCCATTTCTGCCCTTCTTGGCCCTCTGAGCCATCATGAACGACCCCATTTCTTTGAGATTCAAGTTCTTCACTTGTCAGGTGAAAATAACAGGATCTGGTCATGGGGTCACCATAAGGGCTGATGTGCATAAGGACTGATGTGTGTACGATGTGATGATTGATGTATATAACATGTTAACACGCATTGAGCTTTTCTCACATCCGGGCAACTCTTAGTCTCTTACTAATTCATCCAATGGGTCATCAGCTCCCTGAGACCTGAGCTGTTAGGGCAGAAGAAAGAGAGGCGTGATCGAGGGACTTGCAGGGTGTTGGTCACAGCCAAGCCCAGGCCGCCCGGCTCCAGGGTCTGAGCCACGCCCACCAGGCTGCGCAACGTGTAATGTTTCCCGCGCATTTGCTATACGCCAGGCGCTGTGCCAAGCGCTCGGTAAGAATGACGTCAGTCAGTTCATGTCTTGCCCCAGTGCCAGCACAGCATACACCCTCAATACCATGTGTGCACAAGTGTGTGTTATGCGTGAGTGTGGGTATACGCACAGACGCCTGAGATGTGCACAAAGTCAAAATCGTATTTGGATAGGTGTGTGTATCTATGTGCGCACATACGTATTTCTTGTATGGTGTGAGAGGGACAGGAGCCACTTGGCGCAGGAAAAAAGTGAGGAACTGACCAGGCCTGGGAGGCAGAAAGTGGAGCGTTCTATCATGACACATCCAATCTTTACTTGGTTGGAAAACTTCATCCTGCCCCAGGCCGACTGCACGGGGCACGCAGAGGGCTGACACTGCGGTGAGGACCCGAGGCCGAGGATGGGGACAGCTGACCCAGGCATGCCCACAGGGGTTCTAACCGGTAGTCCAGGTATCTGCAAAGGCCCAGAGCCTCTCACCGGCCAGCCGGCAGGTCAGAATCGATCGGCCACCACTGTGACCACTCTGCTCTTCCCCTGTGACATTATCTGTCACCCCTCGCCTGTGGTTGTGCAGGCAGGAGGAAAAATCAATGAGACGCTCAGAGAAGTGAGGGTCTCTTCTTTGCTTCCAGCTGCTTCCAGCTTCTCTGTCGAATATCTGGTGCTCTGGGGGCTGGCTATTAATGCGGTGGGAGGAGACAGGGCCACGGCCACAAGCCGGGTGTCGGTGACCACAGAGAAGTTCAATGAACAGGTGCCCGCCTCGCCAGCCTCCCTGCAGCCCCCGCCACCCCATCCTCTGCGGAGACAATGACCGTGCCTGAGCTATTGCTAATGTCAGGGAGGGGAATCCGCGCGGTGGCCTCTGGGGTCTGAGAGGCAGAAAAGAACCAGAAGGATTCAGAGCGAACTCAGTTCCTGAGATGAGCTATATGGAAATCTCGGGCACATGCTTGCTTTCTAAAATATAGACCTAAAGACTTCATTCCTCCGATTCAACTCCCGTCTTCCCCCGGCCTCCCCCATATCGCCTCAGCTCGACCCGCTGAAAGCCAAACTTCCAAAGGCAGATTGCCCACCTCATCAGCCACAACTGCCCTGTGCATCTTGAACCTCAGTCCCCGGAAATCCAGGCTCTTCCCTGCCTCCGGGCCTTTGCATATGCTGATCTGTCTGCTTCGCATTCCAACTCCCAGAGGCAAGCTGTTTACTTTGTCTCATGACCCACTTAAGAGGTTTGCCCGTCTCCCCAGGGAGAGCACGGAGCTCCCTCCTCGATGCATCTGATCCTTCCTGCATCCCTGAGTGACGCCACATGCCCCCGTCACGTGTTCCCTCCTGAGCTCCCAAACCAGGCTGGGCATCTTGAAGACCAGGGTATTGCTCACCGTGGGAATCCCACTCTCCACCCCAAGGTAGAAGCTCCCTGGACATCTGCTGTTGAAAGGGAGGGAGCCAGACCCAGCCCTAGCTTTCCAGGAGCACACATGTCATTCAGGAGATAAGACGGGCTTTGGCTCTGCCCTGCTCCAACCGCTGCGTGACCTTGAGCATGTCCTTCCACCTCTTGGAGTTTCCGTTTTCCCATCTGTAATCCTAGCTCCCCTTTCGTGAGCCTTATTATTTCACAGAATAAACGGGGTGCTGCGTGGAAAGCTTAGGCACGTGGCTGGTGCTCCTGTCACTTGGGTGCTACCGGCCGGCGGGCAGGTCGAGGACTCTGACGCAAGGTGCTCGCTCCCTGGCTGTCCCTTACCTGTCCTGTGTAGACGCAGTGCCTCCAGGATGTGGGACCCTGCAAGCTGCACCCTCAGTGCCGGGATGTCCAAGGGCAGAGGCCCGCCTGTCCCCGGCTTATTTCCGCCAGGCTGCGGTGGGATCAGAGACCCCTGCCCGCCCCTGCTCTCCACCGCAGGGCCCAGCACAAGGCAGTGGATGAAGTGTAACTGAGACCGTCTGATCACGCTGGTCAACGCATCCTAGGACCAAGAGGAGACGGGGTCAAGGTCTGCTGCCCTGGGGTGGGATGGACAGGGACGATCCCCGAACGTACACTCAGTCTAGCCTGGGCCTCGTTGAGGGTCCCCACGTCCTATACCAAGGACCACCTATCTATGACCTGATTCACAATCAAGAGCAAAAGGGGGACTTTATAACAGCCCTTGTGACCGAAGGGGAGACTGAGGACTAGCCAGAGGGCCCCTGGTCATAGGAGGCAGGCTAGAACCCAGGGCCCAAGCCTATAGGCTTTTCCCATATAATACGCTTTGAGATTTTTTTCAAAACTTGCCCTTCCCATGCCCCACCTTCTGGCCTCTGCCTGACATGACCACTGACCAATCCCAGCGTTCTCATTTGTTATTGGATTGATGTGTCTCAGAGACCTACTTCCAGCCAGTGCCAGATCCTGCTGCCCTCCCCCCGGGAGAGCCTCGTGCTGAAAATGAGGCATTTGGGACTGAGGAAGGCAGGCGGGGCTGGTTTGGCTGTGATATTTGTCACCCTGCTCAAGAAGGTATTGAAGGATCCCGGGAACTCCCCAAAGCTGCTTCAGGCAACACGGAGGAGGCCAGGCTTTGGCCTCGGACTTGGATAGATCAGGGACGCGATGGTGGACGTTTCTTTGCTGCTCTGAGCCTCAGCTCCCTTCTCTGTGGAGCGCAGGGCAAGACCTGCCCCTCCAGGCTTGGGGAGGAGGGGAGAGAGATGCGGGCTGATAACTCATCCTGGAGGAGGGCAGGGAACGGGGCTCCCCCTCACCATCTGTAGCTTGATCTGGGAGCACGGGGCTTTCCTCTTCACGGCGGCAAAGCTGCTGGCAAACGCCCTCCTCACCGCGCAGCTCCTTTGCAGGGCCTGCTGGGAAGTGCCCTCCAGGCCAGCCACAGCCCGGCACACAGGGGGCAGCTTGGCCCGGGGCTGGAACAGGCTCCTCAGCTCCTCCCTGGCAGGTAGGAGGAGAAAGAGAGAGGGACTTTAGGGGCTCACGGGGAAGGTGCCCACCTTGCTTCTTGCGATCCTGAGCCCTCCCCTTGAATCACACCTCCTAGCTGCCACACTTTAATCCGCAGTCCCTTCTGTCCGACAAGACTTTGCTTCCTGGCAAACACCGGCTTCTTTCTCCAGGCCTCTCCCTCCCCTGATTTTCGAACAGCAAGAACAGTGAAAAGACCTACTGGATATTGTCATCACTGATGGACCTGCAGGAATCCCATGGAGCCTGCACTTTCTTGGGGAGCAAAGTCACCGTGGTTCTCCCTAGAACAGGCCCGGCACATAGTAGGTCCCTAGGTCTGGCACATAGTAGGTGCTCATATTATACAGTTCATGCGAGAATGAACAACTCTGAAGAGGCAGTTTCTGGCCCTACAAGATAGCATCAGTGAAATGCCCGGCCTGATGCCCAGGCAGGCAGGGCCTTCCCTCGGCACCCCTGTAGTGCACAGCTGTAGGGCCAGGGCTCCGTAAGTATCTGCTCCCATAAATCTGAGCTGCCTTGCCTTCTTGTTTGGGCCAATAAGGACGAAGAAGGACGGGAAGACCCTGCGGTGCCCTTGGATGGAGCTGGGACCCAGAGAAGGTCTTGTGCCTCCTAGGTCCCATCGGCCCCCTCCCCCTCCAGTGAAACCTGCAGGCAATTTCCATCACTCTCTGCAATCCAGGCCGCACTGCAGCCCCAGCCTTGCAGCCACACTCTCAACCTCCCTCTGTGCCTCACCAGACTATCCACACTATTAAGGATCATGTCCAAACCATCCAAAGGTATTGAAAATGGTTAAATGCCTGGCAGAGCACAAAGATTCACAACGGCTTGATGACACTGGTATAGAAATAAAAAGCTGGGGCGGATCTCGGGGAGCCCCCCAGGGAGCAGGAGCTCTGAGAGGAGAGGTCAGGGCCCTGGGGGAGGTGGGCACCACCACCCTTCTACAAGAGGAAGAGGCTATGCTCATAGCCTTGACCCCCATGTGTGGACTGCCCCAGCTCTGGGTGGGTAGATCTGACTCGCGGATTTCAGTGGGAGGTATGCCCTTGGGCAGGTCACGTCTGCTTTGGGTCTCAGCTGGATACATACAGAACGTAAAGGTTGGACCAGAGCAGTGAAACCTGCTTGTGCATAGGTGCCTCCAGGGAAGCCTATGGGCAAAGCAAGTCCCCAGAGAGATCAGAGCGGGGGGCGGGGGGCCACCCAGAAATTGCAATGTTAGACCAGCAGTGAATCTGGTGGCGAATCTGGCACTCCTGGGGGTGAAACTATCCTTTTAAAACAGCACTGTTTGCTCTCAAAAATCACCAACGCTTGGCTCTCAAGCAAGCAAGACATCCTAATGGAATTTACCCGCAAACCTGCCGTGTTCTTTAACTCCCACGGACCACAACCTTACACACACTGTCCCTTCTTCCCCGAGTGTCCCTCGCTCGCCAGGCAGGCGGGTCAACAAGCCTTGGCCTCCCCGCTTTCCTGCCTCTCCACCTCTCACCCAGGGGTCTGGAGCCACAGGCCATCAGAGCCAGAGAATGCATGAGGCCACAGATGGGTGTTGAGGGCCTGCTATGAACCGGGCTCCATCATAAGCCCTCAGCTACGTTATGCCACCAAAGCCTCACAGCAAACACGTAAGCCTGGCCCCTTCATTCCCACTTCTCCGAATGTGAAACTGAGGCCCACGTCACGCAGCTTAAAAGTGGTAAAAGCAGAAGTTGAACATTTTTCTGACTCCAAAGCTGTGCAGTGTTCACCCGATCTTGCAGTCTGGTCCAACACACACTTACTTAATGGTGATGGAAGCCGGACAAGCAAACCAACCCAAGGGAGAGGAAGTGACTGCCCACAGTCACCCAGGTGAGGTGGGGCAGGGCTGGGACTTGACTCAGGTCCCCTGTCTCTCCATGCTGTCTGTCCTCTGTGCCCCCTGGACCTTCCTTCAGCCCCACCCCCCGGCCTGATCTCCATTCAGGAGCTGTGTGCCCTTGAACCCTCCTGGATAAGGGCTTTCCTATCAACTGGGACCATCATGTGCTGAGAACTCCTGCAAGGACCACGTACGTAGACCCAAAGGGATCCCGGTCCTGCCACTCTTTTGCTGTGTGATCAAAGGAGGGCCACTTCACCAACTGGGGCGTCTGTTTTCTCATCTGTGAAATGGGGCTAAGGAAGCAGTGTTGTTGTAAGGATTAACAAGATACTCACCGAGCGTTTATCGTGACGTCGGGCACACTGCCGTAGGTGGTTAAGTATCTCCTCCCCCTTCCCGTGCCCCCCAGCCCCTCCCTGGTGCTCTCGGCTTCTCTCCGGTGTCCTAGCTCTGCCCCTGCAGGGTTCCAGCAGCGAAGCTGGGAGTATCAGCATGCCTGCTGGCATGCATGTGCCCGCAGCCACAGAAGCATTTTCCAGTAACTGTGGCCCGCAAACCGCACTGGCTGCCAGCACTTTCTCAGCAGAGCCGTCAGGGAAGGCAATGTGCTTTTTTTTTAACACCACAAAACGTTATCGCTTCCGTTTTATGACCCCCTAGTTCTAGGATGTCCATAAAATCGTTCCAGTCACATCATCTCCCAGATACTTAATGAAAGGCAAGCAGCCAACGTAAGAAGTCTTGGCTTTTTGGCGTTTGTGCTGCGCCGGCCCCAGGGACTCATCGGATCTGAGGCATGGGGCTGCTGGACGGACCCTCCGTCACGGAGTGATTAGGACGGCGGGGCCCCGGTGGGGAGGCTGGTCCCTATCCTTGGCCAGGCTCACCTTTTTGACTGCTGTAGCACCTGGGGGGCATCCAGAGCCGAGAGGTTAGGCTTGGCTCTGTGGAGCCAGCCCGTGAGGTCATAGCGCACAGGGTCCTGTCCCAGCTGGTGGAAGATCTCGAACTGGAGGGGCTGCTCACAGGACCGAAGGGCAGAGGTCCCTGAAAGCGGACATAGCACATGAGTGTTGGGGCGCAGGGGTGGGGGGACACTCCGCAATCGTTTGGCATCACCAAAAACCCACTTTTCCCACGTCAGTATGTTTGCAGGTAGCTAAAGCTAACAGTTCTGGGCACCCACCTCCCTCCTCTGTACGCATGTCTGCACATTATTTCCTGCATCGAATCGATTGCTCCTTGCTTTCTTAAACACAGGGCTCCTGTTTTCCCCACATGCTATCAGTGCATACGACCTTTACGACTTTTTGCCATACCCACGTACCACCTGGGTTGTTACTGACTCAATATTGTCTTTAAATCGACCAACATTTATAAGCAGGTAAATCCATTTATACAGAAGTGTGGCCTGGCAGGTTGGGTGTGCATGCTGTATTTTCTGATACTCATGGAAATAAACACATCATCATTAAATATTTTGAAAATATTTCTGTGCCACTGAAAATCGTCTTGAATGGTACCAACCAAATAAACACATAGCACAGGGGCACCTGGATGGTTCTGTCAGTGAAGCATCTGCCTTCAGCTCAGGTCAGGATCTCAGGGTCCTGGGATCGAGTCCCACATCGGGCTCCCTGCTCAGTGCAGTCTGCTTCTCCCTCTGCCCCTCCCCCTGCTCATGTGCACTCTCTCTCTCTCAAATAAATTATTTTTTAAAAGTTAAATAAATAAGAAAGAAATGCACAGCACACTCTTGGGAGATGCTGACATGCACTCGGTTGCAAGGGACGGGGCAGGAGGAAGGAAGGGGCTTGGAGCTTTTGAGAGCAGGCCTGTGTTCAAATCCTAACATGACCACTTACTACTGTGTGGCAGGGGCCAAGCCTCTTCCATCTCTGACCCTCAGTCTCTTCCTCTGTAAAATGTGAATTATACGTACCTCCCGGGGTGACACAAGCTTAAAGGAGAAATTGTGCATAAAATACGTTAGCATAGTGCCCAGCCCTTGGTGTCACTCAGTAAACCCTAGCGGGTGTCACAGCCTTGTCTTGCCCTCAACCTTGTGCCAGGTCTGGAGCCACAGAGCGTTCATGTCTGTATTCCTAACACCAGCACGGTGCCTAGTACATGAATGGTGTCCCGAAAGTGCTTGTGGAAAGGAGGAAGGGAGGGAGGGAGGGAGGGAGGAGGGAAGGAAGGAAGGAAAGAAGGGAGGATGGAGGGAGTTGGGAAGGAGGAAGGGGGAGGGAGTTGGGAGGGAGGAATAGGAAGGGAGGGAGGGAGGGAGGGAGGGAGAAAGAAGGAAGGAAGGAAGGAAGGAAGGAAGGAAGGAAGGAAGGAAGGAAGGAAGGAAGGAATCCTGGTCATTAACTGTAGCACTCTACTTGCAGTGATGCTCTCGGGCTGAGTATGGCCCCAGCCTAATTACTCCCAGGAGCTGTAATATTGTTTCGGTTCTTGTCTGTCTTCTGAATTTCTGAGTTCCCATCTTCCTACTGTCAATGCACCAGCACGTTCAAGGGTCCTGAGTCCTTCCCTCAAATGCGAATTTGCCACGTCTCTGCTGCAGGGAGCGAGGAAACCAGAAAGCCGCGTTTCCTGGAACTCCGTACGCGGCAAACGCCGACTGGGAGTCTGCGGGCTTCCTATGTGTGAGGGACATGGGTCCTGCCATGTGTGTGGCTTCTTGGAGGTCCTTTGTGGTCAATACACAGGGCTGACCGAAGTTACCAGCAAGGGACACTTCTAGTGAAGTAAAGTATCCCTTCATCCAGTGCTTCCGTGAGGCCTTCGGAGCCCGCAGTCCCCGACCTCAAGGGGCCACCTTCCAACAAAAGCAAGGTGACAGAGCGGCCACCTGGCTCCTCCATCCACGCTGCCTGCACAATGTCTGCGGTATCTGTCTGCATGGCTGCCTCCCTGCACTGGATTGGAAGCGGCTTGAATGTAGTGACCATGCTCACGCATTATTACGTCTCGCAGCCAGCACAGAGCTGGGCTCTGAATGAGGACCCCAAGAGCATTGGGGGAGGGGGGACCAAAGGCAAGAGAGAAGAAAGGACGTCCACGTGGGCCAAGCCCCAGCCAGCCTCTGCCGGACACACGGCCGTGCACGAGGTCACTCAGTCCCACTCTAGTCTGTGAAGTGAGCATTGCTGGGCTGGGTTTCTAGAAGGTGACACTGAGGTTCGGAGATGAGCCCGCTTGGCCGAAGTGGCCTAGCACACAGGGACCGAGCCGGGATGAGGACCCGGGTCTGCCGGCCCCAAGCCTGTGTTCATCCCCCATGGCAGCCTGGTACATGGAGCCATCCCATTTCCCAGGAACAGCCCCGGGAGACCACTCCCAGGCTCCCAGGGGCTCTGCTCGGCCCTCTCATGCTCCCCTTTCTTCGGCAGGTGGTTTCAACCAGTTTTGTTCATCCAAGCATTTCAGGGGCTGCGTTTGCTCTCAGGAGCCCCATGGAAACAGCTCGAAGACAGACCCTGACCCAGGAGACCTCTCTCGTTGCTCTGCACCATCACCTCTCCCAGGAGCCTGACCCCCCAGACTGGGGTAGGGGCTCTGGGGCCCCTGAGCCCCTGACAACCACCCTCCACGTGTGCATTCCAAATGCCTCCCGCTGACAGTCCGCTGGGCCTGGGCCCCACGGGAGCTGCCTGCCGGCCCAGCAAAGACACTTAGTGGAGAGGGTAACAGCAAACACTGGGTGAGCCAGAAAGCCCCTTGTGTTCCGCCTGATTGGACATTCTCATTAACTCAGAGCTAACCAGGAAAGCCCGAGAGACAAAAGATCTTTTTTTTTTAACCAAAAAAATCTGAATTCATGGGTCTGTCTCTGTTGGGCCAGGACAAAGGATACACAGTCTCTCTCCTGGGAACAGGCAGCGTCAGAGCACCGTGCTCGGGGTGTCTGAGATCGGCAGGAGGGCCTCATGGGAGGAGAAGAGGGGGCCGCAGATCTCGCCCCATCCCCTCCTGCCCCAACCATGCCCTCCATGACGCCTCTCTTCCAGATCCTCCTCTGTGTGGTTTGCCTGAAAGTCAGGATCCAGAAAACATCCCGTTCGAGAAACCCATGTCATCTGATTCTGGAGCAGGGGTTTTCCCCGAATTTATCTATTCTGTGTCAAGGATGCATTGGAGTATTTTCCAGGCCAGCTCCACTGTGGGGTGGAGGGGAGGGGAGCAGCCAGGCCCCGCCCTCACGAGCGGACGTTCCGTGAGGACACACGCGTGACACCCAGCGTGAGGGCTGCAGGGGAGACGGGAAAAGCAGGGGAAGGAAGAACGGGGCAAGGGCAGGCAGAAGTCATTATTTTTCACGAGGTGGTCAGGCAGGCCCCTGAGACCCAAAGGAAGTGAGGGAGCCGGTCACGCACAAATACAGTGGAAGAGCTTTCCAGGCAGAGGGAACTGCCAGTGCGAGGGCCCAGAGGTGGGAGTGTGCTTGGCGACTTTGAGGAGCAGCCCAGAGAGCAGTGTGACTGGAAGAGTGACTGGAACAGAGAGAGGAAGGAGAGAGGAAAGGCAAATGGCAGACGTCCACGGAGGCCCGGCTGTGTCCCAGGCACAGAGGAGACAGCAGAGAACAAGACAGAGGCACGCCCAGAGACTTCCACGGTCATACGGGGCAGTCGGGGGACGGAGGAGAGGCAAGCGGATACCCAAACATTCCAGAGCCCGGAGAGGCCCCTGAAGGAAATAACCAGGGAGTCAGGGTGGGTCCACGGGGCTGCAGAGGGGACAGCTTCAGACAGGGGTCCAGAGGGTCTCTGAGCGCAAAGGTGAGGGAGGAGAACTTAGATGTGCTGTGCTCACATTAGCTCATCCGTCCTCACACGAGCGCCTTGAGGGGGGTGTTACCATCATGACCATTTTACAGACGGAGGAGGTGAATTTCCAGAAGTAACATGCCTTGCACTTAAGCAGTGGGGCTGGGATCCAGCCCAGATCTCTGGGGCCCAAACCCTAGGTGAGCTTTTCATAGCTGTCCCCTGGCTTCTCGTGGATGTGAGGGATACTCTTCCTCTACCCCCCAAAACCACTCCCATGCCCTGGGGTCATGCTCTGAATACAGGGGCCACGTTCAGAGCCCGGAGAAGGGTGGAAGGTCTGCGTGGCCTTTGCAGAGATGCCTCCCAGGCTCAGCACTGGCTGTTCTCAGGTGCCTCCAGGGCCGATAAGCCACCTGGCTTCTCCGAGGCCTCAGGGACCCCGCCGTGCGTGGGGCATACTAGAACCCACGATCCGGGACTCAGACTAAGGGCTCCACTAAGAGCCATTCTCTCTGCCCTTCCATCCCCGTTCACCAGCTGGCCAAGAGGCAAATGTATTTCAGAGAACAGAAGTGACCTTGGGAGAACAGAGGTGATTGTGGCCAGGAGCCAGTCAAGCACGAGGACCCTGCGGGGTGAGGGCAGTCTGGGGCTACATCATGGCCTGCCTGGGCCCCCCACCCTTCTGCCTTCATGGGCCCCTTCTTCCGTTAAAACACGAATGTGTGGAAATTTCTATTTCATGACGACGTTGGTATCCAGGCAAATGGTATTAATAATACATAAGTACACTGTATCAGTCTGCTACGGTTGCTGGGGGTACCATAGCTGGGGTGGGGGGCTTAAACAACAGAAATGTATTTTCTTAAAGTTCTGGAGGCTGCAAGTCCAAGGTCAAGGTGTGGGCAGGGTTGGTTTCCTGAGACGCCTCTCTCCTGGGCTTGGAGCTGGCTGTCTTCTCCCTGCCTTTTTGCTCTATGCACACCTGAGTCCTGATGTCTTCTTACAAGGACACCAGTCGTATAAAATTAGGACGCACCGCGATGACCTGGCCTGACATTAATGACCGTTCTAAAGATCCTCTCTCCAAATATAGCCACTGCAGTCACATTCTGAACTCCTGGAGGCACCAGGACTGTCACACGTGGATCTGAGGTGGGATACAAGTCAGCCCAGAACATACATGCATACACACATGGAAACATACACATGCATGTACATATATATACACACACATACGTATACATATCGTATTTGACCTGAAAGTTCATTTTTTTTTCTGTTTCTAGCAGAAATTAAAACAGCTGCATGGAACCCTAAAAGCGCTGTGCCTGGTGAAGTCGGCCCTGGGCCAGCCACTGCAGGGCCAAATCCTCTGGGGCTCATTTGGGGACCGGTGCCCTGAGCCTGTGCCAGGGAGAGAGCCCGGAGCCCTCAGACGCTGCCCCTGCTTCCGCTCAGAAAATCTGGTGCTGACGTGAGTGCAGGAAGGCTCCGTGAACGCCCCGGACAGAGGCCTCGGCAGGTCCCTTGGGGTACAGGCTTTTGCCATCACCAGCCCAGTGGACAGCGGCAAAGAGAGCTGTCACACGTCTTTCTCCAGCTCCTCTCCCAGTTTCCCGTCAACTACTCCAGGTGGACATTCGCCCCAAATACTCCATTGAAATGACACTCTTCTCAGCCACACCTCACCTGCGCGGGTCAGGGAGGCCGGTCCCCTCCCTCCGCCTGTGGCTTCCTTCCTACTTCCTGGCCGCCCCTCCTTGGTTGCATTTCTTGGTCACTGGCCTTATCCCCGGGCCTTGACATTGGAATGTCCCAGGGCTGAACGCTGAGCCATCATCTCTACCAACCTGGATCCCCTGAGTGATCTCAATCAGAACCGTGGCCTCAACCTTCTTACAGATTTCTTCACCTTATCACCAGCCTCCTCTGCTAGAATGTCAGCCCCATGGAGGTGGAGATATTTGTCATGTCTGGGGCTGTATCTCCCAGCCCAGGACAGCAGCTGCCGTGTGCTCAGTGCTCCATAAACGCAGCTGAATGAATGAGCCACACCAGGGGCGGTCCTGGAAGATCTCAAGGCCGATCGGCCTCCACAGAAGTCTGAGGACATCTGGGTGGAGTTGGGGGAGGCAGGGTCCCAAGCGATTGTTTTTGCGTCTGCCTGCTGACACCATCTGGGTGACCTTAGACCTCTCTACAGGCATCTCTCTGGAGCTCCATGTCCTCATCTTGCGGGATAAGAATACCAACCACCAGACTGGTGACTGAATTCGATTGGACAGCATACATGAAGCTCTGAGCCCGGTGTGGAGAACAGACGGCATTCCTCCGACCCCGTTAGCTGACGGGGAAGACCTTCTTCATCGCCATCAACAGCCCTGGGCTCCTCGATCAGTGCTCATGACACTCGCGGCCGGTTACAAAGTTGATATATCTCTCACCTAATCATTGTCACAGAAATCCTGGAGAAAGGCAGCCCCCCCATCCTCATTGTGCGAGCACTCCACCTGGGGCTATTCGAGGTTTGCCCAGGGTTTCCATTGGTGAAGCACGGATAGCCGGACTTGAACTGGGAGCTGAATGAAGCCAAAGCCCGGGACCTTCGACTTCGTGGTTCCATGCAGATGTCTCCATCTCTCCTCTCCCCCCAATTCAGCCCATCGCCAGGAGCTGTGGGTGCACGCTCCCAGAGTCCGCCCCCCCCACCTCCCAGACCACCTTCCACACAGCCGCCTGTAGGAACTTTCCAGAACGTGAATCTGACCATACCTCCTGCTGCCTAGAACCCTTCACGGCTTCTCGGAGCTCTAGGGTTGAGACGAATGTTTTATCGTGTGGCCCACCAGTGGACCTCCGGCGGTCTGAGCCCAGACAACATCTCCGACTTTGCTGTCTGCACCGTGTCTCCCCTTCTCTGGGACATTTGCCTGCGCCCCTCTCCCCCAGATGCCTTGGCTCCCAGAGGAATTCAGTCTGCCTGACACACACCATCAAGCGCCAGGGTCTGTCATCTTAGGGTCAAACATGGACGGGCTCCTCTGTTAGCTTGCCTACACTCTCGCCTCCCGCGTCCTCCCCCGATGAGCACGTGGGCCACATGCAGCTGGCTCGCCACTGCATAGCACGGTGCCTGGCACACAGTAGCCAGTTAATACATTTGTTGACTGCACTGATCATTGATCGATAAATGATTGATTGATGATTGATAAATTATTATTGATTGATTAAATTGACTGATAAATTTCGTTCATTGATAAATGAATGAAAGCACACACAGGCATATGCACAGACATCCGTCCACTCAGACCCCCCCCCCACCTTGTGCAGGCCTTGTCAGGGCTTTCTCTGCTGCAGACAAGGACAGATTCCAACTCCCAGGCTGGACTCAGCACCCTTCTACCTTCGTCCTTCACCCCGACTCCCTTACCTTCGGTTCCAGCCCCTTTCTTTTCAAAGGCCGTGCAGAGACGCTCGAGCACCATGCCGTCACTGGAGCCCTCCACCCGGACCTCCTCATCCAAGAGCCAGAAAAGTCCCCTGGCGTCCTCAGCACCTCCAACGGCCGGTAAGCGGACCTGGCAGAAAATCCAGGATCACTGTGGAGCCCTAATCCCCGATGGAGGCTGGTCCTGGGCCTCCCTTCCTAGCTCTGGGAGTCGGGGTGTCCGAGTCCCCGGCATCACGACTCAGACGCGCCAGCCAGGAGCCATGCCCCCACACACCCCCAGAGTCCCAGTGTGGTAATCCCAAAACTGTTAACAACCCCTCAGTTTCAGGAGGTCCGAATCAGCCTCTGTCCTCACTTCCTGTGTGACCTTGGGTAACTTACTGCCCCACTCGGAGCCTTTTATGTAAATGGAGACGACAACACCTTCCTTCCTCAGAGGGCTGCAGTGGGGAATTCACAAGGGAAAGCACTCTGTAAATTACACATTCGAGATGCACACAGGCGGCTAAGAGCATTTGTGCACAGCTAAACATCAAAGGATTAATTCCATCCGCATCACTTCTTAGAAGTCTGTTTTTTTTAAACTAAAATCTTAAGATGTGAGGGGGAGGGCGAAAGAATGTTCTAGAGGAGAAGGGGAACTTGGTTCAATAGCGCAGGCACAGAATTTGAAATCTAGTCACGGAATGTGAAATCTAGCCATGAGCTTCAGAAACCATCTAAGTAACTCTGAAGTTTTGTTTCTGGGAACAGAGAGGCCTGGAGAAGCTAAACGGCTTGTCGGAGGGCCCACAATGAGTTGGCATCACCAAAAATGGTGCCAAGTGGTTATGGAGGAAATGTGTGTGATACATGGGGTGACCAGCTGTCCCTTGACGACTGGGACTCAGGGACTTCCCAGGACATGAGGATTTCAGTGCTGAAGCCAGCAAGTCCCTGGCAACCCAGGACAGTTGGGCACGCTAAGTGGGAAATATTGGTCCAACCCCTTCAGAGGCCCAAAGAGGAAAAGGGACACATCCAGGGTCACATAGGGAGGCACAGGGGCAGAATGGGGACCAGATCCCAGATCTCCTGAGCCTTCACCTTGCCTTTCTTCATGGGCTTGAAATTGACAGCCAGCCCATCCCCAGCAGGAAGCTATTCCCAGCCACCTCCCCAGGCATCCAGGGGACCCCGTGGCCCCTCCCTCCTCACATTGCCCCGGTCATCCCTTCAGATCTGCCTCTTCCAGCTCAGGAAGCATGACAGGGAGGGGGAGTCAGCCCAAGAGGTGCCAACGGGAAGCATAAACAGGCAGTGACCGGCAGGGCTCACGGACAAGGCAGCTTTGCAAGGACAGGTGCAGGCCACTAGGAGCCAAGAGAGGGCTTGGAAGAGAAGGCCACGGGTGGCTGACAGGAGACAAAGAATGAGAAAAGTGGCAGCCTGGGCTATCACATGGCAGGAGAAACATGTGTCCTGCAGGCCAAGCACCCTGCCAGGTGCTCCGGGCGCCAGATCTCGTAAACATTCCCAACCATTCCAGGGAATGCTATCTTTCCCACTTTAGAGGCGGAAAAAAACTGAGACCCGGAGAGGAGATGAAGGGATGCACTCAAGGTCACTGACATTGGACCTGAACCTGGCAAGTCAAGCAGAATGGTTCAGGACCATTCTGAGAGATGGCTGAGCAGAGCTGCAGGTCTGGGGTTGGCCCAGTGGGTTCTTGGGATGGGCAAAGTAAAGACTCGGGTATCCCCCACACTAAAGCCCACCATTGCCCCCCACTCTCCATCCCCCAGTGGTCTCTATTCTTCCAGTCTCTGCGGATATAACACCTGTGTCTGAACACCTGACCTTCCCAGGCAAGCGTGCACTGGGTACTGGCCCCGAGCCCCCTCAGCTCACCATGGGAGGCCAGGTGGGAGTTTGCCTGCTGAGACAGTCTCGGACATCAGGCAGAGACATGGTTTTCAACCTGAGGGGGTTTGGAGCTTTGTTGCCCAGGCCACACCCTCGGGCCAGGCTGGGAGTGGGTCCCCAGCTTTGGTGTTTTTAAAAATCCCTGGGTGATTCCAAGGACAGATGCACTGACCACTAGCGGCTTAAGGACTCAACCATCTGGGATTCAATTCAAAGCCTCATGGCGTCTGAGAGCCTGAGTTTGCTGGGTCCCGCCTTACCTGGGAAGGGTTCTGGTCCACCACAGCCACTGTGGTCCCCGGGGAAGGCTCCGGGAGGTCAAAGGGCATGGGAATACCTTCCTGGAAAGTCACACAAGTTCCACATTAGTTCCTTCCATGAGCTGAACAAGGTGGAAAACTTATGGAGGAGAAAAGAGAAGTGAGGACTTTCACCTCCCCTTAACCTTTTTTATTATCATTTTAAAAATATTCTTTTAAGTAAGTTGTACCGCAATGTGAGGCTCGAACTCACGACGCCGAGATCAAGAGTCTGGTGCTTCACCGGGTGAGCCAGCCAGGTGCCCTGTATTATATTTTTAATTGTGGTAAAATATCCACGGCATAAAATCTACCTTTTTATGAGTACAATCAGTGGCAGTAAGTTCATTCACATGCTATGCACCTGTCACCACGCCCCCACCTCCACAACTTTTCCATGTTACAAAACTGAAACTCCGTCCCCATTAAACACGGACTCCCCTTTCCGCTTCTCCCCCTCCAGTCCCTGGCAATCACCGTTCCACTTTCTGTCTCTACGAATTTGACTGCTCTTAAGCGTCTCATGCGAGGGGAGTCATATAGGATTCATCCTTTTGTGACTGGCTTATTGCACTCCCTACAATGTCCTCGAGGTCCCTCCACGTTGCAGAATAGGTCAGAATTTTCTTCCTCTTTATGGTTGAATAATAGCCCGCTGTGTGGACAGATCACATTTACGCACACATCCCCCCATGGACACTCGGGTCGCTTCTACCCTTTGGCTATTGTAAGTAATGCTGCCGTAAACCTGGGTGTACAGATATCTCTTCGAGACCTGGCTTTCAACTCTTGGGGTAAATGCCCAGCAGGAGAACTGCTAGATCATAGGGTAATTCTCTTGTTCGTTTTTTCAAACCGCATATTCTTTTCACAGCAGCTACACTGTTTTACATTCCCACTGGCCACGCACACGGGTTCCAATTTCTCCACATCCTTGCCAGTGTTTGCTGTTTTCTGAGGTTTTTTTTGTTTTTTGTTTTTTTTATCACCACCATTCTACTGTGGATGAAATGGTATCTCGATGTTTTGATTAGCATTTCCGTAAATTCCGGGTGCTTATTGGCCATTTGTCTGTCTTTTTTGGAAAAAATATCTATATTCAAATGCTTTGCCATTTTTCCAATCAGGCTGTTTGTTTTTATCATCGCCTTTGGATGAGAAGAAAGGGTACAGACCCACATTCTAAGAACATCCTGACATGGCTCATCCTTCAGGCTCATTAGCAAATGTGGCGAGTGCTTTATCAGGAGCTAATCGTTCAGTCCAAACGTGTCTCGTATTTACTGAGTAACTAACGAGCACTGGGTTGAGCTCTGGGTGCCAGTGGGAGCAAGCCCAAAGATGTCCATCACAGTGCTGTTTACAAGCGCGTAATCACGGAAATCGCCCAGACGCGCCAAGGAGGGTTGAGACAGCCTCCGACATAACCAGTGAAATGCACAATTACTAGAAGATGCAAATGGAATGAGAACATGTGACTAGCACGATGCTGTGCAGAAAACAGCAGACTGCAAAGTCATGGGGAGGGAAGGATCGGAAATCTGCAGTTAAGACAGGATATGGAAAAATTAAGAGGTACAAAGTACGGACGGCACAAGAGTGCTTGCCGGTGGGCAGTGGAGCTGAAGGAGGTTATGTGTTCTGCTTATGGACGCTTCTCTGCACTTTCCAGTTTTTTAATAAAAACTATGTATTGTTTTGAACATCAGAAATAAGTGAAAAAGGAGCCCGTGGGGGGCGCAGTCGGTTAAGTGTCTGACTCTTGGTTTTGGCTCAGGTCATGATCTCAGGGTCGTGGGATCGAGCCCCATGTCAGGCTCTGCGCTGGGTTTGGAGCCTGCTTGAGATTCTCTCTCCCTCCCTCTGTCCCTCCCTCACCTCTCTCTCTAAAAATAACAACAAAACCCCAAAAAAACATTCTCTCCCCTTCTGTTGATCTCATTCTTGCAATTTCTCCCATCAAAAAGTGGAACCTATTTCCCCACCCCGAGTCAGGGCTCAGCCTTGGACTTGCCGTGACCCACTGACTACAGAAGGGACATTGCCAGTTCCAAGTCTAGGACTCAAGGGGCCCTGCATGTCCTGCTCGTCTCTTGGAGCCCTGCCCAGCGCCACGAGAACAGCCTGGGCTAGTCTGCTAGAGGATAGGACAGTCCTGGCGCACAGATGGGTCATCCCAGCCAAGGATCCTGTCCGGATCAGCTCATGGCCAGCTGACCCCCAGACACAGGAGAGAGCTGGCCAGCACCATCAGAGCCACCTACCACCCTGCATCTGCCTACAGACACAGAGCTCTCTCAGCCAAGACCAGAGAACGGCCCAGGCAAACCCATGTAAGCAATAACAAAAGGGAACTTTTAAAGCCACTATGTTTTGGGGGGCACTTCATTATCTAGCATTATTGTGGCAAATGATAGATGCTACAGGAATATTGCTATTTCTATTTCACACATGAGGGAATCAAGGATCAGAGAGGGTGAATGACTTTCCCAAGGCCACACAGCCCAATAAATGATAGAGTTCAAGTCGGACCCCAGGACTCATCATCAATGTGACTTGTTTGAGATGTATCCACGTTGATACTTTCATATTACTTGCTGTGCAAGTGCCAACCAAAAAAAAGACCATAATTTCAATACCTCTTATCTTCATGATAAGCAAGACGGCCATTTCCAACATCTTGCTATTAGCACTTGCTGGAGTCAAAGCAGCCCTCTTTAGAGAGAAAGGAGGGGTAGATAGGACGGGGCCATCCTGGTGCTGGCAGCTTTCACTTTTCCCCTGGGGCCTACGTGAGTATGTTCATTCAGATAAACTCATTGGGCTATGCTACTGGTGTGTGCATTTTCTGTGCAAATGTAATATTTCCATTTAAGCTTTATTCAAAACAAGAAGAATGTGGCAGGAATGCGTCTACACGTGTTTCCTGGTTCATGCTCCTGGTGTCTGGAGTGTAGCTCCCAGGAGGGAATTGCATCTAGGGCTTTGTTAGCTATGGCCAACCTGGGATCCAAAGGCCGGGGCAAACCCTCCCGTCCAGAGTTTTCACACACACACCCCCCCCGCCCAGAGCACAAAGGGCTTTCCACGGGGACGATGAGAGCCATGTGAGAGGAGGAACATTCAGCTCGGGCAAAGCAGATAAAGAGGAACAGGTCACCCCAGCGAGGGGACAGCTGGGGGAGCAAGGCCTGGGAGCCCCAAGTTCCCTGGTGTTCGTGGACTGTAAGGAGCCGTGCGTGGAGACGGGAGCAGCAGAGGCCTGGGGAGCCAGGCCTGGAGCGAGGGTGTCGTTCACGGGGGAGCCAAATGGGATGAAGCCAAGGGTGACTGAAGGACCGGACCATCCCCCCGACCCTGGCCGGCCTCGCGCCCTCCACGGAGCCCCGTCCTACCTGCCGGTACCGCTCCAGCGTGGACGCGAAGGTCCGCTGGTAGCAAAGCAGCTGCAGGCGCTCGTGAGCATAATTGTGGCACAGCTCCTCGAAGGTGGCCGCCCGGTCCTTCCACTGGTGCCGCGGGTTCTGGAAGCCTGGAGGGTCCACCACCATGATGGAAGCCATGGAGAGGTGGTGGGAAGAGAAGGACCTGGGGGGAGAGTGGGGGAGGCCTCAAGCCCACGTGGAATCTAAGAGCCTAGCTGGCCCATACCTTCCACTCCCCCATCGCAGATATGGAGAAACTGAGGCAGCACACTGGGTAGGGGTCCCCAGACCTGGCGCCAAAACGAGGTTCACCGCTTACGGGCTGTGCAACCTGGGGCAAGTTACTTAACCTCTCTGAGCTAAGGTTTCCCCAGCTGTTAAATGATGATTCTTTCAAGCCCTCACCGCCTTGGATCATTTTGATGAATCTATCAGGGTGGACAGAGAAGGGATTATTTCCATCAACATGCAGGAGTTGGGAGCTGTTGGAGACGGTCGACAAGGGCTCCAACCTCCCCTCTGCAGCAGAGGGGCTGTGTGCCTTGGGAGAGCTACCCAGCCCCTCCCGGGAAAGGGCCAACGATGGCCATAACCCAGAAGGTCACTGGGAGGACTGGAGGTGATGAGACGTCCAGGCTCTGAGGGCCAGGTTGGCGGTGGCTTTCATGCTCAGTAAAGGTGGCCTGCGATGATGATTAATCATGATTATTATTGCGATCAGCAATAATAATGCGATCTGCATGACCTGCCACGGTTTTCTTTCTATACCACGAGGCCAAGTGGATCGGCCACCACACATGCATGCGTGAAGACTGTCAGTTACTGCTCAGAAAGCCAGGCGTCTATGAGGGGCTTGTAGGTGGTGGGGCAACGGGTTCTGTATCAGCGAGACGAGGCTTGAAGGATGCAATGAAGCAGCCGTCCTCCATGGGCCGAGGCAGCTTCTTCCGCCAGCAGTTCATTTCCCACCGCCGGGACGCCTTCCTCTAAGCGCGCACGACCCCTTTGGTTTCTAGATGCTGTGTCTGCGGCCTCAGATGCTAATTGCTCCAGCAGCGGGAGAGCAAGCGGATTCCTGTCCCAGCATCGCCGGAAAACCCCAGCTGCCCCACGGCTGTGCGCCAGCCTCAGCCCCACTAACAGGAGGTCGGAAGCCTAATGATGCTTCCCGCCTTCGGGGAGGAGGGTGGGAAGCCCTTACGGTGACAGACATCCGGCTCCGGGCTGCTGCAGCCTGGTAGACGCGTTTCAGAGACACAAGCCACGTCCTGGCGCACTCCAAAACAACACCCTGGCTGCAACCCATCCTCAACCAAAAATTTTAAAAAGAAATGGACAAGAGCGGTGGGGCGGGTTATTCAGGGAAACGTGAAGGGGTGAGGCGGGAGCCCAGCACTGTGGCTGCCTTCTAGGCCCATCTCTCTGCACCTCCATTAGCTCAGCTGTCAAATGGGCTGATGTGCAGTGAGTGAGTGATACAAGATGAGTGAAACAACGAGGGCCGGCCGTTGTCCTTACTTAGCAGGGGCCCTGAACAGTGAGCTTTTACTGTCGGGGGTCTATGATCACTGCCAGGAAGAACTGTTTCCATACATTATCTCTTTCACTCCTCGCCATGGCCCTGGGGGGAAGAGCTATTTTATAAGAGTGGAAGGGGAGGTCAGAGAGCTGAACTGATTTGCCTTGGGCAGCCAAGGAGGAATTTAAACCCAGCACTATCCGGCTCAAAACCCGCACTCTTCTCTAGCCCCCCGCCCCCCATAACCCAGGGCGCTAAAACGCCCAGTGCTTGGACTCATTTGCGTGTCTGTGACGAGGCTGCCATTACCTGTTGATGAGTGAGACGAGGGCTGCAAAGAGCTCTTGGTACAGGCCTGAGGCCATCCCCTCCACACACTCCACACCTGTCATCTTGAGCCCTGCAGAGGGAGAGAGGGAAGGGTGGGCCTCCGTGGTCAGGACCTTGCCTGGGACCAAGGACAACACTCCCCAGGCATCGCTACTGGCCTCAGAGAAACCCCCTCCCTCTCACACATCCCTCCACTGCTGGAATTACGTACCCACCGTCTTAGAACCAAGTTCAAGCGTCTTATCAGCACTGACGGGATTCTGTGTCACCTGGCCCCACCTCTTCTCCAGCAAGCGCTCCTGCTCATGCCTCGGGGATCAGCCCGATGACACTTCCTCAGGGAAGCCTGCCTTGATTACCACCCCATGAAGCCAATTCCCAGTCCTACCTTGCTCCTTTTCCTTTAATTAGTTTTTGACTAAGGTATGATTGACATACAAAAACCCACACCCATCTGTTTAATGTAACTCCCCCAGGAGCTCGAAGGGAAGTATAGGTTACCATAAACAATGTCCTAAGCCTGTCAACTCTAAGAGTGTCCTCCCTCCTTCTTTGTGTGTATGCGTGTGATTAGAACACTTCGCCTAAGATCTACCCTCTAAAAAGAATTTTTAGTATACAGCACAGTATGGTGACCAGAGGCTCTATGCTGTGCAGTGGACACACGCACCTGCTGGTCGTCTTATCCATTTACCTATTCATCTGCGTTCTAGGGTTTATTCAACCTGCACAAATGAAACCATGTCCCCTTCCATCATTCTCTCCCATTTTCCCCTCCGCTCAGGCCCCGGGCAACCACCTCTGTACTCTCTGCCTCTGTGACTGTGACTATTTTAGATCCTACACATAAATGGGGACATAAAGTAGACCATTCAGTCGTAAAAAAGAATATCCGCTCATTCCCTACAACGTGGATGAACCCAGAGGACATTAAGCTACGTGCAACAGGCCAGACACAGAAGGACAAAGCCACCCTGCCTTTATATCCGTACAGTTAGTGGTTAACAGCTCCCCCGCCCCCCAGCGCCAGGCTGGGAGCACCCCGAGAACAGGGACCATCTCTGGGTATGTTGGCTCCCAAACCCCTAAATGCCTGACACATAGTAGGCACTCAGATCATTGTGGTTGCTCCCCGTTTCTGGAGGGAAATTTGGCAGTTCTGTGTCAGAAGCCATAAAACGTTCGTCTGCTCGGACTTAATAATTTCACTCTCGGGCTTTTATCCTAATGAAATATTCAGAGAAACAAAGATTTCTGGGTACCTATGTTCTCCCGATTGTTGATTAAATTGGATGAAAATTGTTTTTCTTGAAACAACCTGAATATCCAACAATAGCAAATGGGTTCGATAATTTGTAGTCTCTACAAAGAAGTGCTTAAAGCCAGGCGCAGACGAATATTGAATGAGAGGGAAAAGCGCCTACCTGTCACATTAGGAGGAATGAAAATGCTTCGCAAATGATTAATATTGTCATGATCTCAATTTCGTTTAAACACACACACACATGCGGCCTGTTCAAGGAGCCAGCCTTGATGAGGGAGCATGGAACAAAGCAGAGTGAGATTTTGGGAAGGGCGGGTCAGATGGTTAAGTCCTGACGCCTAGGACTCCATCCACGGAATTGGAGACGTGATTTTCACATCCACACTGTGGCCAGAGACACGGGCCTGCTTGTACATTCCAGACAGCCCGCTGCAGCTCCAAAGCACTTCCCATCCCTCCAGTAGCTCCACCCCCAACCTGGGCGGTTGCTAGGCAACCCACAGCCTCTCAGCATCTCTCCTGGCCTGCTGGTCCCCTGTCTGCTTCACACCTACCCTTGATACTTTGGCCTGAGAGGTAATTAGTGTTAATGTCTGAATGTGTGTGCACGTATGCTCGTGTGTCTGTGTACGTCTGTGTGCTTTTCTTGCAGTGTATGCATGTGTGTAGTGTGTGTGTGCGTGTGTGTGTGTACATGCCTGGGTGGTGTGTGTCTGTGGACACGTGGTGTGTGTGTGATTGTGGGGCGCTTGTGTGTGTTTCAGAGAGAAGGAGGAACCGTCAGCCAACTACAGCTCCTATCTGGACCTAGAAACAAACAAAAGGCTAGTGGCATCCAAGTGATATTAGCCCCCAAGATAAAATCCCTAGAGTGGAGCAGCTCTGAGGATCTAAGTTGCCCTTAAGAAATGAGCCCCAAAACCACAGTTCAAAAGAGTAGTGCGACCCACTAATGCCAGGCTCTGCGGTCTCTGGGACAACCACTCTTAGTTCTCAGAGACTCCTGGGGCTCCGGGAGGTCCCTCTGCCCTCACCTCCTGCAGCCAAAGCATCTAGCTGGTGGCAGCCGCAGATCTGGGAGGTACCCCGGCAGACCACACCCCAGCAGGTGCCATATGAAGCCCTTCGGCTTCCCCCACATCAGTTCAAAGCACCCCCATTCCTCCAGCCACCTAGGCTGAAATCCTAGGAGCTGTCCTGATCTCTCTTTTCTGCCCACGCCCCAGGCCCATGCTATCATCTCTACGTGTGAAGCAGACCTTGAACGTGTCCAGCCCACCCCAGCTCTCCCACCACTTCCTTCTGCAACCACCAGCATCTCACCAGGTGATCCAGTAGG
This sequence comes from Ailuropoda melanoleuca, assembly GCF_002007445.2. Classification (NCBI taxonomy): domain Eukaryota; kingdom Metazoa; phylum Chordata; class Mammalia; order Carnivora; family Ursidae; genus Ailuropoda; species Ailuropoda melanoleuca. The sequence continues at coordinate 23,319,411 of NC_048229.1, forward strand.
TTCCTGCATGGCCTCCCTTCTCCCACCCCGTTCCCCAGGCTTCCCCCTGCCTGAGTCATTTGAACAAGTCAAGTTATGGCATTCTCTGCCTATGCCCCTGCATGGTTTCTCATGGGTCTGAGCATAAAAACCCTAGTTTGCAGAGTCCTACATGAGCTGACCACCCCCACCCCCATCTACTAGCCTCATCTACTAGCCTCCCAGCCTCTCTAGCCATCTGGCCTTACTTCTGTCCCTCAAACTGGAAGGCCAGTCTTCCTCAGACAAGATAGGGGCTCAACAGATATAACAGCCAATGGAAAAGTGTTGGCCCCTTGGCCCTGCTCACAGTGTCCCCTCTCCATAGCACATGGCGCCCTGCTGGGTTTCAGCAGAACCTTCAGGACCCGGGACAGAGCTACTTGGCCATAAGCACTGTGCAAGTAGGAACCAAGCTACTTGGCCGTAAGCACTGTGCAGGTAGGAACCAAGCTACTTGGCCATAAGCACTGTGCAGGTAGGAACCAAGCTACTTGGCCGTAAGCACTGTGCAGGTAGGAACCAAGCTACTTGGCCGTAAGCACTGTGCAGGTAGGAACCAAGCTACTTGGCCATAAGCGCTGTGCAGGTAGGAACCAAGCTACTTGGCCGTAAGCACTGTGCAGGTAGGAACCAAGTCCACTCCTGCCCCGAGGCGCCTCCCTTGCACCTAGAAGGCCCATGTACAGCAGGTCCTGATGAGTAGGTGAGGGTGCGTTGGAGTGTCCGAGGGCCTGGCCCAGGGGGGATCCCAGCCCACCCAGGGAGGCAACAGTGCAGCACCTGAGCTGGTCTCCTCTTCCTCAAGGCGCCGTCGGCTCGGCCCAGACGTCATTTGCTCGATGATCTGTCGCAAGTGGTGCTTGAAGGTGGCCGTGTTCAGCTCCTCGTACTCACAGCCCAGGGCCTCAGCTGCGTGGTTTGCCCACTCGAACCGCATGAACTGCTTCCGGCCGACTGCGAGAGGGACACGGTATGGGGGTGAAGTCCGGGCATGGAATGGGTGGGCTCCCGAGAGGACCTCAGGGGTCTCACCGCCGCCCACCCCCTGCACCACCCACCCTCAGCAGGGAGCCTCAACACCCGGCCTGGGCAGGGGCCAGGTTTCCCAAGAGACAGGCTTTTCCTACTTCCTCGCAATTGCGTCGTTCACTTTTTCAAAGCAATTAAAGTGATCATATGGACCCTCTAAATGTGAAACTGGGGAATTGTGAGTAAAAGTGTGATCCGTCCACTCGTGTACCCACCTACCTGTCCATCCACGCCCCCCCTACTCCCGGCTGCCCACCTACCTATCCATTCAACCAGCCACCCAGCCGCACATCCAACCATCTCGCCACCCACCCATTTATTCAACACACGCTTGCTGAGCTCTTAATATGCAACAGGCACTGTGTTAGCCACTGGGAAATCAACGACGAGCAAGACAGACGAGGTGCCTGTCTTCATGGAGTTTACAATCTATTGAGGGACTAAGACAATAAACAAGTAAACAAATGGATGAATAAGATAAATTCAGGTGATAATATTAAGGAGAAAATAAAACCAAGAGATGAGATCAAGAGAAACTGAGAGGGGCGCCTGGGTGGCACGGCGGTTAAGCGTCTGCCTTCGGCTCAGGGCGTGATCCCGGCGTTATGGGATCGAGCCCCATATCAGGCTCCTCCGATATGAGCCTGCTTCTTCCTCTCCCACTCCCCCTGCTTGTGTTCCCTCTCTCGCTGGCTGTCTCTATCTCTTTCCAAAAAAAAAAAAAAAAATTTTTAAAAAAAAAAAAAAAAAAAAAAAAAGAGAAACTGAGAGCATCCCTGTGGATCTGTGGCTGTCAGAGAGGGCTTTATCTGAGGATGTGGTATCTGAACTGGGTTATGAAAGGCAAGCAGGAGCTGGCTACCTAAAGAACCAGGAAAGAGCTTTGGGGGTAGAAGGGGGAGACTGTGCAAAGGCCCTGAGGCAGAAATGAGCATAGTGTATTAAAGAAATACCAAGAAGGCCAGGTGGTTGGAACATAAGGGGGGGATGAGGAGGAACCAAATGATATTGAAGAAACAATGGGGAACCACTCTATGAACTATTATAAGGCCATTTAAGATTAACAACAAAGATTGCACAACACAAACAATGCTTACAGCCAAATATTAAATAAAAGCCAACTTAGAAAACTGTGCTAGAGAATGATGCCAACTGTATAAATCATTCTAAAGTGTTGTAAAATGAGATAGTAAGGGGCGCCTGGGTGGCTCAGTCGGTTGAATGACTAACTCTTGATCTCAGGTCAGGTCATGATCTCAGGGTCCTGAGATCGAGCCCCACATCACTCTCCACACTGAGTGTGGAGTCTGCTCTCTCCCTCTGCCCCCCCACCTTGCTCTATCTCTCTCTCTTAAATAGATAAGTAAATAAATAAAATAATGTAATCCAAATAAAAAATTAATGGCTGATTAAAACAAATAACAGTGCCATCCTTAAAGAATTTCCTGCAATGCTTATCTCCCCATAAATGTGTTTCCTTCTTTGAAATAAAAATCACAACTGCCAACAGATTTCTCAATCCATCAGAAAGAGATTATAAGGCCCCAGCTCTTCGAGATGACATCTTGAAGAATCAGTCTGGTTTAAGGCAAAATTGGACATCTGGACAAGGACTTTATGTGGGACTCATTCCTCAAGGGAGAGGAGCTCTGGCCCCAGGTCACTGAGGGGCCACAAACAGCCATGCTCATTGACATCCTCCTTGGTGCCAGCTACTTAGCACTGATCAACCCAAGAGATGATTCCCATTTTACAGATGGTAACACTGAGTCTCAGGGAGCTAACACAGTTAATAAAAAGTCCTGCCACTTGCAAAAATGATGAAGAAGGTGATGATGGTGGTGATGAAAGCAGTCACCACAGTTCATTGACGTTATTTTATTCAACACGTCACCTTTGTGCAACTCATGGCTTCTAGAGTCAGAAAGCCTGCCTCAGAGTCCCAGGTGTGACAGGTGAAAAAAATCAGTACATGTTAGCTCTGATTACTTCTTACCATCATCATCATCACCATGAAATCTTCACAAAGGTCCTAGAAAGCAGTCTTGTCATTCCCATTTTACAGATGCCAAAACTGACTCAGAGACATCACCAGAAATTAGACGGACACTAAGTCCTAGAACTACTATTTCACCAAAATCAATCCATCAAATACCACTTTTAGGAAATGTGCCATATCATTGTGACCCTAGATCCGACTTTCTTTGAAAGGGGCTCTTATCTTTTCCACTTAACTAAATGTGTTGTGAAAGGAAATATTGTAGCATTATCTTAAATGAGAACCCATTTGTTGGAGGGAACCGTTGAGAGGATGTGACCGCCCATTGACCCTCAGGCTGGCCCCAGGACAACTGGAGGCTTCTCACCCCCTCCCGTGTGAAACGTGCATTCCACCCACATTCCCCCAGCGGGAGCCGTTTTCAAGGACGGAGCCTTTTGTGAGTAAGGTGTTGTTGAGACCATCTGGACTGAATATGTGACTCTGTATAAACTTTTTAGATTCTGGAGGGTGGGTGCGGAGATGAACAGGGCTGGCCAGGGGAGGCAAGCCTCGTATGTAAGTTCCCTTGCTTATTACACCTGCCGCCTACCAATCTGGAGTGGTCTGCCGCTTTCTCTGAACTCCCTTTGCCCTCCGTGGGCTGGGGCCAGTTTGCAAGCCAACACCGTTATCACTTGTCACATACAGAAAGTAGAAATAAATACAATAAGAGCACAAAAGAATCTTTAGATTCTAATTAAATACAGGTACCTGGGAGCCAGAGGTCTGCTCTCTTTTTGTCAAAATGCAAGATTAATGAGTATTAAGAGATTTTAAAGATGGTTAGCCCTGAATGAGACTTCTTTCTTCCTGTGTTGGGGGTTGGAAGGGAATTAAATAAGAGAGAATGTTCTAGATGGGCGATGTCCTGTCCCTCTCCTGCCCTGTCCACCCTCTTCCACCACTCTCCAAAATATTCTTCCTGCACTTGACCTGCAGTGACCTTCTGTACCTCGCTGAGCTGGGGAGAAGTCAGGTAGGGAATTGGCAGTGGTTCTTTCTGAAAAGAGGGGCAGTGAACGGACTCATCCTGACTCTAAATCCTGCCTGACAAGGGGGATATTTCCCGGTGTTCTCACGAGCAGCATCCTGCTGGGGAAATCCGGGGAGCACACACGGAGCTTTGCCAGGAAAATGCACTTTTTGCTTCCAGTCCCCTGAAGGCTGGCTGGTGCACAAAATCCAACCCCATGGGTTCCTCTATCTTTGTTCAGACGTGGGTGGAAGCCAAAGCCTCTTCAATGGGGCCGAGAAAGGTGGCCCCTGAGGCAGGGACAGGAACGTGGACACTGAACCAGGCAGAATCTGGGTCCCTTTCCTACTTTCTGCCATTCCCAGCTCCAGTCTTGGGGCAAGTTGCACCACTTTTCTGAGCCTCAGTTTCATTATCTGTAAAATGGAGTCACAAAACCCCAAGCACTTCTTCATAGGGCTGCAGGGACAGGGTGACATGGTTACACTTACATGGAAGATACCCAACAGAGTGCCTGTCCCCGAGAAAGCATTCAATAACTTTCTAGTCCCTTCTCTACCTGTGAAACCCAAGAGGGCACCACTCACCCAACAGGGATTACTCGTTCTGGCGGCCACAGGGACTCGTCCTGCAGAGCTGTCTATCCGTGGCTTCGAGAGAGGATGTGGGAGATGGATGATGAATCGGCACACTTCGGGTGTGGGCCACACCCCAGGGATTCCGAGCTGACCCCACGGAAAGGCCGATACATGTTGGCTCAGCACCTCCCACCAACCTACGCCAAAGCCAAGGACGAAGCTGTCCTCGGAATGAATGCTGCCCGGTTGGAGATTCTTGTCCAAGTGGTGCTCATGAACACGATGGCTCCCTCTCCCGAGAAGCCATCACTTGATGAACAAGGACAGCCGTCGGGCACCGCATGTGCCATGTGCCGGGAACGGCGCTAAGTGTTTCCTTTGCTTCTTTACTCTCATCAAAAGCCTCTGAGGTAATTCAAAGATGGGGAATGGACCCAGCAAGGTCTAGCTTCTGGTCCAAGGTGGTACAGGGAGTAGTGGCTGAGCGGGATTCCCAGGCTCCTGTGCGGATCTCCGACAGTGCATTAGCCGCCCGCTGGATTCCTCCAGCACAGTCTTTATGCTCCCTGCTCTATCCAGAGCAGAGCCGGCGCCAGGAAATGCTCAATAAACATTTGTCAAGAGGGTGATTAAATGATGGAAGGAATCAAGAAAGGAATGCACGTTTCTTGATGGTGGCTAGCCCTGCCCACGTTCTCTCCCCACTTCTCCAAGACTAGGGAGAGAGAGAGTCTCTGTTCTCCTCTCCCCATGGCACCAGCCATCTGAACCTTAGAGACAGCCTTTTCTAACAGGAAAGATCAAATACAAGATGAAACAAAAGTGAGAGAGGCCGAGAGACAGAAATGGAAACAGAGAGACGGGATGGAGCAGTCTCCCCGGAGGGCACTCTTTGTGGGGCGGGCTTGTGGATTTCCACCTGCCTCTAGCCCCCTCCAAAGGGGATCACACACTCAATCGAGGTGTTTTCCCGCCACCCACCAGGAGACAAGGAGCCTGTGCTCAGAATGGTGTGAAAGCTAAATGCAGAGATCATCTCAGGCTGGTGCATTTGGCAGCTAGCCATGCTGCTGGTCACTGGTGGAACCAGGACCCTGTGGCAGGTAGAACCACAGTCTGGCTTCCGCACACATCATGTAGGGGCCCTCTTCCTCTTCTGCAAACACCACACAGGACATGTGATGCTGAGCAGTAGGAAACGCTCTCTGGCAGCCCACCTGTCACCCCTCCTCTGTCTCAGCCACCCAGGAAAAAGGAATCAGAATGCAAATGTTTGACAGTATTACAAAGGCGACCTTAATATCACAACACCAGCCAGCAGCACGTACTCTACACATGCCCCGTGTCGGGCACTGGGCTGAGCACTGAACCCCGCTGTCTCGCTTAATCCTCCCTGTGGCCCTGTGAGGTCAATAGTAACATCACCACTTGAATTATGAGAACACTGAACCTCAGGGTGACCTTCCAAGGCCATGAAGCTGGTAAGGGGCAGAGGCAGGATTTGAATTCAGGTCTCTGACTCCAGCACCCGATATTCCAAGCAGGGCGCTATGCAGAGGGGTCTTTTCTCATGAGTGTCAATGTCAAGTCAGAGTCTAAGGCAAAAACACCGGTACCCTTAAAGTCCCCCTTGAGAATCTCAAATTGCCCGTAGCATACAGTACTGTAGCTTATCTTCACAAGTCCAGCACAGCAAGCTTTCCCTCCGGCGGAACAAGGAAGTGGGTGGCTTACCTTTGGGGGCCGTGACTTATGAAAAGATACGCACCTGTAACCTCCAGCCTTGCATTTGCTTTGCACGCGTGGTTGGATTCACATAAATACGACGCATGTATGATCGGAAGTGCCCACCCTTAATCTGCTCTCTATTAAAAAAAATTATTTGCAAATGCCAAGTCTGTTCTTATTCTTAGTGACAAATGGTCCATGCATCTCGCCATGGCCAGGAGGACGCACATCCGAGTGTGTCTACACTGAGGGACAGGACAGTTGTGTGACCTTGGCTGGTCTCCCAGCTGCCTTGCAAGGTCTGGAGACTGCGTGTTGTTAAGCCTGATATTATAGTAGAAGCTACTGAGACACAGAAAGGGATAGTGCCCTGCCCTAAGTCACACAGCATGTAGGTGGCGGACCTAGAACTTGAGTCCAGGTCCCCGACTCCCAGGTCAGTGGCATGGGGTTAGGGGCGGTTCTGGTACGGCCACAATTCCCACTTTAGATCTAGCTGGAGCATACACATGGGCAGTATGTAGGTCAAGTCAAAAGGAAACGGGGACAGACTTCAGATGGCAACGTGGGGTTTGGGGGGGCCCAGAGCAGAGCTGTCACAGCTCCGCCATACCCCTGGGGCTTACTGTGCTCCTTCCTGATGAGGGCGTTCTCTCCTAATGCTCATGCAAGGGGAGGCTGGAAGGGCCATAGAATTAAAATCCTCAGCCCTCAACCAATGAGGACAGGGGACACCCTTTGAGCAGGATAACTCCTGGTGTGTGCTCTATGCTGCCCCCCAGAGGTCTCTGGTGGGATTGAGCCCCAGTTGCCCACAGCAGTGGCTGGCTTGGTAACACAGCCTCCATGGCAGCCTTCCTTCCCCTCGTGCCTTCCCCAAGCCCTTCCCAGTACTTCCTGGGATCACCTTCCACAGGAACCATCCTGGCCTTGAATTTCCTTGCGTCAGCAACTGTACCCATGTCAGGTGCTAAGACTCAGAGAGGGCTTGAGGGGCTGATCACACTTAGCAATGTGTGGTTCGGATTTCCCTTCGATTATCAAGGTTGAAGGAAGGTTCTCTGAAAGGGAGCCAAGGCTTAATGTGCTGTTACTTCTTTGTGTCTCTGTCTGTTCCTCTGAAACCATCTGCACATCCAGGGTGAGGCCTGCTCCAGCCAGTGTGCCACCAAGGGCGGGGCTGAGTCAGAAACCGTCCATGTGGCAGGGCGGCCACACAGCTGGGGCTCCGTTCCCCAAAGGGGCTCCTCAGAGCCGTCGTTCCATGGAATGTTCATTGGTGTCAGTGGGAGGAGATGAATCCTGTATCATATCAAGTTTGTCATTGCTTGGTGAAATAAGTTTCTTAACTGCAGGACTTCTCAGAGCCTTTAAAGTATATCTGATGAATCCCCAAGAAGAGGACATTCTGTTCCGACTAATTTTTCTTAGAATGCTTTCAGGAACATCTTGGAGATCTAATGTCCCATGAGACACTCGTTTAGGAAACACTGAGGGCAGGAAGAGCCCTCAATTAACCAGGTGACCCTGGACACACTGCCTTACCTGAGTCACTTACCCAAGGTCAGTCTGCCAGTAAGAGGCAGGCTGGGATTTGAATAGAGAGGACACACAAAGGAGCAAACGAGAGACAGAAGGAAGGAAGGAAAGGAATGGAATGGGACCAGTTTCCGAGTTGCTCAAATTCACCTGCAAAGGCAGGTTTTTCCCTTTATGTTCAGTACAAAAAAAAAAAAAGAGAGAGAGAGAGAGAGAGAGAAAATAATAACACAACTGCTTTCCCCCCGTGCACTGTGAGTTCAATTGCTATCAATTACTGCGGCCTCCTACATTTATTAATAACCAAGTTATTTCTCCTTCCAACAACTTCCAACAATAGCCGTGCTGTTGCTGGATTACTGAGCATTATGCGACTTATTTATAACGCCAGTGCATCTGGGTCACATTTCCTCACACAGAGGTTCATGATTCGGATGCCTGCGAAGAAGGAGGCCACCTGCAGGGAAGAGATAAGCCTGAAAGTCTATAGTCGCTAGAAGAAAGAGCAGTAGCGCTCGGCAGACAGACAGCCTGGGGTTCAAATCCCACCTCTCCTGCCTAAAGCCCCAGGATGTTGGGGAGGTCCTGCCATGTCCTAGAGCCTTCATTTCCTCTTCTGGAAAATGGGAATCTACCCTCCCGACGTTCTTGGGAAGCGTCAGTGAGGTTACACTTGCAGGTTGCCTAGCATGGGGTCTGTCCAATAGATGTCAGCTCGTATAATGAGGATCACACTCTGAGATTTCTCCCCTTAATGGGTACAAATGGGTCAGCCAGAGAAACCCCGGGAACCCCAACTCAATTCAGGTAGCTGTGGCTTCCTGCCCGGGGGTGCGCAGCAAAGTCCTATTGGTGGGACCATGGAAAATGCAACCCTCTTAAAGGCTGGAACTTCAAAGCCCTTCCTGTTTCTTTTTCTTTTTAAAGATTTTTATTTATTTAAGAGAGTGAGAGAGAGGGCAAGAGCATGATAGCATGAGGAGGGAGAGGAACAGAGAGAGAAGCAGACTCCCCACTGAGCAGGGAGCCCAAGATGGGCCTCGATCCCAGGACCCTGAAATCATGACCTGAGCCAAAGGCAGACGCTTAGCCCACTGAGCCACCCAGGCGCCCCTGCCCTTCCTGCTTCTTATGGCTGCTACTGCGTGTTCCTGCTGCCCCCTGCCTGCCCCACCTGGACCTACAGTTCCACGTATCCAGCTTTGAGGGAAGTTGCCATCTGCCCCAGGACTTTTGCCCATCTGCCCAGTCAGTGCTGCCTGAAAGGCCTGGCCAATAAGCTATCTATAACCCACCTGGAATCACTCACACGCAGCTGGAATCACTGCTCACACCCCAACGGCTGGAAGACAATGCACAGACCATTCCCAATGCTCTGGGGAGCAGGAGCGGGTGTTTTGGGAAAAAAAGTCTCACCAGACAAATCACTGGGGTAGCACCAGATTAAACCAAGGAGAATGGCTGCTTTCCCGCGGGACTTCTCAGAACCTGGAGGATGCCAACGGGCATCGGGAATTTACAAGAGAAGAGGGCGTGGGTAGGAGTCTCCCAAGCTGTTATGATCAGGAGGCTGGAGGGAAAAAACAGTTATGGCATCTCTGGGGTGGTGGGAACTATGGAAAGAAGCAGAGCTGGACATCCAAAGACAGATTCAGCCTGGCTGCGAGATTTTGAGTAGGGCTCCTCCCCTTCCCAAATCCACGACCTTAGATAAGTTACTTCACCCCTCTGAGCCTCCATTGACTCATCCATAAAATGGGTATAACCTACCATATAGGGATAAGAAGATTTAATGGAATAACCAGCACGTAAATCATGCCTGGCAAAGAGTGGATTCTCAGTAAAGAGTAATAGTGAACAAGTCCATCATCGTCCTCATGGGTATTATCCGCGGATTGTTGCGCGCTGTCTCGGAATGCTGAGTCCAGGCATGCGCAGTGGAGTCATACCATCTTCCTCCCCCTCATCCCCCCCGACCCCCGCCCTCCGCCTTCCACAACAACAGGTGAGTAGGGTCTCTGGTGATCGAGGCTTAAAGAGAGCCCAGAGAGCATCTGGTCTACCCCCATGAAGCAAGTCCCTCCCCTCTCTGAGCTTCAGTTTCCGTATCCGTAGGGGTAATAGCACTCCGTGGAATTGTTGAGATGGCCAGATTCTTAGAGGAGTGCCTCGCACGTGGTAAGCACCGGGTAAATATCAGCTGCAGGTATTATTTACGGGAAACAGAGGCTAAGAAGGCGGCAGGGGCCTGGGCAGGGCCACCCAGCAAGCGAGTGGCTCGGCCTCTGCGAAACCTCGTCGCCCAAGGCGTTCCAGCTTCCCCACTTCGCCCTCGGAAGGCGGGGGCCTCCGGTGAGCGGAGCCTTCTAGCAGCGGCCACTCCAGGGTTGGGCCGGGGCTTTTTAAAACTATAATTGTTTACATCCCCGAGCAGCCGTTTCAGCATAATGAATGAATTCAATATGCTCAGAAAACGCAGAATAAATCCTTGCCTAGGCCAAGAATAGGCCCGGCTGCGGCAGCTGGCGGGCGGGGAGCCAAGCCCCCAGCTGGGACAGAGCTGAGGATGCGGGGCCTGAGTCTGCACGAAGGCAGGCGGGTGGGGCGGGGCCCAGGAGGGGCCAGGCCTGGGGGATGCTGAGTCCAAGGACAGATCGGAGATTCAGCTCAAGGGTCCCCTAGGAGGGTAAGACCCCTTGGGTGGGGCTAACCACTCGGAATTTAGCGTCCCCTGTCTACAGTGTTCTCTGGGCATCTTCTGGGCATGTGTCTGGGTCCATCTCCCTTGATAAGACTGAAATTTTGTCTTGGAAAGGGAGGGTGGTGTCCCAGGGCAGCCAGGGCATAGAGGGGAAGACAGGAAAGGAGGAGAGGAGGAGGAAGGGGAGAATGGAGGGAGGAGAGAAGGAAGGGTCGAGCAAAATGAACTCAGAAATGTCCCAGGAGCCCAGAGACTTTGGATTCTGGTCCCACCTCTCCCACAGCCTCACTGTGTGACCTTGAGCAAGGCCCTGCCCTTCTCTGATCCTCCATCCCTGCCCGATCCAAAGAGGGGCTCAGGCCTGGCACAATTGTCACCCATTCTAGGCAGCTGTCTTGCCACCCCTGCAGGCTGTACACAGAGCCAGGCAGGTGGGATGACCTCCCTGGCTTCTGCCGGGGCGAATCTAGTCTAGGAGAGGCCGAGCTTGGCATCTGAGGCCCTTTGTGCAGGGAAAAGCCATACAGGCCCAGACTGCAGCTGACCTGTTCCTCTTGTGACTCAGGGACTTGATGTCCCTTCGCCCGGAGCCTGAAGAAATGAACAGCCCTGGTCCCAGCCCCCTGGGGCCCAGACGCCAACCCGAATCAGCGCTCTCAGGGGAAAATATAGAAGGGGGTGCATGGACACTGAGCGCTGAACACCTTGTTACAAGCATGTGGTTTGTCTCTTTAGGGGAGGGAGACAGCAGGGGCTGTGGGCCAGGCAGAGAGAGGCTGCTGTCAGGGGAAGGGAGCGGGGTGCTGGAACTGCAGATGGGGGCCTGGCCTGGGCTGCCCTGAGCGTTTCGTGCTTCACCTACAGAAGCAGAAGTGAGTTGCAGACAAGCAGAGAGACGGCAGGAGTGGTGGACAGAGGAAGCGTCCCCAGAGTGGAGGCAGTAGGTCCATTTTAAAAGCCCGAGCCTTCTTCTGCCTTCCAGGGACACAGGGCCCAGCAGACAGAAGGTCCAACTTTGTGCCACTTAGAGCTGTGTGACCCTGAGCTAGTGACTTCACCTCTCGGAGCCTTGACTTCCCCACCTGCAAGTGGAAATGAAAACGGAAGTGCCTATGCCACAGGCTCGAGAGGGTTCGATGAGCCAACCCGTGTAATGCCCAGGGCATGCGAACCGGGCTGTGTGCATCCAAATGTCAAGCCTTGAACACACCCTTCCATCTGGCAGTTCCGCGTCCCAGAGACCATGCCTCCCGAATGCTCGCTCCCAGGCACGAACTCTGCCTACGAGCATGTCGAGCGCGGCAGTTTCTAGAACACCAACATGCAGAAAGCAACCTGAGCGGCCCACAGGAGTGGGGCTACACTATGGAGGCCCCCTCCATAAGGGGCAGGTCCCTGCAGCCAGCAAAGAGAATTAAGGACATCCTGATGACCAAGTTGCTGGTCCCTGCCACTGTGAACCGTGCCGTGGTGGAAGAAGGCTCGCGGGACTGTGTGTTCCTGCCCCAACCTCCTGCAGGTCTATCGTGACTTCAAATCAAAAAGTTTAAGAGCAAAACAAAACATAACAAATCTCAGCCTGTGCGGGCAGCGAACTGTCCTGTATGATGCCATCACGGTGGAATAGGACATTACACATTTGTCACAACCCATTGAAGGCACAAGAGCATGAGTGAGCCCTCATGGAAACTCTGGACTTGAGTTAACAATGGTGTGTCCGTCTAGGCGCATCCGTTGTAATTAACATCACCTTTACACCTTTGCCAGTCATCACCTTGGAGGGCAGAGGGACCTTTCCTCCTCTGTATTATCCTGCCTGGTTTCCGTTTCTCATAGGAAGACAACTTTACGGTGGGACGTGTGTGGTCGTTTATACACCCAAACCAGTAAAGCACTTCACAAAGTGCTTGAATATACGGTCCCGGCTTTGTGTTGCTGGGATCCCTTTTATGACTCCCACCGGCCTTCTGCACGCAGGGTCTCGCCCTAGCGTGGAGAGCATCTGGCCGCCTCCTCCGATCCTTGGATGGACTGCCCCGGCTGCTGGGAGTCAAGGCGTCCCCTCAGAAGGCGGGGGCTGGGCTTCTGTCATTATGACTATTGTCTCTCTTTCCTGTGAGCTCCCCAACCCGGGCTCCCCGAGTTAGGACCCCGTCCGTTCCAGGACTGACATCTTTATTACAGCAGACGGGGAGGCTGCCAGCTGATCGGCAGCCTCCCTTCATCACCCTATTACGAGGCCCCTCCTCAAGTTATATATGGGCCTGGCGGTGTCATATGTTAAGCAAAGCGGTCAGCGGCAAGTAGACTGGCAAATTTAGTGAAAGAATAATAAATTAAATCTCCCATTGGCCTTCGGAGGAAAAGGAAAGCAAAGCAACGGGGCCATCCAGGCAGGCATCACTCATCCCGGGGCTAGTTTGGATTCTGAAGTTGATTGTCGCTATTGTGAAGTCATGAGGGACAGCAGGCAGAGTGACAGTCTCAGGCTTTCTAGGGAGAGTGCACATTGTCTCTTACAGCGAGGGGACCACGGTGATCCTGAAAGAAGAGCCTGCATCAGCCTTGCGAAATTCAGCTTTGCTGGGGAACCCGCCCCCACCCTGCCGGAAGTAGACAGACTTTCCATTAATAATCATACTGGCCTTAATAACCATGATAACGGACTTCACATATTCAAATTAAGTGATGTGAGCCTCACAAGAACCCCGGGAGGTAAGCACTACTATTATTCCCATTTTACAGATGAGGACACTGAGTCTCAGAGGTCAAGGAAGTGGCTGAGATCAGGCAGGAGAACAAAGACTGAACACAGATCAGCCTGGTCCCAGAACCCACACCTTTAGCCTCAATTCTGAGCTCTCCAACCTTGATTCTGCTTAATGGGGTAACCTTCCAGATGGAAGAACAGGGAGTGGAGATTGGACAGAGACTTGAATCGAAATTAGATGGAGCTGAGACAGAGCTCATAGAGGAAAAGCGGTCGTAACAAAAGTAGGGAGGAGAGGGGCGCCTGGGTGGCACAGCGGTTAAGCATCTGCCTTCGGCTCAGGGCGAGATCCCGGCGTTACGGGATCGAGCCCCACATCAGGCTCCTCCGCTATGAGCCTGCTTCTTCCTCTCCCACTCCCCCTGCTTGTGTTCCCTCTCTCGCTGGCTGTCTATCTCTGTCAAATAAATAAATAAAATCTTTAAAAAAAAAAAGTAGGGAGGAGAAGTGTTGTCTTGCCATGTCAGCAGGGGGCCGGGAAGCCTTGGCTGTGGAATTCTACAAGCTCTATGGTTACCCTAACTTCCAACAGCCAGAACTTACCATGTGCCCGGCACTGGGCTCAACCTCTGGCATACAGCATCTCATAACGTCTGTACGGTGGCCCTGTGAGGTCACGGCTCTTTTCAGTCCCATTGCACAGGCCAGAAAACTGAGCCTCAGAGAGCTAGTGATTTGCGCAAAGCCACTGTGGCAAAACATGGCCACACCCTATCTTTCCACCTACGTGTTCTAGAACCTTTTTGCCGCCCCCTCCAAGGGTAGAGTCTGGTTCCCCTGGCCCTTGAAGCTGCCAGAGGCTTATCACCCATAGAACATGGCAAAAGGGACGCTGCATGATATGTGAGGCCAGCTCAGAAAAGGTGATGCAGCTTCCAGGTTGCTTGCTGGGAACTTGAACTTGAAGCCACCATGCCAAGAGGAAGCCCAAACGAGCCCACGCAGGGAGACCGGAGGCCACACAGGAGAGGGAGATGCCCAGCCAGTCCTTGCCTCCTCCAGCCCCTGCTCTTTCTGTGCCAACCACCATGAGACAGCAACCACAGGACAGACCTCAAGCCAGAACCGCCAGCTGAGCCCTTCCAAACTGCAGACCCACCGAAGCGTCGGGAGGTAACGAAACGATTGTGTGTAAGGCGTGGGGGCTGGGGACTGATTTGTTTCGCAGCACGGTAACCCGGCCAGCCCCCAAGCTAACAAATGATGGCGTCCTCGCTTGGAGGCGAGCCCAGGTCTGCGTCCCTCGTGGCTGCTCGGAGCACTGCCCTGCACTGTCCTTGGTCCTCAGGACCTTCTGCTAAGCCATGGAGAGAGCACTGTACTGTGAGTCCAGACCTGGATTCTGGTTCAGAACCTGCCGTTCATTAGTGCAGACAGCTCATTGTGTGCCCTTGGCGAGGAGCGTCTCCTCTTAAAGGCTTATGTTCTTCACCCACCAAGGGGCTCTCACCTACCACCCAGCCCACCTCATGGGCCGGCTTTAACGCCAACAGAGACCGCCGAGCAACCAAAGGACTTGGCACAGAGAAGGAAGTCACGGTGTGCTGAATGCCTCCTATGTGCCACGTGTTACGCACGCAGTCTCCGACTACCGAACGCCCATAGACGGCAGGTGGGTTTATTACCATTTTACAGACACAGAAGCTGAGGCCAGAGAGGGGAAATCACTCTGCACAAGTTAAATCCCACAGCCAGGAGGTGGGGGAGGCCTGGATTCAAAGCCAGGGCCCCTGCTCTTCCCTTCTCCCTCTCTCTGTCCTTATCAAGCGAGCTCCAGAGAGCAGCCACTTGCTATCATACGAAACACACGGGCACCCGCTAATTGTTCCATGGGCCACTTTTTGCCAAAGGAAAGAAACACGAGGTTGGATGAATGGTTTCCTGATGGCTCCCGAGGGATGGCCCGGGCCGTGAGCCTTGGTTAACAGCAAACCAACCGTGATGTCGACTCACCCGGGGTTTTCTGCCTGCCAAGTGGAGCCAGCCCCAGAGCGTCCTCCCACTGCCTTCCCGAGGGACCATGCTGGGACAGCAAGTCTGAGAGACGGAAGGGGGGTGGAGATGTGGTGCAGAGCGGGGGAGCTCCACAGCCCTTCTGCCACCAGAAGAACACATTTCCTAAGACGTAACAGCTAGCTGGGGCTGACCTCTACAGACAAGTCAATTTATAATGAACCGACCAAGCCAGGGGCCACCTTGCCTGTCCTCAGAGGCGGCCCAGAGCTCTAGGACCTCCTTTCTCTCTCCTTGCCCTCATCCGAGGCTCAGGAAGCTTCCATAATTTGGCCAAGGTCACACCATGCTGATAAAAGGCCAAGCTGAAATCCAAACCAGAACTGGCTGGCGGCAGAACTCCCATGTCCTTCCCCCTCCACATCCTGGGGGAAGGCAAGCCTCTGACTTCCAGGCTGCCCAGGGCACAGCTGATGACCGGGTGGTCCACAGCACCCCCACCCCTCCAGGCAGCCAGCCTCCCGGGATAAAGGCCGCCATGTCACAGGGGCCAATGGGGATTGAGAAGGGGGTCAGGGAGAGGCATGGTAGGAGAACTTGGCAGGAACTCGGGGGGTCTGAAGGGGCCTAAGGGGGCTTCAGAAAGAACAGGGTATGACACCCTCCCAAAGAAGGAGGCTCAGAGCAGCCCCAAGGAGTGATGCCGGGGCCGTGTATGATGTAGGTGCTAGAGGTTCAAGCAAAGAGGAGGCCATGAGCAAACCGGAACCCTGTGGTGATCTGAGGTCGCCTGGGGCCCCCGTCAACCTGGGACCACCCAGATGGCTCAACGGCCTTTCATGGGGCCACCAGGTCTGGGGGCTGCGGCACGGGCTTGGCACTTGTGGTTAATACACGTTTGGTCTTTGTCCCCAGTCCCTGGCATGCAACTCCTAAAACCTTTGGCATCTCTGAAGTGTGGAGGGTTTTTGCACGCTAATGGATGGCTGGGTCTGGTGTGCAGGGCAGGGAGGGGGGGTCCTCGATAGCTTCAGGACAAGGCTGGTTGCGGGGAAGACCAAGGCATGATTAGAAGTTTAGAACTTTTAGAACTTTCAGCCTCGCCCCCTGACCTCTGAGGAGGGGAGAGGGCTGGAGGCTGAGTAATGTGTCACCAGTGGCCAATGACTTTATCCATGACGCCTAAATAATAAACCCGCCGTAAAAACCCCAAACTACAGAATTCTGAGAGCTCCCAGGTTGGTAAACACATTGAGGACCTGGGGGTGGGGCTGGGGGTCGTACCAGAGAGGGCAGGGAAGCCCCTGCCCCATGACTTGCTCTACACACCTCTTGCATTTGGCCGTTCCTGCATTGTAACCTTTATAATAAATAGATAAACGTAAGCGAAGTGCCTTCCTGGGTTCTGTGAGCTTTTCTGGCAAATATCAAAGTTGAGGGGGTGGTGGGAAGTCCCCGACTTTATAGCTGGTTGGTCGGAAGTACAGGTTCCCCAAATGAGTGGTCTGTGTCTGAGTCGGGCAGGCCTGTGGGACTGAGCCCTTAACCTGTGGGGTCTGCATGGACTCCAGCGTCTGCACTGAATCGAATTGAATTGTAGGTCACCCAGTTGGTGTCTGGAGAATCAGAGAATGGGTTGGCCTAAGGAAAACCCCACACATGTGTCGGAAGCAATTCAGAGAGCCCTGCTGAGAAAATGATCCCACCAGTCCTTTGGGAGCCCGTGAGGACAGAGGCAGCATTGCACCCGGCAAGAGAGGCAGGAGGTGGGGTCCCCAAGTTTGGGCCCAGAGCTTGGGCAGACCTGGGTCCCAATCCCACCTCTGACTTTAGTTGTGTGCCCTGGGGGATATGGCCAAAGCTCTGGCCAGCCTCAGTTTCACCATCTGTAAGATGGGCAGCATAATAGACCTCACCCCTCCCAGTCTATTCTAAGGCTGCAGTGACCACGTCTAGAAGCTCTCAGCCCAGAGCCCAGAAAACCAAATTGGTTCCACATTAGGAGATGACCCTTGTGGCCTGTTGCAGAGGTGAGAACAGCAGAGGGGTATTTGCAGGGAGACTGACCGGCCGAGCCTCCACACCTCACCCTGGAACATACTTGCTGTGCAATGTCAGGTAAAACCCGTACTTTCTCTGAGTCTCTGTTCTCTAAGCCATCGGAGGGAAATGCATGACAGCGAACACTTCTGAGCCCACACTTCACGAGCCAAGTCCTGTGCCCCACACTTTTGGGCACTGACCCAATCAGTCCCCACAATGAGCCTGCGAGCTGGGGGCCGCTCTTGGCTCCATTTTATAGAGCAGAAAACTGAGGCTCGGGGAGCCCCGGACAAAGCTGGCACCCAGCAGGCTGACTCCGGACTCCTGCCCGTGGCAATGTTGGTCCTCACCAGGTTAGGGCACGAATCGAATCCGGTCAAGGGGCACGATTGAGGTACAAGTGTTTTTGAAACTGTCAAACACTAAACCAGTAGTCATGGTGGCTGTTGTCGTTGCCCTAACAGTTGAAAAACCCAGAGTCCGGTTATGAGCCCCAAAATCTCCCCACAGGGACTGACATCGGTTTTTAAAAATAAGATCAGGGCTCTCAAAATAAGGAAGCCATGCGTGCTGGGAGGAGATCATCATTTTAGTGAAAAAAATAAAAAACCCTGATTAATGGAAATGATTCTTAATATATTTCAAAATGATCTGTTATGACACAAAGCAAAGACATTTATATATGACTTTGAAATTCTTAATAGCTGATTTTAGAGCAAACCTATTATGAAATCTTCCAGAGAAGAATATATAGTAAGTAAATCATCGGGCAGGCCTCCCAGGCAGACTGACGGCAGCTCCTCTTAAAATAATTTATAAGGAGGGGTGGGGGAAGGCTGGGAGAAATTATTGCCATAATCATGTATTAATAAAATATTTATAAATGTGACTTTCCCTTTTATCGTTACAGGCAGCTACAGGTACAGGTCATGTCCCCGAGCCCACATCAGAGGGGGCATCCCACAGGACCCAGGGGGAGAAACTCCATGGACCAAACTCCTCCGGTCACCGGTCAGTGGGCCAGGGGGCTCTGTCAGCCTCTGTGTTGTGGTATCGGAGGTAGAGAGGGTTGAAGCTGACAGTGGCAATCGAAAGTCAGATCCCACCCGTCTGCAGACCTTGTAGAATGCCTGGGGCGTGGGGACGGGGGTACAATCAACCCTGTGTCAGCTCCGTGCAGCCAGGAGGAACCAGCTGGGCCACCTGGAGAGAGTCACCTATGCTGGGATTGACAACAAAATCCTAGACTCACCTTCTGCTGAAGGATTGCCTTGAGCTAGCCGCTACTGATGACCGATCTACCAGCCCTTGCCTTGGCCATCCCGGACCTGGCTCCCCATACACGTCCCTGGTCTGGCACTACAGGTGCCTGTCTGTGCCTCTGCTGTCTCTGGCTGCAGGCACATGCTCAGCTCAAGTGTGGGACAGGCTGGCAGTGCGGGTGTTAATGCCTCCCGGGAGCAACCTTCAACCAGGGAGAAGCAGGAGGCAGTGGGTAAATATCGCGGCTCCTTCGTCTCCCAGGTAATACAACTGGGAGCCACATTCCTCCGAGTCGCCCAGAGGTCCCCACTGGACCTGGGCTCTGGTCACCCAGAGGTGATGTGCTCATTAAAGCATGTGATATCCCCTGCCTCCCCTTCCATGTATCCCTCCCCTAGTGCTGATCCCCTCCTGGAAGGACGTGGGCACCCAAATCTTTGTCTCGGGGTCTACTTTAGGGGACCCAGTCTGGTTCAGCTTCCTCTCCCATATTCCATTTGATCCCCCCATCAACCCCATTCTCTGCCCATTGAAAGAGAAGACCACCCAAGCTCAGACAAGTCTGGTGTTCAATCCTGGTTAATTGCACTGAGAATCTCAGCTTTGCAACCTGTAACACAGGCTTGATTCCTTCAACTAATCCCCAGCCCGTGGACGTCCAGACTCCAAACCTTCGGAGCTTTCCTGCTGTGACCTCTGCAATCCCACCCTCGATCCAGTCAGCTCCCAAAGCTGGCTGGTGGTCCCGGTTAGGAAACCTCCTGTCTGCTAATAAGATGATAAATTCACAAGGAGGGACCCTATTTTCACAGCCCCTCGCATCCCTCCCTCTGCCAGGTCTGGGCACAAAATAGATGTTGGCTCATCTCAGGCATGGGGCTGTGTTATGGGCTGAATTATGTCCTCCCCAAATCCGCATGTTAAAGTACTAACTCCCAGGACTTCAAATTGTGACTGTGTTTGTTGATTGAGGCTTTCACGCAGTAATTAAGGTAAAATGATGTCCTAGGGGTGGGCCCTAATCCAATGCGATTGGTGTCCTAATCAGAAGGACTGTAACGACCTGTAGCTGCCTGTAACCATCAGGACACCGACGCGGGCACACACAGGGGTGGAGGGCCAGCCAGGTGAGGACATGGCAGGAAGGCAAGCCTCTGCAGCCCAGGACAGAGGCCTTGGGAGAAACCAACCCTGCTGGCACCTTGACCTTGAACTTCCAGCCTCCAGAACGGTCAGAAAACAAATTCGCTGGATTAAGAACCTCAAGTCTGGCTCAAATGCAGAATGTTCCCCTGGACAATGCCGGTCTGCAAGGTTTCCTTGAAAAACCCAGCCCCGTTTCCATCTCACCGCGCCCCGTCCAGCAGCCTCCCAGGGAACAGTTCCCAGCGACACAGAAGATGACAGATTGATCCTGTCCCGCCTCATGGAGAGAAGGGCCTTGTCAGGCCCCTGCCAATGCAGACAGCTGGCCGCGCAAGTGAGCTCGGCAGGAAGGACGTACCTTTGCAGGCCCCCGCCGCCCCGAGGTGGTAGATGGCTGCCAACACCCGCCAAATGGCTCGCTGCTCGCCCTCCGAAATGCCCAGCGTCTCCAGGGCACAGCGGAGCTGGGCAAAGGCGGCCGCTGCCTTCTGCTTGTCTTCAGGCTGAGAGCAAAGGGAGAGAGGAAGAGGCCGTGAGGGTGGAGAAAAGGCGAGGTGCCAGCTCGGGGCTCACACTTGGGGGAAACATGCAGTCGCTTTATTAGCGCAGTAAATTACCCACAGTTAGGCTGTGCCAGGTTGACACCCAGGGCTCCAACTGCAGGGAAAGTTCTAGAAATTGTTTCTCTCTGACCTTGGAATGGGCTGTGATTTTTGTGCATCTGTGTGTTCGTTTGGGAGATTTGGTTTTGAGGCTTTGCTCCATACGGGGCCCTGAGGATGCAAAGCCGAGGGAAGCCCCGAACTTGACCAGGAGGGCCTCTCAAGGGAGCAGTGGAAGGAGGCATGACCGGAGTCCGGGTATGAGTGGGGAACAGTGGGATCTCTGAGGCAGGAAGGTGCTCGTGAATCCCACCCAAAAGCGTCAAAGAGATGGTCATAGAAGGCGAAAGAAACCCGAGATTGGATTTGGAAGATGAATAGACATCATCGAGCAATTTAATGCAATAAGTCCGGACAAGCAGAGGGAACAACGTGACCAAAGGAGATCTGAGGAGACAACAGGTGAGCCACTGAATGCGGGCACAGAAGCAGGTATTTTTGGAGGTGGGGCCGACAGAGAAGAGAGAAAGTTTGAGAAGCAGGCAGGTGCCAGTTGTGAAGGCCTCACCCGTGATGTTAAGGGCATGGGCTTTAAAGTCCAACCACGACTGGCAACCACGCAGTGCAGACCCCTATCTATACTCCCGCACCTGTGGCAGAGATCAGTAATCAGTCAAGAGCCCACAGCAAGCCAGTGGGTCCCCAGTTCTTCTCAGGACACCCCCCCTTGCAGCCGACACCAACAGATCTGCCTCGGCAACCCAAGTGGAATTGGTTCACTATCCCCGGCGCAAGTGATGGGAGACTACCCAAGATTTTTAAGCGGGAGGAAAGAGAAAGTGACATGATCAGATGTTTATGGGTTGTAGGGTGTTGTTTTTTTTCTTTTTCACATTTATGATCCCAATTATGTTTGATTGAATATTAAAATTAGTCTGCAGCTCCTGCACACACCATCTGGCCAAGGAGACTCAGCCCAGAAACCTGCTGGGCTGAGAGGAAGTGAGCTGGGGACAAGAATTCTTTTGTCACTAATCCACCAGCAGATAATGAGGAGCTGATTCGCACTTGGCCCTCTTACAGAGCGTGGGTGATGAACTGTAGGCTGTCAAAGCTGGCAGGTCCTTGCATTTTGCGGAACCCAATGCCCAGAGAGGGGAGAACACTGGCCCAAGGTCACACAGCAAATTAGTATCAGATGCAGACGAGAATCTGGCTTTTCTGATGCCCAGTCCAGGTCTCTTGTCCCCTCCCTTCGAGCCACTTCTAACTAGGAAAGAAGCCTAGCAACCAATTGGGACAGCGTCAAAGCATGCAGTGACATTGAGAGATTCACTGTGAAAATATTTCAATTAATAGCAAAAGCATGTTCCACTGATCCATCATATTTCTGGGCCACCACAGGACCACAAAATCCTTAGCAACCAGGAGCTCAACCTAGCAACCACAGCTGCTCCGCTGGAGCAGACGGAGGGAAGGAAGGCGTCTTACCAACATACTCTCGGTTATTTATGAGATTTCAAAGCAGCCGCGAAAGGACACCAAAAGGACAGTGGCAACACATTTATTATGGCCGCCACAGTCAGCTCTGAGCATTTGACTTTAAATTACAGGCGGACTCCATCATCTGCCACTTGGCTCATGTGAAGAGGAGAAACTTTCCCTAAAGCTTAATGTTTCTCTCCCTTCCCCTCCCCTCCCCCCCTGCCCCCGCCCACAGTCACGTTGCAACAGAACATAGAGGGAGACAAGTGTATATGCTTCCAATCCAGACAATTAGGATCAGGACGATGTTTACGGTTCCTTGCATTTCCAGAGAAGCAAACACCTCCGCCTAATGCTGGGATATAAGCCACTCCTTGCATCCCAGCCGTGCACGGAGAGATCGGTGAAGTTAGTGGGATGCGGCAAGTCACAGCCCAAAGGTCTATGCATGGGAGGAGGAATAAGCAAAGGGCCGTGGAGCCGGGGCACAGTGTTGGAGTATCAGCCGCCAGTGAACAAGAATGAGCCGTGGGGGGGGGGGGGGCGACCACACGCCTGAATCCCACAGACCCGGGCTAAGCCAGAGAAGCCAGAGAGCAGAGACTCCGCACCACGGGACTCCCATCCCTGCGAGGTTCGAGCAGTTCGAGCACGGGCCAAAGGAGCCTCTGGAAAGACACGGTCAGGCTGATGACTCTGCAATGGGAGGGACATGCCTGAAGGCAAAGAGACTCGAGGGAGCGAGGCTTTGTCAGAATGATCTGGTGTTGATCTGGGCTGCGGCTACAGGTGTGGTTAAGAATATCATCATCACTGAGTTAGTGGCTTAAAATTAGTGCATTTTATATGCTTTATGCCTCACCTCAATTAAAAAGAAAATTGGGAGTGCCTGGGCGGCTCAGTCGGTTAAGCATCTGCCTTTGGCTCAGGTCATGATCCCAGGGTCCTGGGATTGAGCCCCAGGTTGGGCTCCCTGCTGGGTGGGGAGTCTGCTTCTCCCTCTCCCTCTGCCCCACCTCCTGCTTGTGCTCTCTCTCCCTCTCTCAAATAAATAAATAAATAAACAAACAAATAAATAAATATTTAAAAAATTAAATAAAATAATGGGGAAAAAGGCCAACTCACACCATGCCCAGCGTTTATCCGAGGCAATCAAAGACTCAAGGTCAGGTAATTTAGCGAGAAGGAAAAAAAAAATCCAGAATGCTCTCTCCACATTAGACTGGGCTGTGCTTAGAGCACCCAGGAGATTCCTGCAATGCTGAGAGAGGCCAGGTTTGGATTTGGAGTCAGACAGAGCTGGACGTTCCCTGGACTCTATGCTCCCCAACACGGTGACTTTGTCCCACAGGATCTCTTGCCCTGCCTGGTCGTCAGTTTCCACTTCTGTAGAAGGGAAATCACAGCCTGCCCTCCTCCCAGGGCCACTGTAAGGAATAAATGAGTCGTGTGTAAAGCACCCAGCATAGAGCCCGGCACGCGGTGGTGCCGAACAAATGCTGGTCCCCGAGCACCACTGCGTCTCTCTGGCTGTGCCTTTACCTGGGCTGTTCTGCTTTCTGGGACACCCTCCCCCCCTGCTCCCCAAATGCACGCCCAGCACTCCACGGAAGGTGAACCCGGCATGGCCCTGTCCTTGAGAGGCTCCCAGACCAATGACGGGGACCGATGTGTGAACGGAATGATGGAGTGAGTGCAGGGGTGGGGGACAGAGGACTGGGAGACTCTGGGGGGCCGGGGGAGGTCCGAGGCTTCCTGGATGTAGTGGTGCATGAAGCAAACAGAATGAACGAGAGGACGTGGGCGCTGTGGGGGGGGGAGGGGGTGGGGCCAGGAAGAGTCTCCAAGCAGAAGGGTGCAAGTCTGGGGGAGCGTGGTGCTTTGGGTGCCGAGAACCCTGAGGTCGGTCATGCAGGCCTGTCTCGCCGAGCGACGGGCAGTGGGGAGCCTCGGGTTGCAGCTGGACGCTGCTCTCTGATGGAGCCCATGCCTACCGGAGGCCTCCTTGGCCGAGGGGAAGCTGGCACGCGAGCACCCTCTTCCCAGAGGTCGGCTCTAGCAGGAAAATGCTGAACACTTGCAAAAGACACATCGGTGCCCATGCCAGTGGGTGAACCTCCTGGAGAATGTGGGGAGGGCAGGATGGGGTCAGCCCGGACGGAGCCTGGAGCTCCCCATACCAGAGCCGTTCTGCCCCCACGCTCAATCTGAGTGTTTCACACCCTCCCTGGGCCCCGGGAGCCCATTTAAGGAGGGAGAAGAGGAAACACGAACACCCTCTGCACTGTCCTCGGTACTTTTACATTATAAGTGACTGGCAGAGGAGGAGACTGAGGCTCAGAGAGGGTTAGGCCCTTGCCCAAAGCCACCCAGCTGGGGAGGAGAAAAATCACTGCTTGCCAGATACTCTACGGGGCCCCCACTGCTAGGAGCAGACCAAGCAGCTGGGTATGACTGTACCCATTCCACGGGTGCAGACACTGAGGATAAATGACCCAAGAGTGCACAGTCGGTCAGACCCCAGAGCACAGGGTCTTCAGCCACGACACAGGATTGAGGCGAAAGAGGGGGACAGACAATAGTGCCAGATTTGGGGTCAGGTCCAGCCCTGCCTCTGCCACTTCCAAGCTGTGTGCTCTTAGGCAAGTCACTTCACCTCTCTGAGCCCGGTTACTGCTTCTGAAAAACAGATGTGATAATAATCCCTTTGCTCAAAGGACTATCAGGGGGATTAAGGAAGTGAGGGCTTTGGGCAGAGCCCCTTACTAGAGTGTGTGATCCCCCCAACTTCCCATTTGGAGACCATTCCTCCACAGTTGACAACTGGCTCATAAAAAATAAACATCCCTTGGGCCAAAGCCTGGAAGGCAACAGCCAGAAGCAAACTGCTGGGAGGCAAGGATGATTATTATTATCACTGCTGCTGCGCACTTTTAAAGAAAAAAAAAATCAGGCTAGGTTGCAGAAAAATAAATTACAGAGAAGAAGAAAATAATATGAAAGCTTTGTGATTTCAAATGAGTCCCGGTGCCCTGACAGATCTGAAATAAGTCCCATTTAAAAGCGGAAAGTGGCAGGCAGTAAGGCCACAGGGCAGGGACCAGGAGCTGGGACTGACAGTCAGTGAGCGGAGGCGGCCACGGGGGTCCCGCACCAGCCTGCGGGGCTCAGCGCTTCCAACCCCCGGGGCCCTGCTCCAGCTGACGGCCCCGCGCCTCATCCTGGGCTCTGCAGCCATGCTCCGTCTTCCCGTTTGCATCGGGCGCTCAGTGGAGCAGGGATGCTGGCCTCATTGCCCCTGTCCAACCTCACTCAGTGCACCACCAGACCAGCTCAAGCTCACCTCCTCCGGGCAACCTTCCTTGATACGCCTCTACCCCTCCCAGCCTGGCCTCAGCAGACACACACCTCTCGTTCAAGCAACTGTCATTCTGGCTTCAAATGATCTGCTACTGTGGCCATTGGCAGCGCCCGCCCGCCTCCAGAACGGTGAGTTCTTCATGACAGAGACCCAGCTGAGTTATCTCTGTGCCAGTGCCTGGGACACGAGATCAATAAATCTCCGCTGAAGAATCAATGTCAACGAGTTGCCAGTTAGTGTCCCCGAATCACAGTCACGGACGCCAAGGCAGAGTTTATCCACCCCTGCACCAGGCCCACCTGGCCACTAATCCCATGTCGGAGGACCCCAGAGGCCCGGCCGGCTGAGGAAGCAGAGCCCAAAACTCTTGGATTCCCTTCTCCGGGCTCCTCTGTGATTCCCTGCAAACACCTCAGCTCCCGGGACGCAGGCAATGGATCCAAAGAGAGACATGAGGTCCCCAAAGCCCCAGGAAATGCCTTTGAAGACACAGCGGGATAAATTAAAGTGCAATTAATATAGTTCTGCAAAATTCAGAAAATTGAAAAGATGCGATTAGCTAGGTTGTGGTGAGTGGGGTCAGCTCGTTCGTTTATTCACTCAACAAACGTTTATTATTACCATGTGCCCGGCTCAGTGCTAGGCCTCGTAAAATACACAAGCAGTGAAGAAAACACAGAAGACCCCCACCTTCTTGGACCTTAGGATGGTGGGGAGACAGAGAATAAGCAAACAAACAGTGTGAAACACGATGACAGATTGTTATCAACGAGATCACACACACACATAACAGGAGGTCCCTCCCTGGTCAGGGGGCTGGGAAGCGGGGAACAGTAATATTGGCACAGAGGCCCAGGCTATTAAGAACAAAAAAATATATATATATATATTTTTTTTAAAGTAATCTCTACACCCAACACAGGGCTCAAACTCATGACCCCGAGATGCACAAAGATATTTATTATCTCATTATTAAGAACAACAGAAAGGGTTTAGAACCTTTTCATTAAATGGACAACATGAGGGAAACAGTTCGGGGAATCCTGACTCCCCTCTGAACGTCTGTCTGGTCATTAAAGATATTGTTTGTGAAAGTTTTCATGACATCCAGTCTGTTATGAACTATATAAAATATTCATAGAAAAAACGCTGAGAGCAGATCTGTAAACATGTTACCAATGGATGTCTCCGGATGGCGAAGTTATGGGCGCCTATACTTTTGTGTGAGTGTATGTGAGATCATTTCGGTTTTGTCTGTGTGCTTTTTTCTGATTTTTTCACAGGAAGTGTACATTAATTAATTTTGAAAAAATTAATTTGTATATATTATATATAGTATATGGTTATATATATATTATGTGTATATATTCTCTCTCTATATATATACGTGTGTGTGTATATATATATATATTTTTTTTAAAGCAATGTCTACACCCAACGTGGGGCTCAAACCCATGACCCCGAGATCAAGAGTCACGTGATCCACTAACTGAGCCAGCCAGGCGCCCCTAAAAATAAATGTTATATTAAAAATATAAACTAGAGGACAGAGATAAGCCCCACGAGACAAAAAACAAGGTGTGTACCACCAAGGGGGCTGAACTGGGGGCCTCGTGGGCCCCTCAGGCTTTGTCCCACCCACCTGACCCTGTGTGTCCAAACTGAGTGTCCAAGTACTTGATGGGTTTCATCTCATTTAACTTGGGAGCAAGGGGGACTATTAGCATCCCAGTTTTACCTTTGAGGAAACTGAGGCCCAGGGAAATGAAGTCACCCTGCTTAAGGCCACCCATCTGGTCCTGGAATTTGAACCTGGATTTGTCAGACTCCAGAACCCATTTCTTAACCACGGTCATCAGTGAATTCTCAGGCTCAGGGAACAATGAAAGCCACGGTCTACAGATGAAGTCAGAGCAGAACCGATCGGAGTCAGTGGGACTGGCTAAGGAGGCGGCGGAAGAAAGCGCAGCTAGGAATGAATTGAGCTAAAGAATTGCCAGATGAAATGCAGGACATGTAGTTCAATTTGAATCTCTGATAAACGATGGGTAATGGTTTAGTATATTTCCCTGTAATATCTGGTGGAGCAGGAATGCTGGCCTCACTGCCCCTGTCCAACTTCACTCTCGGGCTCACCTCCTCCAGGCAGCCTTCTCTGATATGACTCCAACCCTCCAGGCCTGCCCATGCAGGATTAGGGGCATAATTATACTAAGAAAATTATTCTGTGTTTATCTGAAATTCAAATTTAACTGGGCATCCTGCAGGGTTTTTTTTTTTTTTGAGTTTTACTGAATTATAATTGACAGATAAAAATTGTATATTGTAGGTGTACAACAATGTGATGATTTGATATAGGTACACATTCTGAAGTGATTGCCACATGTAGTTAAAGAAGGCACCTGTCACTTCACATAGTTACCATTTTGTGTGTGTGGTGAGAACACTTAGGATCCACTCTCCTAGAAAATTTGACGTATGCAATAAACACGATTACGAACGACAGTCACCATGCTGTACGTTAGATCCGTTACAAGCTGAAGTTCTGGGCATCCTGTATTTCTGTGCTCTCAATCTGGCAACTTGAGGGGCTTGTACTTAGCAACTCCCATTCTTGGGGGGTATTTCCTGACCACCAAACGCCCTTACTGAGTCAGTACTGGGACCACCCAGCCCCAGAAAAACGAGCCCAGGCTGGGATCAAAGAGCAGTGAGCTTTCAGACTTTATTTTTGTTCTTAGAACACCGAGGAAAGTTTCCCTGGATACCTGCCAGGTAGCGGAGAGAGAACAAAGGAACACCCTACCAGTTCCCACAAATCAACTGGTCTAAAGGAAACACCCCCCAGAAACACACAAAAAGAAATCTACTTCAAAAGCCTTCCTGACACGGATTCCCGCTGTGACCCGTTCCTGTGTGCAGACCGTTAACAAAAAGTCAGGCTGGGGAGAGCCCACGAGGACCAGGCTGGGGCTGGTCCCCTCAAAAACAATCCTCTCGTGCACTCAGATGGACACAGTTGGCCAAAATTCATTAATGCAAACCAGAAAGCCCAGCGCTGGGATAACCTCTCATCCTGTGCGGTCACGGTCAAGGTTTGGGCTTCTAACAGTTCCCCAGTCATGGGGAGAAAGGGTCTGGAAGAAAACCATACTGTGGTTGCCTGCCAGCGAAACGGGGTGTCGGAAGAAGAGTGGATCAGCCCCCGGAATTTAAAGATGGAATGGCTGCATCTTCTTACTCCCACTGAGAAATCAGCTCTGTGTCACTGGTTCTTGGGGGGCGGGGGTTCCCCAGACCAGCCGCAGAAGCATCACCTGGGAACTTGTGAGGAATGCAGATTCCAAGGCCCTGCCCCAGACCTGCTGAATCCGTAAGTCTGTGGAGAGTACCCAGCAGTGTGTGTGTGCGTGTGTGTGTGTGTGTGTGTGCGTGTGTGTGTAGACAGCTTCCTTAAAGTGTAATTGACAAAGGATAAACTCCTCATCTTTAACAGGTATAATCTGATACGCATGAAACTATCACCCGTAATAAAGACGATGAGCATATCCATCACCCCCAAAAGTTCCCTTTTATCATCCTTTCTCCCCTCCTCCTGCCCCTCTCTCCACCCAATGCCCTGGCAACCACTGCCCTATTTTCTGTCACTGTTGGTCAGTCTGCAATTTGTAGAGTTTCACATACAGTTATTGTCTCTTTCATCAGAGATTTTTCTTTTCTTTTTCTTTTCTTTTTTTTTAAGCTTTTATCCACTTATTCATGAGAGCGAGAGAGCACAAGCAAGGGGAGCGGCAGGCAGAGGGAGACGCAGACTCCCCGCCGAGCAAGGAGTCCTATGCAGGACTCGATCCCACGACCCTGGGATCATGACCTGAGCCGAAGGCAGAGGCTTAACCCACTGAAACCCAGGCATCCCTCATTGGAGATTTCTCACTCAGCGTGGTTATTTTGAGAGCCATTATGTTCTTAGATATGCCAGTTGCTCATTGATTTTTATGGCTGACTCGTATACAATCTTCATTGATATCCAACAGCCACTCACCGTTAATTAGACATTGGTAGGTTAGGGCTGTTACGAATAAAATTGCCGAGAACTGTCACATCAAAACCTTTGTCTGGACATGCACTTTCATTTTCCTGTATAAATACCTAAGAGAACACTAGCGTATCGTGCAGAAAATGTAGGTTTTTCTTTTTTAAGAGACTCTTTTCCCAAACAGTTGTACTTTTTACAGCCCCCTCCAGCAACGTGGGAGAGTACCGGCTGCCCCAAATTGTCGCCAGCACTTGGTATGGTCGATCGTTCAAAATGCAGACATTCTCGTGACTGTGCAGTGGTAACGTATCATGGTTCCAGTTTGAATTCCTTTAATGACTAGGGATTTGGAGCCTGTATTCACGTGCTTTGTCGACCATCCATGTGTCTTCTTTGGCAAAATGTATGTTGAAATCTTTTGCCCATCTTTTTTTGTCCGGTTGTACCTATGTGTTTAGACAGTCATCTACCACATTCTGGATTCAAATACTTTATCAGATATGGGATGTGAAAATATTTTTTCCCAGTTGGTGGCTTGTCTTTTCGTATTAACAGTAGCTTTCAAAGAGCAGGAGCTCTTCATTTTCATCAAATACAGTTTTTCTATTTGTCTTCTTATTTGGTGGAATATCTAAGAAACCTTTGCCCAAAACAAAGCCAGATAACTTTTCCCCTTATTTTGTTCTAGAAATTGTATGGCTTTAAGTCTTACATTTGGGCCTATAACCATTCTTTGTTCACTTCTGAGTATGGTGTGAGGTTATGGATTGAAATCCATTTTTGACTTGAGGATTCCCCATTATTCCAGCACTATTTATTTCCCAGATTGTATCTTTGTTAAAAAGGCTTTGGTGTGGAAATTATCCAACCGCCCTTCCATGGTGAACTCCTATTCATCCCTCAAAACCCTGTCAAATGTCCCTGGAGCTAAAAAGCCTTCGCTGACTGAGACCAAGTAGCTCTTTCAACCACCCTCTGGTGCCCACAGCATCTCAGGCAACGTCTGTTGTATTCGTATCTCACACGACTGCATTAATACTGGCATCCATCTCTCCGGATAGAGTAAAAATTCACGAACAGAGACCATGATCCCAGCACTTAGTCCAGGCCTAGCATGGGAGCTGGTGGTGGGTATAGTGGGGTTTGGGGTGACTCAGAAAACAATTGTTAAGATATAAACAAATGAATAAAAGAATAAACAAGTCAACACCTGGCTTTTTAAAACAAGTGACTACCATCTCTCCAAGTCCAGCTCACAGAGCCCATTTCCAGGAAGCTGTCTCTGACTGCCCCTACCCATGCAAATCACCAATAATATTTACTAAGAGTACCTGGTTGATGGATCTAGGCCAAGCCCTGTGCGCCACACTTCATGTCCATCGTTTAGTTTACCCCTCACCCCAACCCAACGAGGCAGAGACTACCATTCGCATTATTTGACTGAAGAGGAGACAAGTGTTCAGAGAGGTTGAGTCTGTGGTCATGTATCTAGTAAGTGTCAGAGCCAGGGTTTGAGCCCAGAGCCTGCGTGCTTACCTCTCTGTATACCACCTCCTGGTTCCCCTTATGTGTACATGTCCCAGTTACCCTACCAGCCCAGGCCCTCGCAAAGGCAACCCTTGCATCCCCCACACGATCAATCCTTG
The DNA here is from genome assembly GCF_002007445.2 of Ailuropoda melanoleuca. Taxonomy (NCBI): domain Eukaryota; kingdom Metazoa; phylum Chordata; class Mammalia; order Carnivora; family Ursidae; genus Ailuropoda; species Ailuropoda melanoleuca. The sequence continues at coordinate 23,350,326 of NC_048229.1, forward strand.
CCAACCATGTACCCCACCAGCAAAGGAGAAGAGTTACGCAGGAAACCCCTCCATCAGGCTCTCATCCTGGCCAGGGGGACACAGACACCCTCACACCCCCCAGGAGGACCTCCTCCTTACCTTAGGCCATACTCCCATGCCGAAGGAGCTGCTGTCTGCCAGCTGGTGCAGGTGCAGCTCCGTCCTGGAAGCAGAGAAGGGACTAGGAGTCAGGGAGGGGATGCCCACACCAAAGGACTGGCAGAGCATATGGTCCTCATAGCAGAGGGCTCCCACCATGGCCCAGATGGCCCCAAAGCCTGCCCCAGTCCCTACTCCCGTTTCTGAAATATTCTGAACTCCCTGCCCTTCCGTGGCCCTTCCTAAGTGCCAGGAAACCCTGGCATGAAGAATCATAAACTCCATACACCCAGGGGAGAAGATGCTAACTCCAGGTCCTCTGCTGATCGGCTGTGTGAACGTGCTCCAGGGTCATATCTGAGCAGTCGACCCGAATGAGTCCTTGCCATCTGCTAAGTTCAAAGACGCCGGCTCTGTCACCCACCTGAGATCCAGGTCCAACCCCGCTAGCATCTGGGAGAAAACCTCGAAATTGCCTTCCCCTTCCGGCTGCCGGGCCACACGGCTCTTTTCCAAAAGCATCGTCTGCAACGGGAACAGACGGGATGTGGTTGGCCCTCGGGGTACACCTGCCGGCAGCCCCATCGGGGTGCCCCTCTGCCCCAATGCACTCTTGGGGGCAACAGCTCAGGTCCGCACTCCATCGGGCACCTCCGTATGGAACCTGCGTGGTCCTTTATCCCACTGATTCAGAGCCCATCCAGGGACTCGACTACTGCCATAGACGTGTTCCGATGAAAGCATCCAAAGGTAATAACAATTAAACAAAGCCACTCTCCAGCATACTCGTATTTAACAGAAGCGTACTAACTTGGCCCAAGTGGTGATTAATGGGGGAATTGCAGGGCCAGGACAGAAAAGGGACTTATTTGGCACCGACGAGTTTTCTTTGAGTCTGGATATTATCCCAGCTCAGCGTACAAACCACCCTTCTGATAACCTAATCCTATTTTCTGCTCAAACAGCATGTTTGAGGTGGGAACGGGAGCGGCACGGGCGATCGTGGAGACAGGAACAAACAGGCCATGTGTTGGTTACACACGGCGGGACCGCAGAAGGCTGGCAGGTGTCTGTTTAATTTCAGCTTACACTTTTAAGACCCAGCTAATGAGAGGCTGAGTTATATATTTACCCATAAACATTTCATCCCTGCGACATTCGGAGGTGCACACAGGCCAGCGATGCTCCGGGGTGCTGAGCGAGGTGGGGAGGAGGTGGCCACAACTGGGGGAGCCACAACCATTGAGATACGTTCCAGGGTCCCAGGTAGACTCGTGGCCTCTGCTGAATGGGACTGGGAACACTCCAGCACCAAAGGCCCTCCGCTCCCATCCCGCCCAGAACACCCACCTGGAGCTGAGCTGCCGTGACTCGTCCCGTGGCATTGAAGTCCAGCGACATCACCATGGCAACACGGGTGGCGTTGCAGCTGTGGCCGGTGGACACGGAGCCAAAAGCCCGGAGGACGGTGAAGGTAGCTCGGATCTTCTCCACTGTTGAAGACATGGGGCACGGTGTCACCCATGGCCCAGGAGCTGCCACCCCCGCCTCTCACAGGACCACCTTCCCCACTGGCAGCTGCAGGGGTCCAGGCCCATCTGGCCCCAAGCCCCAGCAGGCTCCCCACCATCTCCCCAGCTCAGCACTAAAGCACATTTCACTCCTGCCCTGACTGAGTACTGCAAGCAGGATGCAGGGGAGCAAGACTAAGTCAAGAAGGGGAGACATGAAGGGCCAGGATAGATACAGTCTGATAACAGGGGCCTCCTGGTCCTGATGCGGGAGTGTGGGGCATGAACATTCTCAGACCTGCTCCGAGGGAGCTCACAGGGTAACAGCAGCCTTGAAAAGCCCTGCAGTCTCTCCACAACTATTTATGGGGCGCCTACTATGCACTAGGCACTGTGCCAGGCACCTAGATACAGCCTATCCTGACTCCCACCCTCCAACACACGCACTCACAGCAGAACCACATCTTGAGAGAGCCAAGACTGGCGCCTCTCCCCATTTTATCCCCAGCCCCTAATATGGGTCAGGTGAAGAGTTGGTGATCAATGTAGCTTTGGTATCACCCCAGTGCTGCAGCAGACATGGTAGTTAAGGGGATTTGAATATGGGCTCTGCCTTTGCTAGTTACCTAATTTGGGGCAAATCAACCTCTCTATGCCTCTGATACCCCATCTGAAGATGGGGATAATAATAGTACCTCCATCATGTGGCTGTCACAAGGACTAAAAGATTTTAATACTGTGAAGTGTTTAGGACCTGTTCCAAAGGTGGTGTGGCCAGTATGATAATTGTGATGACTAGAAAAGCAACATGGCCTGGGCCATGTATTCTCAGCAGAGGGAAGATTGCTCACAAGAGAGCAAAAGCTGATTCTTGCAGGTGGGGAGAATTTTACTTTCTAACGTATAAAGCACAGATATGCCTACACTGCACGAAGAAATCATGGTAAACCTGCGGCATTGACTTTTCGTGGTAGGGGAGGATTGGGGGAAAAAATGTCTAAAAAGGCTCCTTAGGGGTGCAACGATGAAAGAAACATTGAGGACACAGGCTCGGGAGCCAGAATGTCTGGGTTTGACTCTCAGCTCTAGGATGTATTAGCTGTGTGGCCTTGGGCAAGCTAGTTAACCTCTCTGAGTCTTAATGGCCTCATCTGTAATATTCGAAGAATGCTATCTACCTTATAAAGCAGCTTTAAATAATAAATAAGTTAATATACTTGGAATGGGGCCTGGTGCATAAGTCCACAGCCAATGTTTACTATGGTTATTATTAATATTATAATAATAATTATTATTAATTGGTACACTCTCTTTAAAGCCTAGCTGAAACATTGTTTCCTCAAGGAAACCCCCACTCCCTTCTCCTCTGGGCTCCCCCGCCTCTCTCCTAAACAGCTCTGCCAGCACTTCACGCAGAGCATTCAAGTTTGGAACATATATGAAGTTCAGTTTCCCTTCTGGCTGTCAATTCCTCATGAGCATAGGCCCTGCCCTTCTGTCTTTACTTATTGGGTCCTCTGTACCGTTGAGCAGGTTGTGCACTGCACAAGGACACCTTTTCTAGGGGGCACATTGTTTATATCATACAATCTTAGGTTTGCATATTTTTTAGGATGATTTCCCAGCACGTGGCAGGCAAGCGTTCAGTTCTAACAGTGTCAGTGTATGGTGATTGTCCTGCAGATGACTGAATATCTTGAGGAAGGAGTACGTTTTTCTAATTTGCACAAGGGTGTCCAAAGGACCACAGGTAGCCCTCCCCAGAAGCAAGCACGGTGCTCAGTGAATGTCGCTGAATGGACATAAGGAGGAGCAACTCAGCACCCCCTCCAACTCTCCCCACCTTCCACACCAGCCCACCCCAACATGTGTCACCTGGAGACTGCAGTACCTGAGACCCTGCCATCCATGCTGCCCGCCATTGCCACCAGGTGCTCCAGGACCTGCTCACAGCAGGTGGTCTTCCCAGAGCCACTGCGGCCCAGGGCCACAATGCTCTGGTCTCTCCGCTGGCTCAGTAGTGCCCAGTATGCCCGCTGCGCCAGGGAGCCAGGGTGGGCTGGTAGGCCATCCCGGCGGCCCGGTGGCACCTGCAGGAAGATATCTTAGGCATCAGTCTTCCCACCCCAGCCGGTGCCCAGGGAGCATTCCAAGACAGTGCCCCACCCCAGCCTTGAGCCCAGAGCCACGTCCCTGCCTGTCATCCTAACCCAGCCTTGTCAGAGGAGTCTTGAATTTTACTGGCAAAAGCCCAGCCTTGGGATCGAGTCCTGCCCCTGACTCCCTGTGAGTCCTTCGGCAGCCTTTGAGCCTATTCCGAGTCTGGGTCTCCTCTTAGAAAGGCGTTAGCTCATTATTGGATAGTACTTGCCCGGAATGAGGCAGCTGGATAAAATGGCAAGATCGATTAGTGATGTCTGCCACGGAAAGGGAAGGAAGCATGGGGTAGCTGGTGGTACGCATGCCCTGTAGTTGCCATACAATACCTGAGGTCCTCCACTCCATTCAGCCATCAGTTCAGCCATTCATTTACTCTTCATTCAGTTAAAAAAATATATATTGAGAGGTTACTATGTGCCAGGCACTGTTCCCGGCATGGGGGGCACAGCGCCATGCAAAACGGGTAAAGGAAATCCCTACCCACCATGAGGAAGGGCTAAAAAAAAAAAAAAAGTTTAAAAATTTTGTTAACACCCACTACCAAGTTCTGGTGAAGATACAGGGCAACCGGAATTCTCATACAATGCCGGTAGGAAGGCGAAAATGAAATGGTCACTCTGGGAAAGAGTGAGATATACACCCATCATCCGACCCAGCAATCCCATTCTTAAGTGTTTAACCCAAGAGAAATGACCATGTATGTTCACCAAAAACCCTCAACGGCCCCAGTTTTGTTGAACATGTATTCGAAATTACCGGAAACTAGAAACAATCCAATTGCCTTTTAACGAGTAAATGAAGGTAAGCAGCCATCGAGGTTTGGGCCCCGAAAGTCCCCTGTCCTGGAAAACCCCTCCATTCCGGAGAGACTGGGACAACTGGTCACCCGGTGAGTGGCCAGGCCAGGGCACGCACACGAGAGAAGAACCACGGGCCAGCGGCTGCAGTAACACAGGCGAGTGTGAAATGCGTCGTGGGAAGAAGAGGCCGATTCAAAGGTGACTGGCTGCGCCGTTCCACTTATGTGACTTTGAGAAAAGGCCCAACGCTAGGGACAAAAGGACATGGGAGTGGAGGGTGACGATAACGGGTCCAGAGAACTAGGAACGGTCCTGTAACTGATGGAGAAGTTGGTTACACACGACATGCGTGTGTCCAAAACTTACAGGACTGCCGGCTAGAAAGGTTGACTCGAACCGTATGTAAATCATGCCTTAATAAATCTGACTTAAAACAGAACAGCTCTGCCCTGCGGAGCTTGCTCTCTGCTGGGAAGAGACAGATGAGAAACAAAACAAAGAATTAAACTAGATCTCATGGGAAACGTTTTAAAGCCATGAGCCTTCCTAAGTGGGTGTTTGAAGAGGAGGAGACAAACGGTGTGGGGACAGGCACGGGGCTTGGGGAGGTCAGGGAGACCAGCCAGCAAAGGAGGCTAAAGAGGAGGGCCCGCGGGACAGAAGGAAAACCGGGACAGCGGCGTCCTGGAGCTCAGGAAGGAAGCGTCTGCAGGAGGAGGGGGGCTTGGCCATGCCAAATGCTGCTGGGGGCCAAGTAAGGGGAAACCAGAGACTTGAGCATTTGGCACTGTGTTTGGCAGCGTGGAAACCACTGGTGAATGGAAACCACTGGTGACCTTGACAGAAGTCTGCTTAGCGTGGCTTGGGGCAGAAGGGAAGAGGCCGGCGGGAGGCAGAGTGGCCAGTGGAAAGGCACCAAAATGGGCAGCGCAGCGGGCCCGGCTGGAGGAGGCCATCCAAAGCCTGGCGTGACAAGTAGGTGACCACGGGGCCCAGCAAGTCCCCATCTGCCCTCTCCACTGCCTTAGCAAGCCAGGGGTGCAAACCCCAGTGTGGCGGCTCTTCCCCTCGCCTGGACCTTCCACCTGGGGCTGCGGGCCACCCCCAATCCTCTGCTGGCCTTCCCTACCCAAGACACCCAGACACAATAATGAGTTGCTGTCCTGACACAAAACATGGGGCTCAGCAGGACCCGCACTGGCTGGACACGGCTTTCGGGCACGCAGCAGGCAGAGGGTTCTGGGGTCTGAGCCCCAAAGCCACCTCGCACTCTGGGAATGCTGAAGTTCAGGGCACAGGCTGTCCCACCTGTCAGCCCCCTCGGGAGAGGGGGGGCTGGAAGGGCAAAGGGAGACTCCTCCTAATCCAGGCCCCGTGGACACATACAGGTGCACGTGTGGTCACGTACCTGGCGCACTGGCACACAGGCATGCTCGCGGGCACACGCGCCCAGCAGTGGTACAGGCCACGGTGACACAGAGCTGTACCTGTCTACATGGCACACATTCACCCCCACGCTCACCCCCATGCACCCCCACACCCCCAGGCACGCACTCAGCCCCCAGCCGCCCCCAGTGAGAGAGGCCCCCAGCCATGCCCCTGTTCCACCAAGACCATGTTCAAGGTGGCCCCAGGGCCAGGCTCCCCACAGGTCTGTGCTCCCACCTGGTGGCCATTTGAGGAACCAGCTGTGACTCAGCCAAAGCCTAGAAGGGGGTTTCGGGTTCGGCTTGAGGAAGCTGGACGCTTTGAGGGGTCCCCGCCCCCATCCCAGGGTTACAGGGGCCTGGAGCATCGCCTAACTCAAACTCCTCCTTACAGAGCGTGTTCTCACGCCTGCTCTCACTTTCCGGCTTCTTGGCCCAGGCTCTACAATGGATGCCTCAGTCCAGAACGGTCGGCGAGAATCTGGCTCACTGTAGGGGCCTGTGCGAAATCTCCCAGGGGCTTCTAAGGAGCAAGAGGAACCACGCATCTTCTTAGAAGGCTCGGAGGCCTGGGGCTGCACGAGCAGAAGTGTAGCCCTCACAGCAAGGGAGGGGAGCGTGCACAGGCCCACAGACAGCCAGGCTGGGCAGGGCAGGGCTGGGGAGCACCTGACGGGGTGGGGTAGTGTGTCCTGGAGAAAAGGAGTCTTGGAGGGAGGTTCAGATCCACTGGCCTCCCGTTTTTTAATACAATCTAGCATCATTTGGGGGCTATGGATAGATTTGTCTCATGGTACACCTGGAGGCAAGATGCAACTTTCCATGCCCAATTAACAGATGAGAACAACAAGGCCAAAGAGAGGTCATGATCTTTCCAAGGCACCCAGGGGGCATTAGCGGCTGTGCCAGAGGCTTGTGACTTCCCCAACCGTGAGATTCTCACCACCGCACCCAGGTAAGACCTCCAGCGAGTGTCCTACCCACACGTCATCCCACCTCCATCTACCCTCCACCCAGCAGCCGAGCGGGAGTCTTCGATAGCCCACAGCAGACCATCTCACATCTCTGCTGAAGCCCCCCGGAAGCTGGCATCACGCTCAGGGCAGACGCCGGAATCCTTCTGGCCACGTGTAAGACTGCTGTGACCCAGTCCCCACTGGTCCCAGCCTCCCCACTGTTTTCTCCCCGAAACTCGGCGGCCCTACCCACTGTTGTCTTTGTTAGCAGGGGCCTGCCTTCCCCCTCGAGAATGGAAGCCCCACAAGGGCAGGCTTCTTTGTCTTCTTCCCTGCTCTTTTCCCCCATGCCCGGCATCCAGGAGACTCTCCCTTCAGTATCTCTATCAACAGCTGGCGGCGGGGGCGGGGCGGGGGGGACCAGGAGGGGATCGGGCTCATGTGGCTTGGGTGTGGTTGCAGGCGTCGCCACAAGGGGGCGCTAAGAGCTTGCCTTTGCTGTGACCGTCTTGCCAAACACAGGCCATTTCTATATTTTGCAGGGGGAAAAAATAAGTAAAAGCAGAATCGAGGCTTCTGGTTCCTGATTTATGTGGGTGTCTGGAACTCTCGAATGTGCAGCGTGGGGTTCGGAGTACAGAAGGGCTGGCGGCCTGAGTTTTACCCCAGCTCTCCTCCTCCTTGCTGAACTTGAGGGCTGGTCCCGCAGAGCTCGTGTGCCGCAGGCAGCTGGTGAAGTCCTATCGTTTCAGGTGTGCATGAGCGGTAGCTGACATACTATGTAAAGGTGCTGGAAGCAGGGCCTGGCACAGAGCTGATATTCGTTCGGTATCTTCTGTCATTATTAGAGTCTATAATGCCCCCATTGTTTCCAGCCGTGACTCACCGTTCCCCTCTAAGGAGAGGGGCTCAGACGGTCCTCGATGCCCACCATGCCTCGAATCTTCTATCTGGCAGGATGCTACTCACACACACAGGTTTGCAGGGGGCTCTGGCTGCCCTGCTCTCTCCTGAGATGCAGAGGGGACCCCACCTGGCCCTGGCCCCATGATCCCACTCACCTTGCCTGCAGACGGCGCTGGGGGCCCCGGGGGCTGGAGGACGATCAGGTCTGGCCCCTTGAAGGTGTGGGGCAGCTGCTCCCGGTAGCGGAGTAGAAGCGTGTTCAGGACGCTCGATTCGTTGACACTGACCAGGGAGGCCAGGTCCTCAGCCTGGTCCAGCTCAGGGGGGTTGGCCTGTGAAGCATCACACAAAGTTGTCCTCTGGCCTATTGGGCCTCGGTACCACTACCCCTACACACACACACACACACACACACACATAGAGCCCCAGGGACCCCATCCCTGGAGAGCTGTTTGCCGCAGACCAGGACAGAACGCGAGGACTCTGGAGAGAGAGAAACAGCAAACCCTACAAATGAAATAAGGACACCCCACTCCTTTGCCCTTCATACACCCTGAGAGCCACCTGTCTCCTCCCGCCGGCCCTCCTTCCTGCCCTCACTGCCCCAGGAGGGGAGATGCTCCGGAGAAACACAGCAAAATTCAGAGAGCCTCCAGTGTCTCAAACACCACAAGGGTGGTGTTCCAGAGGGAGCAAGTGTCCGTGCCTGATGCCCCCTCTCTGGGTCTTGCCAGGGAGCCCTGTGGGTATTCTGTGACACTCGGGGATGAAGGCCAATGGCCAAACAGCCCCATTTTCTCTGATAGCCCATCATGCATTGACCCCTTGGAAATAAGCCCAGACTCTTCCACAAGCAAGGGATGATTGCAGCTTCTCCTCGGGGCGTCCATTCTAAAAGGCTTCCTACTATTCTTTACAGCTGCAAAGAGTTTTCTGTGCCCAATGCTCTGGGGTTTGGGTCAAGCCTGGGCCCCTCATGGGTCAGCCTTTTCGTTAAGGACACGGGCCCACTACAAACTCTGAACACCAGCAGGAGTAGAGGGCCTGGGGCCAGCAGAGGGTAGAGAAGGAGGAATGATGAATGAGGACCACCAGGACCCTTTTTTCCCCATCATTAGACTCTAAATCTCAAAAAGATTTATGGCGTACTACAAAAATTATGTAAAACATACATGGGCTTATCAACCAAAAGAAAAGTTAATACCCTAAATAATAGGTCACTGAAACCTAAGCTGTAGTTAACAGCAAGCTGCAAGTTTGGCTCTGAGTTCCCTGGCAGCCAGGGTGAAAAGGGAAATATATGCTCTGTAGCACGATTTGCACAGTCCATAAAATGAAAAGCCATCACCTTCTTGGATTAAGCAGAACTCCCCGTTCTGACACACAGGTCTGTCCATGCATCCTCACAAAGAGAACGCTGGGATAGAACAACGACCCCCTGACGATATACCGCCAACAGAGCAATGAGTTCAATGATGGTCTCCTTACAACACCCTCCAGTATGTGCAGTCGGGTACAAGGACCTCTCTTGCAGGGGTGGGGAGAGAAGGTGTGGAGCAGGCAGAGAGGGAGACAGAGGGCTCACCCTGTGAACGTGCTCCTCATCGACCTCGGTGACGCTTTTGTCAGCATCGATGCAAAGTCGTACCCTTCCTGCCGGCAGGTCGGCTGTCCCCTCATCTGGCTTCAGCACAGTTGCTGGTGACAGCCCCGAGACAGAGAGAGAGAGAGAGAAAAAAAGACAGACTCTAAGCCCAGTGGCCAGACCAGGGAGCTTAAAGAGGGGTCCTGGCTCAGGGCAGAAAGGGGCAGCTCTCTCTCCCCTGGGGCCTGCTCACATGGAGGGTTCTGAATTGTGGCCCCAAACCTTTTGAGGACAGAAGCTGGGTCTGAGTCACCTTGGCCTTTCATCATCTGGCCCGGTGCCAGGCACAGGGTAAGGACCCTGATGATTGGGTGTGCTGACCTGTCTCACATCTAGACCCGGTATGGCAGATAATGCCACACGTGTTGCCACCTCCCCTTCCAGGGCCCGTGACAGGCATCACTAATCAATCATTCTTCCCAGCTGCGTTCTGACAGGGACTCATAATTGCTTCTCAATAGAGTGTGGTCACAACTAATGACAAAAGCGGGCTCGTGAGATGAAATCTATTTGCCCATTTGCACGATGCTTCATTTCCTCGAGGAATACTGTCGGAGCCAAGCAATGCTTGGTGCATTAATGACTTCATTAAATAATTAATTACCAAGGCGTAATTGCCTTTGGAAACAGTCCCCAGTAGACCAGCTGCCATGGGTCAAATGATCAACTCTTCCTGATCCAAAAGCCACTGGCTCCCACCCTAGACTCAGCTGCTCCTTGACCCTCCCCCTCCCCGCCCCGCCCCCCGACTGTAATCTGGCAAACAGATCTTGCAGCAGAGTGGGTGCAAGAAGAAAATACTTAGACCCTCCCCTACTCGGTGCTAACATCCCTAATTACCAAGAGTAAATCCATCCTTCTGAACCAGCCAGACTTTCTCTGCCTCGTACCATCTGTCCTCAGGAGCCTGAGAGCAAAGATCACATAAATCAGACCAAGAGGACACCGCCTGCCCCCCCACCCCGTGTCCGCAGCGAACCCTTTACATGGGAGTTTCTCACAGTGTGATCTGGGGCCACTGAAGTCAGAATTTCCCCGAGGGAGAGCAAGGGGGGGTGGTGCTTATCTACATGGAGCTGCCTTGGCCCCACTGCTGGCCTCTGGAATGGAGGCGCCAATGTGGGGCCCAGGAATCTGCATTTTGAGCAATCCGCTATTTATGCAAGTTTGAGAACTAGCACGTGACACGGCGAGCAAGCTGAACCATGCATGAGAGGACACCTCCCGTTCTTGGGGCCTCCCTGACGCTGTGGACAATCTTGCTCCGGGACAGGGGCAGTGGGGGGCCTCAAGACCCCAGTATATTGAGGAGGAAGTGCCCTCTTCTGAGCTGGGCATCCCTCTCCAATTCCCTGCCCATCTCCTATCCTGCCTCATTCATCCGCAGGGGCAAGTCTTCCCCATCCCGCCCTCTCTCGAGGGTCCCCCCTTGCCCCTCCCCACTCCCGGAGCTGCAGCCCCTCACCTGATCTGAGTCTTCAGTCTGTCCTCCTTTGCTCCCCTCCGGCAGGGGTGGCCCCACTTCACTCTCCTTCCGAGCCTGAGGCCTTTCTGCCTGGCTCTCCAGAGCAGGTGGTCTGGGTCCTTCCAGCTCCATCTCCAGGACCCCGGCCCCATCATCTGCTCCCGTGCGGGGCTCCCCGGCTTCCTGCCTTCTGCTCTCTGGACATCTCTCCTTCCCAGCAGTCGCTGGGCTCTCCCTGCGTGCACCCACTTCCTCAGGGGCTTTACAGCCCTTCTCTGTCTTCCCCCCAGCTTTACCTGCCTCCCCGGACTCACCCTGAGGTTGCCCTTCCTTACCTAACTTAGCCTGGGGCTCAGCTGCCTTTCCAGGCACACTCGGAGGCTCCCTTGTTCTCTCTACCTGCCCAGGAGCTTCCCCCACCTGCCCGGGCTTCCCCTGCCCTTTGCTCACCTTCTCCGCCTTGACCTGTGTTTCCTCTGACTTCTCTGCCTTACTTGGGAGCGTACCTTCTTTGTCTTTCTTACTCTGGGGACCATCCCACTTGCTCCTTCTGCCCAGGGAACCTCCCCACTTTCTCACCTGGAATTGGACCCCAGCCCACTTCCCTTCACCCGCATCCTTGGAGAGATTCCCCTTTGCCATCTTGTTGGGGGGGTCCCCTCCCCCCTTCTCTGCTGTCTCCTGCCGCCCCCCTTCGCCTGGCCCCTCTCTGCTCTGGAGCTCACCCCCTTTCAGCCCTTTGGTCTGGGGAGCCCCGCCCCCTTTCCCCCCTGCATCTAGTTTTGTCGGTAGCACCGTTCCTGGGTCCCCAACACCCTCAGTCTGAGTTTTCTCAGCCTTTGGGGCTGTGTCCTTAGTGCTGGCCTGGAGGCCACGAGGAGTCCCTGGAGTCCCCCCCTTTTTCTCCCCTCCAGGGTCTGTGGCTGGGGGTGGGGCCTTGCAGGCGGGGGTATCATGGGGCTGGGTCCTCTGCTCCGGCTTGGCTGAGTCCAGGTCCAGCTTGGCCACCATCAGCAACACGTCACCCCTCCTCACACCTCTCTTGAAGGGCAGGGGTTTTTTGGCCGGTGTCCCACTGGGGCCGGATTCCTGGGGCTTCTCTCCATTAATGCTGGTCATCAGCACGGGGTCTGTGGGGCCGGCCCCCTCGCTCTCCTTGCCCGGAATGTTTGAGTTCTGCGGAGAGCTTGACTGGTTGCTTTGGCAAATTTGCTGGTGTCCCGATTTGGTGGTACTGCTGGAATTGCTCTTGGGTTGGCTAGTGGAAATTTCTGGGGTCTAGAAGAGAGACCGCAACCACACTTAGCTGCTTGCTGACCAGAGAGCTTTGCCATCTGCTCACTCACTCTCTCATTCTTTTGTCTATCTAGCCATTCATTCATCCGAAGACCTGCAAGCACCTGCAAGATCTGGCAGGCGCCGTGCCCGGCATTGAACGAAATCCCAACACCCTGGACCTTGGCCCCGGTCTCAAGACCACGTGACACAGTGGAAGGAGAGTAGACTTCGGAGCCCAACAGTGCCCAGTTCAGCTCCTCACTCTGCCATTCGCTAGCTGTGTGGCCTTAGGTAAATTACTTGCCCTCTCTGAGCCTGTTTCTTTATCAATAAAATGAGGATCACCATGGCCCACCTCTCAGGGCGAGCATTAGGATTCATGATAATATGGGAAACTGAGCCCGGCACAGCGTAGGTCCTCCCACCCTGCCTGGTGGGGACATCTCTGCTACAGCACTCCCTGGGGGCTCCTGTCCCCGGTCCTTCTGCTGCCTTGTGGTGTCAGCCCCACCCAGGGTTCTGTCCTTGAGCCAGGCTGCTGTGGCTAGAACTGCTCACGGGGCCAGCGGGGCCAGGTCTGCCCCGATGCTTGGCTTCACCGCCTGCCCTTGTCTGGGTTCTGCCATCAGGGACTGTATGATGCTGGCCTCCCACACACCTGGCCCCGGGGGGTCTGGGGTTCTCACCTTCCTCCTGCACCCAAAGCCGCCCCAGGATCATGTTGGTTCCACCCTGCCTGGCTTCACACCTGCGTCTCCCTTCCCAAGCCCGGCTCCGCACCCACCTGGGCTGTTGTCATCGTCTAAACTGCTGTCCCTTCCATTTGCTGCCAGTCTTTTTAAATCTGATCAAAAGATTTTGGCAGTGGCCCATAGCCTCCCGGAAAAATCATTCAATACCATCCCCCGCCACTCAAAGCCCTCAATGAGAAGTCGCCACCCTCCATTCTGGTCTTATTGTCCCTGTGTGTCCCCATGCCTGAGCCACATGGGGGCAGCTCCCACCACACCTGACGCTTCTCTGCTTCCACACTTCTGGTCCCGGTAGCTCGCTGCCTGGAATGCTCTTTCCCTCTTCACCGGCCCGTGCTCCACTCATCTCTCTATACCCAGCTCCAGTGCCATCCCCCCCGCAAATCTCCGCCTGCAGCCCTCAGTCCGGATGTGTCTCACGCACCCCAGAGGCCCCAGGGCACCGGGCCGGTGGGCCGTCTGCCGCGATGATCACGGACGGCATCCATGCGAGCTTCGGTATGTGTCTCTGTCCCGTTCCAGGCGGTGGACGCCTCGAGGGTACGGTCTGTAGCTACAGCTCTGTAATGATGGTGATGGTGCTGGTAATAGCCATCACTCATACATCCCTTTCGCAAACGGCCCTTCATCACCATCATATCCTACTTAACCCCCGTGAGAACACAGTGAAGAACGTTCTGGGCTGTCCCTCACCCCTCCCGCTCTCCACCACCATTCTACAGATGAGGAAGTGAACGCAAGGATATCAGGTGGTCCAAAAGACAAAGTCAGAACGTACAGTCCGGCGGGCCTCTGTGACTCTAGCCTCAGTGCCCTTCTCTGATACATATTCACAGCCTTACTTGTTGCCAGGGCTCACCAGAATTTTCTGGGAGCTTTACAGAAATTCTGATGCTCTGGCCCCAGTCCCAGAGAACTGGAGGGAGTTGGCCTGGGTTGGTGGGCCCCCCTTCCAGGTGATTCCCCTGTGTAGCCAGGACTGAGAAACCCTGCTCCAGGGCCCACAGCCTAGTGGCTTGGTCTGACGGGGGCCAAGAAGGACTCGCCTTGGAAAGGGGATTGGCTGCACTTGGCAAACATCACCCCTGTCTATACCATTTTGAAAAGTGAGTCAGTGCCTTATTTTTAACCAAACCACCATAGTGGAGACAGTAACATGGATTTGAGCCAAACAAGTTAAGCAATGCTCCCCTCTCTCATTCCCACCCATGGACCCTCTTCCTTTGGATTTTCTTAGTCACCAAAGCCCCCAGTCTGCTCTGTGGCCTTCTCAGTATACGGGGGAGAAGGTGTCTCTAGAATCACTGAGGCCAAGAGGCAACTCACATATGTCCATTTTACAGATGAGCAAACCGAGGCCTGGGCCACACAGAGCTCTCCTGACCTTTGATACGGGTCTCTTTCTGCCTCAGTGTTATTCCAGCCTCTCCCTGTCTCTCACTGGCCGCCTGGCCCTCAGAAAACCAAGTCGCCTCTCTGAGCCTCGTTTTACCTCCCTGCAAACTGGTGACAGAGTCTAATGGCTCCTTGCAAGGATTACATGAGGACCTTGTGCTGGGGAACCAGTTGTGCTGGGATAAGGAGAGAACCCAGTTATTTACTGGTTGGGACAAGAAAATTAAATTGACAAGAACCAGCCAGGGCTCGTGGCCTCACAGAAACATGTCCCGAGACCGCCGTGCTCCAGCCCCAGGAATATCTTGGCCCACGGTCCAGACACCTATTGTGGTCTGAGGCCTGTCCGTCCTGCGTCTTGGCTCTGAGTGTCTGCCTGGGGTGACAGTTTGTCCCCATCCTGTGCTCCGCTCTGCCTCTTAACGCCAGCACGGCCTGCAGCCTTGTGGAACGCTTTCCTGCCTCTGTGGCCTCACCGACCTCCTTGCTCCCCAGCCTGGCCCTTCCCGAGGCAGCTCGCTTGACCTCTCTAAACCTCAGTATCTACCTCTGAGAAGTGGGTATAATCCCATCCACCCCATTGCTGCCGAGGAGTTCAAGGGAGCCCGTAAGCGGCAAAGTGAACCTTGTCTAGTAATAAACGGCACACGCTCCCATAACATCACGACCTAACCACGGTCTGTGCAGGTTGACTTTGGCCCCCACTTATGCCCAGCTCGGGCCGAGGTGGGGACAGAGCCCATCTTCCTTGTAATCCTCGCCCAAAGGACTGGGCAGGGATGTTTCACCAGTTGCCGCCTTTCAGCTGCCAGAGAGCCCCTCGGATGCCATGAAGACATTGTAATTGGACAGGTGCGGGCACGTGGGGGACTGGACAGGCAAACAACAGCTGAAGGAGTGGGAGGCAGAGCCAGGCTGGTGGCTGGGCCCAAGCCAGCTCCAGGCCCCAGGGCGGGGCAAGGGGTGGGGGTGCCAGATCGCTCAGCCCAATCGCTGCAGTATTTGCTCCACCGCAAGGGGGCGCCAGAGAGACGAGGAGGTGCCCTGTCTCTCCGACAGGGATACACCCCAGCCCACGGGCCTGGCATCCAGCCCCATCAACTTGCCCAGGGTTCCCTGGCTAAGGAGCTGGGGGAAAGGAGGGAGGCAGCACTGGCCACCGTCAGGGATACATTTGCAAGTCCATAAAGCACAGCGGCTGTATCTCGTCCAACGGCTGCCTCAAACCCGCAGATCTATTCAGAACGATTAGGGGATTTAGCCTACTGACCAATCAGAAATGATGCCAGCTGCAGCCGAGTACTGGAGTCCCCACTTGCACCAAGCATTAACCCTTTAATTATTGGCTTGTGGCCCTTCTGAGGGACTCAGGGGAGGAGTAGCTGGAGGGCGATGGGCAGGGCGAGGGGGGGAACTGGGGTCACGCCTGTTTGCCCCCTGGTATGAAGAGGTTTTGATATTTTAACAACCAATACACCGATCACCAGCAATGGAACATAGCCCGTCACTGAATATCTTTTCCATGTAAAGTAAGCCAACTCCACATCTTAGCTGACATCTAGGTTCCTCTTTCTGCAAAAGTAGGGGTGAGAGAGATCCCCATAATTGCACATCAGCTGGTATCCTTCATTCATTCATTAAACAAACATTTGTTGAACACTCACTCTGGGCCACATTCTACGGGAAGGCCGCCATATATTTAACTGTGCCAACCACCATTAAGGCAGAAGGTGCTGTGGGAATCAGAGAAGAAAGGCAATGGCGGAGCTGTCCAGAGATGTACTATTTCAGCTGGGTTTTGAAGGAGACATAGGAGTTCAGTACATCAGCTGAAGAAAAGACCTTCCTCCAACTGGGAACAGTAGGAGCAAAGGCAAGCTGGCGACTGACTTGGGAGGCTCAGAGGACAGGACGGTGGGTGTTGACTGGACCCCAGTCCCCTTCCTGGGGGAGCACTTACCTCTTGTTCTGGAGAGGCGAGCCCTGCCTCTTTCCTCAACCTTGCTTCCTTGGACTCTTTCTCCGTCTCCCGGACCAGTTGCTTAATGAAGCCCCCTGGGATGACCGAGAAAAGGGGAGGGGGCGAAGATGGTGGAGGGCTCTTGTCCTCCTCCCGAATCTGTTTTTGCAGAAGCAAAGGAGAAAGCTGAGTGAATGAACCAGTGGAAGCAAGCGGACCTTTGACACATTTGCAGTGGAGCCCGGGAGGGGGTCTAGGACATACATGACCGAACGCATGTATGAGAGACTGAAGCAAAGCAGATGAGTGTGGGAGGGGCTCTGGGATGCCTTGAGACAGCACGTGGAAATGGAGTGCACGAGAAGCAGCGGCCACCCTGTCCATGGGATTTCTGCCCGGCCCCAATGTCCTCATAATGTGAGTTTGGCCCCCCGGTTCCCTTCCTTGGCATGGAACAGACTCTGTTCCATAAGGAGCTTTTCCATTTTCCAAAAGGGGATGGAGCCCAGGGAACCACGCATATTCTCTGCCTTGGCTTGCAGTTAAAATAACAGATTAGTCTGTTCCTCACCTACGACACGCCAGGAACATGGGAGGGTAAGGAATGGTCTCTATAAAAATCCTGCCCTATGGCCACAGCCCACTCGGCTGAACCAGGCCTGTGGCTTCTTGATGGTCCTTCAACCAGGACCTGGGCAGCCAGGGCCTCCCCAGCACTGGATCCTAAAACTGGCAGGCTGGATGCTGGCATTTCACACCAGAAACATGGCGTCAGCCCAAGCTGGCTGGAGTTGGCATGGAGCTCGTTAAGACTCGTCTGTGGACCACAACGGGAACTGGGGACCGGGGCAATGCGACCTTCCTCCTGACAGCTGGGGTGTATCTTTAACCAGCATCACTGTGACTGCCCAGGAGGGGAAAAACATCTACAGCACTTTCTGTGCCAGGGCCTCATGCTGGTTAAAATAAGCCCCTTCTCAAGGTCCGCGTGTGCGGCTGGCGAAGATTTGATCTCTGCAGCCCAGCTGATAAGAAAGAGAATCCAAAGGACAGAGGAAGGACCAGGAGACAAGGCAGAGGCCAGGGGTTAAGGCTGGTTGATGCAGACCTCTGTCCAGGGAGAGAGAAGCAGGGAGCGTGCGAGGCTGGGCTCCTGTCGACCCCACGCCTCTCCCTCTGGAGGGGGACCGAAAGCCATTGTCCTGTGACAGAGTGAAGCTTAAGGCCCGCTCAGCAGGCATCAGCCTGGGCTTCCGGCAGCACCGTTCTCCACGCCACTCCCAGAGCAGTCTGGGAGGGACAGAGGCACCCAGGAGGCAGCCAGAGAGTAGCTTCTCAAGCAGCCCACCCCTCAGCCTCCAATTCAGCACATCCTACACGAGGGTGGGATGCGCGGTGAAGGAGATCGCAGGCATCAGAGAGAGAGAGAGAGACAGCCGTTCGCCGTGTCTTGTGAGAAAATACAAAAGGGAAAAGAATAACCGGGAAGAAGGGCCCGTTTCCAGTTCTCCATGGTGACGGAAGGCAGGGACCAAGGACACCCATCCCCACGGCAGAAGTCTGGCAGCCAACAGCTCTGTCTCTGCCCCGCCACCCACACAAGCCTGGTGCTCGTTGGAGCCGCCATGACGATCCAGGCAGGACAGCTGGTCTACCCTCGTTCCCCCCGCCGCCTACTGAGGAACCGGAAGAGACCTGGCGGTCATGGGAGGAGTTCAAGGAGGTCATGAACTGGGTTGGAGAGGCGGTGGCTAACCAGAGCTGGGGCGGGGGGAATGGAGGGGGAGCCTGGACACGTCACAGGGAGGCCCTGGATGCCAGACTCCCCGCGTGAAGCAGGAGGGGACAGCCTGGGCCACCCAGGCTCTGACTTGTCTTCTGACTTGGCAGTCGGCCCTGCGGCTGTAGCTTGAGCTCTGAACGTTACTTTCCTTCTGCTCCCACAGGGCGAGGCGTGATGAGATGGCCATGCTGAGGCGATGTCAGGGCTGAGATGGGATGACACGGAGCTCTCTGCCGGATAGCACAAAATGTGGCTTTATGGACACACACAGCACACGAGACTGACAGATGGAGACATGGGTGGAGGTGAGGGAGAAAAGAGAAATACAGGTTAGCTCTTGGACACAGCCCCCCTCCCACCCCCACCAGCACCACAAACCAAGGTCACACAGCTGGGCACAGCCCACTCGGAGGACCCCGGTCAGCACGGAGGCTGCCAGCAGCCCAGTGGCCAGCACCCCAAAATCCTTTTCCCCCTTGTCTGCACACTTTGACTTGTCATCAAGACATCATATATGTCACAAAATACAGAAGTATACAGCTCAGCGGCTCTCACCCAAAGACCATATCTATTTAACCAGCATCCTGATGAAGAATAAAAAGTATTATTTTATTTATAAGAAGTTCAAGATGGGGGAGACCCAATCTATGGTGATGAAGGCCGGAGGAGCTGTTAGCTTTGGGCTGGAAAGGGAACCTCCTGGATGATGGAAATGTTCTCTATCTTGATCTGGGAGAGGGCCCCACAAGGGGATCTCACGTGTAAAAATTCACCCCGCTGTACACGTAATTCACTGGATGGCAATCACGTCTCAATTCAAGAATAAGCAAAACAGGGGCACCCACTCAGGCGGTCAAGTGTCCCGACTCTTGGTTCCAGCTCTGGTCACAATCTCACGGGTCGTGAGATCAAGGCCCACATTGCGCTCAGCGGGGAGTCTGCCTGAGATTCTCTCTCTCGCCCTCTCCATCTGCCCCTCCCTCCCCTACCCCTGCTCGAACACACTCTCTCTCTAAAAAAAAAAGTAAAAATAAACAAAACATTACAGCCCCCCAACCCTCCCTCACGCCCCCTTCTTAAGTTACTGTCCCCCAGAGGCCAACCACTGTTCTGACTTGTAATACCAGAGAAGAGCGTGTTTTTCTTTTGCGAGGGAGCGATTTGGTGCCACGATTTGACCACACGCATGAGGAAAGGACAGGAACCAAAACTATTAATTGGCCCAGGGCTTTGGGGGGAAACAATGTGTCATGTCTAGCATCATACCGAGAGTCTTTTTTAATAAAGGGAGCTCATTTGTTGTCACTGTTTCCAATGTACGAAAAAGAAATAGAAAAGAGCCCCCCAACTCAATCCACTCCCCACCACCCCCAGCATCAAATTGAGAATCTTGACAAAAGTCCATCACTTTTGACCTAGAAAGACCTCTTCTGGAAAACAAGTTTGAGGAAGTAATCCTAAAGCAGAAACTTTTATCACTGAGTCCCTTGTAGCACCAAACCAGAGACTCGACCCCGGGGTGCAGGAACTAGAGAAGGCCAGATCAATCCCAGCCCATCGAACTTGAAGGAATACTGTGAATCCATCGAGAAGGGTACTTAGGGAACAGTACAGCTCCACCGAGCTATCAATTCTAAGGCCGGAGCAGTAAGGTCCGCCCGTGTGTAAGCATACGGTGCGATGTTCTTAGATGAGGTTACAGAGTTTTGCAACCAAGACCACAATCCCCTCACCCCAAGAAGACCCTTCCAGACCATTTGCAGCCACTAACTCTTCCCTCCCTCAGCACCCAGCCACCACTACATCTCCGACTATTGCTATAAATTGCTTTTTCTGGACTTTGGCTATAAATGGAATCTTAGCATCTGCGGTCTTTCGTGGCTAGCTTCTCCCACTTTGCACACCGTGTTTGAGGCTCCTGTGCATGGCTGCGTATAGAGTACTTTATTCCTCTCTGTCGCTAACTGGCGTCCCATCGTACACATAGCCCGCGTTTTGCTTATGGGGTCCCGATGAATAGCATTGCCTGAACGGGCCCCTATAGCTTTGTGGGCCGTATGCTTCCATGTCTCTTAGGTAGATCCCAAGCATGGCATTGCTAAGCCGTGGGGTCACAGCGTGTTTAACTTTTTAAGAAACCACCAGGCTGTTTCCCCAAGCGGCTGCATGACCGGCCACCCCTGCCTGCAGTGTGTGAGGTTTGTTGGGGAAGCGTGTGCCATAACCCTGGACGGGGCTCACGTCATCTGGTGAAGATCAGAAGACAGAACGCAACTTTGCGCCCACTAAACCATCCAAAACGGGCAACACCCAACACACTCCGCGGAAAGCGAAGAGCGGGAGGGAATCCACCAAGATCTTGGTGGAGATGGTCATGAGTGAAGGGATGGGTGTCTTCTCAGCCTGCAGACTTTTCTTACTTCTGTGCTGGGCCTGCCCTCGGAGCAGTGTCCTTCCCTGACCCCTCCTGGCCCTGTCCTGGGAGGTGTGCCCCTTCCCTATCATCCCAGAGTTTCCAAGGGCCTGGCTGGCATGTGAGTAGCCATTGTCCATGACTTATCCATAAGAAGATGGCTTGCAGGGGCGCCTGGGTGGCACAGCTGTTAAGCGTCTGCCTTCGGCTCAGGGCGTGATCCCGGCGTTCTGGGATCGAGCCCCACATCAGGCTCCTCTGCTATGAGCCTGCTTCTTCCTCTCCCACTCCCCCTGCTTGTGTTCCCTCTCTCGCTGGCTGTCTCTATCTCTGTCGAATAAATAAATAAAATCTTTAAAAAAAAAAAAAGAAGATGGCTTGCACAGAGTTCAAGGTGATGCTAAACGCTGCATATCTTAGAAGCTGGAGAGGTGGACCTGGAGGGGTGGGGATGGGGGGCCTGGGCTGGGCTGGAGCCGGCTCCCACCATCTCATGGGAGCCCGCTGGGGCCACCTCTTTTCAACTCCGCATTCTGTGACGTCACCTTAACAGCTAAGAAATTGACTATGGGAATGCTTATGCCCCAGAAACTGGCCAATGCGTCCGATCAGGGCTTTGGCTCCAGGAGCTGCCCGTTCCATGTTTACTAGCACATGACTGGCAGAGACCCCAGCACCCCTGTGGGGCCTGGCCAAGAGCAAGTCTTAAGATCCAAAGATCCAAGAAGGGACATTTCAGCTCTGATGAGGTCATGAGCCCAGGAGGAGACCCTGGGAACATATCCCAGAGCAAACAGCCAGGGCTTTGCCTTGAGAAAACAATTTCCCACCGCATGGACTCTCCAGCTCGCAGAGACCGAGGAAACTGGGGAGAGCGCACAAGGTGAGCTCCCTGGGGAGAGGGGCCGTGGCGGGAAGGGAACACCCTGGGGAGGCCCCCAAGGGACTCACAGCCAGAGTCTGCTCTGCTACACGCCTGGAAAGTAGAGCCCAGGTTATGAATAGGCCTGACGTGAGGTAGCTGGCCTGTCGACTGCTCCCCCCTTCCCATCCAGCCCAGGCCCGGCCAGCCAGCCCCGTGGCTGCTTCCCAACGATTGCCCTCAGCTTTAAGGCTCCAGGGAGAATCCTGGCTGTCAGTGCGGGCTGTCCTCAGCCGGGGCTGCTGGCCTGCGCAGACGTTCCAGAGTGCAGGGGGACAACGAGAGGGAGCTCCGCGTCGGGCCATCACTCCCCGCGTCCTGCCCCTCGGAGGCACCAGGCCAGTGCCCGTGACCCAGGGCGAGGAGCCAAAGCCACTGGGGAGGCTTTGTCAAGCCTTAATTTAAGTAGGTGTTCTTATCACCACGTTCCCTTCCAGGCCTAAACTCACACCTGCTTCATCAGCTGCTGTTGTAAGCCCATGAGGAGGCCCCAGAGCCTCAGAATTCATGGTACAAAGTCTTCAGTCACCCCTCAGGGGTGGGGGAGGCTGGGGAAAGGAAAGGGGATCCCCAAAGCTGGGGACAGCTCGAAACACTTTTTCATGAGCACCTGCTGAATCTGAGTGGCCCCACAGAGCCCTTAAGGCTTTCCCTCTCACCCCCCAGCTCTCCAGTCCTGACGCGGCAGTCAGTCCTTCAGTGACTTCCCCTGTCTCCAAAGAACAAACTCTCAAGTTTTTATTGAGGCCCACGTGGCCCTCACAACCATCTGCCCTAATGCCTCTGCCCCTTGCTCCTCCTCAACAGTGACACTGACCTCCCAGAGGTACCTTCACATAGGTTCCCACCACAGGGCCTTTGCACATTCTATTCCCTCTGCTCCAAATGCTTTTCCTTCTGCATGGTAAGTCTTGGCTCAGAGTCATCTTGTCAATGATCCTGCCTTCACTGTTTACATTGAGGCATAGCTCCCATCCCTCCCACCCCACCCTACCCCGGGATCGCCCATCATTTTATCCTGTTCTTCACCCCCACACACACAATTTATGGCTATTTCACTGACCATCATGCTATAGATTTTGGTTTGTTTGTTTAGTTTCTGACTCACCCCGCAGAACGTGGCCCTATGAGCACCAGAATTTCCACCTGTTATGCCCCCTTATGCTCCAGTGCCCAGAACAGTGCTTGACACATACTTAGCTCTCAGCAAAGGTTTGTTGAATGAATGAAGGAGCACAGGAATGGGTAATGACTGAGAGGTGCAGCTGAGAGGGGATGGAGGAGGCCCTTGGCAGCACGACTGTGGCAGGGATTTCTGATGTTCCCCCTGTGCTGTCTGCATCCACGGGAGGCCGGGGGGTGGTGCAGGAGGCGGACAGCATGTTACAATGGCCCATGTTCATGTCCTGTCATCATCACTACCCTGGGGAACCCCAGGAAATTCTCTGAGCCTCATTTTTCTCAGCCTTCAAATGAGAGGAGGACACCCACATACTGAACATGTTCGTGGTCACCAGTAACTGTTCTTGATCATATTTTCACTTTTATTTGACTCCATGGGTCCGGGCTGGCCTGGAGAACCCAGCCCAGGATAATTCTCCAACACTGCGTGAGAACCTACTATGTGCCTAGCACCGAGATAGAGCTTTACACCCAAATTGCCCCCAACTGCCCTTAAATTCCTACCAGACCTAGAATTTATTTATCTTAAAAGTGATTATCACGTTCATTCCCACAAAGCACCATGTGGCTGGCATCACTCCCAAAGAGCACACAGCAACTCAGAGAGGTTAAGGCACTTGCCTGGGGTCACCCAGCAAAAAGGTCAAGCTGAGACCTGACCCCAGGGCGTCCCACTCCTCCCACCCACGCTCTGCTCCCATCTCAGCCCCATGCTGGCGGTGGGCCAATCTGGGGCCGCCAGGTTGGGGAACCCCAGGAAGCTGGCTCAAGTAGGTACATTCGTGGGTAGTGCGGGGTATGCTCTGCTATTTGGTTAGTATCTGCTGGGTATTAGTCACGGGTCTGTCGTAGTTTGGGAATCAAGGGGGTTAACAAATTCGCTCAGGGTCACACAGGAAGGAATGGGGATGACCTGGTTGCCTAACCCGCTCCTTCTGCTCGACCCTGAGATCCCGGCCCTTCGACCCTGGAAGGGAGGCAACAAAAGCTAGACCATTGAGGATAGCCCCGCAAAGATCCGGGCATCGCTCTGTGAGGAGAACGTGAGTGGTCATGTCATTGACTCCCACCAGGAGCCCTATTCTAAGGTGGATTCTGTGAGCGACCCCATGTCAGAGGGAGGGGAGGGCAAGTGCCTTGCTTCCAGCCAGGAGGTGGCGGAGCTGCCTGCTGGACCCTGTGCAGTCTGACCTCAGAGGTCATGGCCACGACAGCAAAAGCAGGGGGACAGGTTCTCATCACTGTGTCTGGCCCCCAGCCACTTCCCCAAAAGAGCTGCATTCCTTTCTCATACCCTCCATTTGTCATAAGGCTTTAGGGCCACCTTGTCCAGGACACCTTCCTGAGGGTGCCAGCCCATGCCACCCTCCCAGCTGCCACAGCCTCCTGCCTCCCCCACCCAATTACCCCAATCACCCTGCCCTTCTCTCCACTGGCCGCACACCTTATGTCACTGTGTGGTCCTTTCTCATTTCAACTTCCGCTTAGAATCAGTCTTGGCCACAGTATGGCTGGTGAGTGTATTTGTGTCCCAGGGGGCTCGCAAGGTGCCTGGAGGCAGGCAGAGGTGTCGGCCGCTGGGAGAGCCAGTGCGAGGCTAGAGTGCTCCATGGTCTGACAGCCACACCAGGGGCCCCGCATCCAGGGATCAGAAGACCGGGTGGGGGTGGGGTGGAGGGAGAGGAAGGTGCCCCTGAGCTGGGGTCTCATCCATTTGCCCGTTTACACACGTCCTCCGCCTCTTCCTCCTTCCGGCTTCCAGGTGGGTTCAAGCTCATGGGAATCACCCACTGGCTGAGGTCAGAGGGCACCTGTGCTCTCGGCTCTCCCTGCTGGGCGCCCATGGATTGGCTGCCTCTCTCCACCGAAGGTACCCTCCCAAAGCCCCCTCTCCTGTCCTGGCGGCAGCTCCCTCCCCTGCCTGTTCATTCCTGGAGGAAATAAGAGCTCCTGCTGTTGCTGGCCCTTGGGAGAGGTCAGCGAAGTTACCTGCAAAGGGCCAGAGAGGAAGCCAATCAAGCAGGGAGGGCACAAGTTTCTCCCTCGCAACTACTCAGCTCTGCCTTTACATCCCAGCAGTAGCCCTGGGTGAAATGTAAATGAAGGGGCGTGGCTGTTTCAATACAACTTTATTTTTTAAACCAGGCCGAGAGAGCTGGACTTGGTCCTGGCCAAACTGGGAAGGATGAGGTCAAGGTTCCAACATCCATGCCTCATCCTCTCTGAGAAACTCCCTCAAGCTCTCCTTCCTCATCCCTTCTTCCCAGGCAGCCAGGTCTGGGGCCATTTCCCAGATGGAAGGGCCCCAAGTCTATGCAGGTTGCTGGGGGAGGGGAGAGTGGAGGCTAGGTTCACCTTTCTGGGTTTCCTAACGCCCCACTTCCTTCTTTAGCCTGCTCTGTCCTCTGGGGTGCTGACCACGAGGGTTATGGCTCCCAGGACTCCCTGGCTCTCTGGCCTCCTGTTGAGTTTGGTCAATGGAAGGTTCTGGAAGGAGACCTGCATATAAGAGGGACTAGAGGTAGGGTATGTATCGCCCTGCCTGCCCTGCTTCCTCCATCTTGGGCCCAGTTTTGGCAAAGGCTGTGTTTCTCCATCTACAGCCATAAGCCCCCTGGAGAGGTCCCTCTCCAGGGATGGACCACAGTTAGCCCCCAGGCTCCTCTATTAACCTTCTCTGCCTTGCATCAGGCCCAAGGCTAGTAACCCACCCCTGCTCATCTCCTGCTTCATTGGTTTCCTTAACCTCCCCACACACACCTCTTGGAAGAGTTCCTTCATTAAAAAGTCTCTCCACATTACCACCTGGGTTTGCTGTCTCCCTGTAGGACACCGGCCAATAGAGCCAGGCGACAGGTAGGTTTCAACTCATGCATCAACTTTGACAGATGGTAGGTTGCCTCCTGGAGGGTTACATGGGAAGGACTCTGAACTTTTATCTGGGCTCGGGGGGAAAAGAATGCTGTGATTGATTATTAATGTCTGCCCTGGGCGTGGAAGGAAGGAACGCTACCCCGTAGCTACCTATTTGCCCGCTGTAGGCTTAATGGACAAAGTGGCTCTCATGATTCATGCATGATCCTGCCAAGCTCACCCAGACCTTGAATTTGATGGCCAAACAGCCACATAGTAATGAAGAGACTTTGCCCAACACAGAGACACCCTCCCCTCATCAGAGCAAGGGAAGCCCACAGCTGGCAAGTAGCTGAGGATTCAGGTCACACCCGCAAAAACCCACATTATTCTAGAAGATGAGAAGGCGGGTGGGGGAGGTGATGAATGAGAAAAGAGAGCAGAGAGGTTAGCAGTAGAAAACAGAGACAGTGAAGAGGGAGGGAGGGAGGGAACAGCAGGGGAGGCATTGATGGAGAAGATAGGAAGGCAGGGGGTGGAGAATGCACTGCCCCATCCACCATCCACCGTCAGAGAGCCTCAGAGGACCAGCCTTGCTCACAAGGAATCTCCTGGATGGAAAATCAATGAGTCCTTTCTTGGTCATACCCAGCGATGGGGAGCTCACTACTAAGTAAGACATTTGGGGTCTGTTCTCATTTTGCTTTTCTTCTTTGGAACCAGAGTTACAAAACCCTCAGAGTCCATCTCCCTGTTCCCTGGGGTCTGCCATATTTTCTTCCTACCCACACAGCTGCCTTGTCAGGAGAGCCACACCCCAGTTCTGTTCTCTGGAGCAACAGATAAGATTTTCCATGTGACACGTGTGGGGTCTGCCCCCAGTTTTCTCATCTGAAGCCTTCAACCATGTCTCAGGTGAGAAATTTCTCACGGCTCCCAGACCCTTCAGAACACAGGCCACTGTCCCTTGTGAGTTTTCTAGATGGTTCTCTGCAACAGAGTGGACACTTCCGTTCACAAAGCCTGACTGGGGAGAACACAACGGGCCTCCTGTCCCTCAGTGGGCTGACCTCAGCTTTGGAGATCTCATGGCTAAGCTCGGGCAACACCTGCCTTCTGTTGAGCCTCTTAGGGCCTCAGCTCCCCACCCGTCAAATGGGGGCGCCGGCCCTTCTTGTCCACTTTGTGAGGTGGGAGTACTGGATGCTCTATACACCCGTGAGCTGTGACATTCCCAGCAGCCCTGTCCCCTCCTGTCAAGGTCCAGTCTTTCAGGTTCCTGGACCCAATTCCAACAGTGGGGGGCATTCCCCACACAACACCAAGCTGTTCTCAACTCTAACAGGGTGATCAAAGTTCAACTCCATTCAACTCAATTCTGACACCATCTACCTGGAGACAACATGACATATTCTGCAGGTAAAGGGCTCAGTCCCACAAGACCACCCCCCACTTTGGACACCAGTTCCAAACCCAAGTTGTCACCTGTGCTTCTGACCACCTTGGGCTATAAATCAGAGGTTTCCATGACCCCACTCTTGAGTCTGATAAATTTGCTAGAACAGCTCAGAACTTAGAGAAATACTTCGCTCCCAAAGTCACCCATTTATTATGAAGGGATGGAAGCCAGGAACAGCCAGAGGGAAGAGATGCTCAGGGCAGGGGATGGGGAGAGGATGGGGAGCTCCCAGGCCTGCTCCAGGGGGAATCACTCTCCCCAGATTTCCATACATTCACCAACCCGGGAGCTCTTTGAAAGCTATCATTTTGGGTTTTTATGGAGGCTTCATTACATAGGCACGATTGATGAAATCATGGGCCATAGGTGATTGAACACAGTCTCTTGCCCCTGTCCTGCTTCAGAGGTCAGGGGTGGATTCCAACCCTCTAACCCCATGGTTGGCTCCACTGGCAACCAGCCCCCATCCTTAGGTGGTTTTCAACAGTCATGGCGTTAGCGTAACAAAAGACACCTTTATCACTCTCAACTCTTAGGGAATTCCAATGGTCTGGGGACCTGTGAGCCCTGAACTACGGATAAAAACCAAATATTTACGAGAAATATATTTTGGTCATCTGAACGTGGCACCCAGGCCCATTAAAATCTGCAAAAACTTTGCACCTCTATGGCTGACAAGCCAGCACCCACCCCGCCCCCCTACCTTTGCCTCTATCCCCAAATCAAGCAGTGAGTGTTTCTTGGAGAAATGATTAGAGAAGAGTCTGGGTCCCTCCAGCACATCACCACTCCCCTCTCATATTTGTGGTTGCCCCACTGACCTAGGCTGGCCACATGCCCCTCCCAGCCACCGTATAGCCTGATGAGACACTAGATGCCACAGATGGGCCCCCTGGCTTCATGCAAGGACAGCCAATAACGTTTCTCCCTCATGCCAGCACCAGCTGATCTGCAGTTGGGAGCTGCCTGGGGCGATACATTGAGAATAATCCTGCACTAGCGGAAAAGCATGCGGTGATTGACTAGTAATGCCTGCCGTGAGCACAGGAAGGGTTAAGGGTGGTGCGTCCGCCAAGTATTTGCCATTCACAGTCTGGTGTTTTTCTGGTCACAGTGAAGCAAGAAAGTGGTCACACTTCTGCTGGCAGGCGGCGGTGGGGGGGTTCCTCTGGCTGCTTTAAGGGTCTGAGTGCTCCATCAATGGGCTATCTTCCTACCCTTGCCGTGTTGCTATCTAGAGCTCTGCTCTCGAATATAGCAACCCCTACCCATGTGGGATTTAAATGATTTAAACGAATTAAAATGAAGTTCAATGAAAATATCACCTTCTTGGTCACACCAGCCATATCTCAAATGCTCTACAGTCACGTTTGGCCAGCAGCTACCATAGTGGACAACACAGAAACAGAATGTTTCTATCATTGCAAAGCTCTATGGGATCTCATTGGATTAGATAAGTGGTTTTCAGAAGGTGTGGCTGTGCCCATCAACGGACGTTTGGCAATGCCTGAAGACATTTTTGGTTGTCACAACCAGAGTGGGGGGTGGTTTGCTAGTGGCATACATCCTACAGGACAGCCCTCCCACCCTGCACCACACACAACACCCTGGTCTAAAAAATCCATATCCAGTGGAGAGAAGCATCGAGGGGGAAACAAGGACAAAATAGTCTTGCTTCGAATAATAAATAGGAAAGAATGATAATAGAAAAAAAAATGAGAAAACAGGCTGACCCACTGTTGACAAAAAAAGAGAAGAAATTTCTGGATCTATCACCACTTAGTAGCTCTGTGCCCTTGGGTAGTCACTAAACCTCTCCAATTCCCAATTTCGTCAGTAAAACCGAAACGCCCCCTTCCAAAGGTTTATCAGTGGATTCAATGAGGTCATGAGCCTCAATGGGCTTTACTATCTGTCCGCGTGGAACAGCGTGGCATAATTTATTAGCTGAGCTCCTGCTGTTTATTACACTAGACCAAAGGTAGGGTCTCCAGCAGAAAAGCAGAACCCTGGTTCCATTTCATGACGCTGGTGGCACTTAAGCTTCGAAGTCTCACTTCTTGATCTGTAAAATGGGGCTAATAACTTATGGCCAAACTCACAGGAATATCCAGCACCAATGAGACATTTAATCCCATCGAGCAACTGCCTCTCTCTCTCCCTCTCTCTCTCTCAACAGCTAATCCCATTGCCCTCCGTGAAATTGAAACTCAAGCCCCAGCTGGTACCCACGAAACAGCTGAAAATGCATTTGGTCTTTTAAGGGCCGAGAAAAATTCCCTTGGGACCCCGGCCCTTGAAATGCCTCTCTCCCCGAGCGTATTGGCCAGGTATTTGGTGAACCCACCTTGCCAATTCTCGAGGATCTTTCCTTCATTGCCAGAAACTGTAGTTTTTTTTTTCTTTTTTAAGATTTTATTTATTTATTTGAGAGAGAGAATGAAGGAGAGACAGAGAGCATGAGAGAGGGGAGGGTCAGAGGGAGAAGCTGACTCCCTGCTGAGCAGGGAGCCCGATGCGGGACTCGATCCTGGGACTCCTGGATCATGACCTGAGCCGAAGGCAGATGCTTAACCGACTAAGCCCCCCAGGCGCCCAGAAACTGTAGTTCCTAAAAGGAATTAAACATTAGGGAGAGGCTCAGTGCTGAGCAGGGCGGAAAAGGAAAATCACGGAGCTGGGTGAGTCATTCCCCGGGGGAAGGTGGTTCAGATGACATTGGTGGTGTCTTTGGATCCTTAGGCTGAATGGGGTGTGTGTGTGTGTGTGTGTGTGTGTGTGTGTGTGAGAGAGAGAGAGACAGACAGAGACAGACATCTGCATTGATAGATATGCGATACTGCCCCTCCCCCTGCCGTGAGCTCTCATCCCAAAGACCTTGTTCGGTGAATAAGGATCATATTTCTTGCCTGTGTGGATACAACACCTAAGTTTTAATCCTTTCCTTTGAGGCCTGGACGATGATGATGGAGAAGGCTTTGGGGGTGGGGGTAATAGAGAAAATAGAGCTATTATTCCCAAAATGAGGAGCCTTAGGCTGGCCCCCAATGCCAGCCTTAAGGGCAGGGGCTGTTCTAAGCCCACTGCTGGCACTGCAAAGCTGTGTGTCCTCGAGCAAGGTGCTTCCCCTCTCTGTACCACAGAGAGGATGGGATCTGACAGCACCCAGGGGCCCTCCACTTGTCTCAAACCCACTTCGACCATTCTCCATGTTGCAAAGAAGTCAATTTCACAGTTTCACATGGTACAAGGGTACCACGAAAAGACACGGAGGAACTGTAAACCCATGTCATTAAGTGAAAGGAGCCGGTCTGAAAAGGCTCCGTGTTGTATGATTCCAAGTATACGAGATTCTGGAAAAAGCACAACCATGGAGAGAGTAAAAAGATCAGTGGTTGCCAGGGGTTGGGGAGGAGTGAGAGATGATCAGCGGAGAGCACAGAGGGTAGTGGAGACACTGCACACGATACGGCCATGATGGATCCAAGTCATCACACGTTTGCCCAAACCCCTAGACTGTCCACCACCAAGAATGTGCCCTAATGTCCACTGTGGGCTCTGGGTGATGATGATATGTATGTCCCCGGAGACCCATCCGTTGGGTCAGATGTCCCACTCTGGCACGGGATAGAGATAGTGCGGAGAGGCTAGCCATGTGCGGGGACACGGGGTATGTGGGAAATCTCTGTACCTGCCCCTCGAGTTTGCTGTGAACCTGAAATGGCTCTAAAAAATAAAGTTTATTAATCAAAAAAATTCACTGAAATTAATATAACACTGTGTGTTAACTAACTGGAATTAAAATTTTAAAAAAATCAAGGAGAGGCCATATACCACAGCAGCTAACCACCTGCTTAAAATGGACAGTTCAAGGGCACATGGGTGGCTCAGTCGGTTAAGCGTTCCACTCTTGGTTACAGCTCAGGTCCGTGATCTCAGGGTCGTGAGATCGAGCCCCATGTTGGCCTCTGAGCTCAGTGCAGTGTCTGCTTGGGATTCTCTCTCTCTGTCCCTCCTCATGCCCTCTCCCTTTCTCTCTCTCTTGCTCTCATTCTCTAAAATAAATGAATAAATCTTTAAAAAAAAAAAAAAGGACCCTTCGGACAGTTGTTTCTATCTACTAGGTAAGCCAGGCCCCACTGAAGGGCTGTCTCATCTTGGCCTTGTAGAAACAGCTAGAGTTCCTGTTCTTTGGCAGTGTCAGGAAGTCTCTTCGGCTTTGGGGCCTTCTGTTCTCTTCCCGAAATGCCACCAGGAGGGCTCGGTCTTTCTCCCCTGGGTGACACTGGCCTTCAGATATTTTGCAATCATCAGACCTGAGCAACACCTCCTGGGTTTTCCTAGCTCGCACCCAAGGCAGAGCGGGTCTCCAGCTTTGGTGGGCACCGGAACGGCCTGTGAGCTTTGAAATCTGAGGATTTCTGAGCTCCTGCCCCCAAGACTGTTCCAGAGGTCTCAGGTGAGCCAGGGAATCTGCATTTTGAAAGCCCCCCCCCCAGGGGAGGCTGACGCCCCACACTTGGAGAAATGCATCCCGGAGGTTGGGTCCCGGAAGACGGACCCGGGAGAGGGCCACCCCACCCCTTCAGGTTTGGAAGGGGACACCGAAGCTGGGGAGGGACTTGTCTGAGGTCACAGAGTCGGCAGAGCCCGAGCTGGGTGACTCAAGGTGACCAGGCCTGCGTGCAGGAGGCACCAAATACTTATTCATTGACGACAGGGAGGCCCTCACGAGTCAAGAGACCGAGAAACTCTGCTTTCCTTCTTCCTCCTCGCCCCACCCCCAGGCCTCCTCCTCCTGTTCTATTTGAGAATTCATCTATCGCCTACTCGACACAGGCCCTCCCTGAGCCCACCCTGGACCTATTACCCAGAGATAGGAGAACACAGCTCAGATCAGAAGCAAAAACAACACTCAAAGAAACTAGCACCATGTCAGACACGGGGAGCTCGGGTGGTGACCCCCCACCCCCCGCCTCCGCAAGCTGATGCATGGACCAGGGCAGGCCTCTTCCTGGCCGGCCACAAAGAAAAAGTACCAGCCCCGTTTTCCAGCCCCTGCGGGCTGGGAGCCCAGGCCTCCGCCGGGTCAGGGCCAGACTGGGCAGCGTGGAACCCACTGGGCTTTCTCCCCCCAGCTGCGTCTAGGAGAAAGCCCGCACAGACGGGCCGACAGCTGGTGAGGTCTTCGGGACTCCGGGCAGGGAGCTCACGTTCGGGCCGGTCCCCCTCCCTGTCCCCACCGCCCCACCACCCACCGGGGCCTGGGAGACTTCTCCATTCAAACCAAGGCCTGATAAGGCACCCCCTTGGAAGGAGGGTCAAGTCAGGGCCATATGAAACCCAAGCTTTTGTCTGCGAGCCCCTGATCCCCTCCCCCACCACCCACAGGCTTCTTGACAATAAAAGGCCATTACCTGGAAGGCTTGTCCTCACCAGGGTGGGGGACTTGGAGACGGGAAGAGTTGCCTGCCTGACAGTAAACTGACAACCCGTTAAGCAGAAACCCTGGTCGTGGAGGAAAAATAAGAACCCCAAACATGGGTCGGCTAAATTCCACCCTGGAGGGTCTATTCATGACTCTGAACGTATTTTTAAAAAATGATCAGCAGACAGCTGGGGCCCGACAGACAAGGGGGATCCTTAGAAGAGTCCGCTCGCCCCAGCATTTTGTTCTAAAAAATCCCTCCACGAAAGACTCTTGTTTTCTAATCGGGCCATACGGGCTGTCGGAGGCCATCCAGCCCGAGAGGCCCCCAAGACAACGGACCGCCTTGGCCCCCCAAAGCACATTCTGGAAAATTACGCCCATCAGCTCGCAAGGGGCCCCTGGTAAACCCTCGTCCCACGGTACCTTCTCCGCACGAGGCCACAGGTCACGGGAACCACAGCGGCCCGAGAGATCTCCCCGGGTGGCAGCGCAGAGACCCCACCAAGCCTGGATAGCAGGGGCGAAGGAGAAGTGTCAGGAACGCCCTCACACACATCCCCTTCCCTGACTGCTCCTCCCCGTCCTACCCACACCCTCCCTCCGCGCCAATGTGATGGCAGCAGCTGGGCCGCCGAGTCATTTCTAAAATTAGCCGGTGAGCCCCAGGTCTGGCCAGGAGACGGCAGCCTGGGGTGGCCGTTGACCAGGCATCAGGCAGCATGGACATATTTGGTGGCAAGGAGCAGGGGAGGGGACAGCACATTCTCACCCGTCATCCCTGTCCCAGGCAGGCCACACACTCCTGCCTCTGCCCCACACAGATAAGCAGAGGCCGCAGGGAGGGGGGAAGGAGAGCAGGGCTCCGCATTCCAGCTGGACTCCGGAAAAAAATAACTGGAGCCACTTCTGCGGCCTCTTGGTAAACAATCAGAGCGTGAAAACAGGCGTCCCCCGCGGGACACCCACCGGCGGGCTCCACTGAGCTCATTCACTCTTCCCGACAACCCTGCCCGAGGTCGGGGTTTCCCCACTCTCGTTTGACAGATGGGGAGACTGAGGCACAGAAAGGTCAACCATCTCGCCCAAAGTGGTGGCAGGCCAGGATTCAAACCCAGGCAGTGCCGACCCCAGAGGGCACAGTCGTAAATGCTGCAGCCAATAGGACGATGCTTGTAAAAAGCACTGCATCCGCTGCCCAGAAGGAGAAAAGTAAGGCCGCCGAGGGGTTAAGATCATGGGCGTTCACACAGCTCGCAAGGGATTCGAATCTAGATCTTTCTGATTCCTAAGGCCACCATCACTCCATTCAAACAGAGCGTGCTGTTTCTCTTAAGAAACCTTTAAACCCATAGTACACGTTGTTACTTTTCTATCCCCGTGGCTGATAGAACAACAGATTCTCAAGGTACTTGTTTCCTTCCGGGGGTTGAGCTGTAGCATTTTATTGGAAGTACGGGGAAACCCTTTTCTTTGGACGATGAAACGTGAGCCCTCCTCCTGGTGCTAAAACAAGCCTCCTGGCGCTTTGCTTGTCCTGTGAATCTTGTCTATCTTTTCATGGCCGTCGGTCCTACGTGGTGGGGTGGACGTGTAGAAATGACTCTAGGCCTGGGCTGGGGGTCTCCGCCAGCCTCTGTCTGCAGTGCCGTGTCGGTTGACTTGGAGGCAACTGTGTCCCGAGGGCACTTGGCATGTCTGCTTTATTCCCCTGGTGACTGCAGTGCTGAAAAATCCACCAGGACAACCAAGTTATCGCTCTCGCCGCGCTGGGATTTAGGGCAGCCCTTGCAAGCGGTATTCTGTCACCTGGCTGAATTTTGCCTCCCGGTCTCCAGGCTTTGTTCCCCAAGGGGCAGGACAGGACTAGAAAGTGAAGGTCCTCTTAGCAAGGGCCCCCTGGGGAAATTGGCCCCTTCTGGGGCTTCTGGAGCAGGGACGGTCCAAGCAGCTGTAGGTCCGTTGGGGCACAGACTAGGGAACCGTGAGCGCGTGCACCTGCCCTGGGGTGGTCAGTTTTTCCCCCTGGAGACCTGACCTTGCCTTCAGCTGGTCAGTTCTGGATCCACAAAATAGCTAAGAGATGGATATTTTTTTTTTAAGATTTTATTTATTTGAGAGAGAGAGAGAGAGCGCACCAGTAGGGGTGGGGGAGGCACAGAGGGAGAGGGGGAAGTAGACCCCTGCGGAGCAGGGAGCCTGATTCGGGGCTCGGTCCCAGAACTCTGAGATCTTGACCTGAGCTGTGTGCAGACACTTAACCCACTGA
The DNA here is from genome assembly GCF_002007445.2 of Ailuropoda melanoleuca. NCBI lineage: Eukaryota > Metazoa > Chordata > Mammalia > Carnivora > Ursidae > Ailuropoda > Ailuropoda melanoleuca. Next base: position 23,385,010 of record NC_048229.1, read on the forward strand.
GCCACCCAGGCGCCCCTGAATTGCGATATTTTATTAGGGCAAGTGACTTAAGTCTCCTGATCATCCTTAACTTCTTTTTTGAGTAGGACCCTTGTTGGTGGCCCATCTCTTTTGTCCCTGGGGATGCCACATTCTGTTCATTATCTCCATACAGCCTGCGACTCAGGGGCCCCCAGTGCACCCCATGTCACCACACGCTAGGGGACTGCTTCCCCCTGGCTCCTGGTGGCTAAGTGCCGTCTCCCCGCCTCTCTCGTTTTGGGCTCTGATCATCCCCACTGTTCTCAGAGAACCGTGTGTGTGTGTGCTGATAAACTGGAGAACAGTGCCGTGCGTCTGAGGGTTGTGGGGTAATCATGAGAATCCCCTCCCTCATGACTACTGGGGGGCCTGTGTGTCATGGTCCCCACAGAGATGAAGGGGAACTGTCTACCTGTATCTGTGTCTTTAAGTGGCTGGTACACAGTAAGTGCTCCATTAATGCATATGGAATGAATAACCAAATGTGTGGAAACTGGGCCAGAGCAGGTGTCCCAGGACCTGGTCCCGCATCATGCGTTCTCTAGATGTCTGTGGGTCTGTCTGTCCATTTCCCACCTGTCTGTGGTCTCCTGTTCAGCCCAGTCACCCAGCCCCAGGCCAGGCACTGAGCAGAGGGGCTCATGGAATCTTTGGTAGACAAAGCAACCGGTGAATAGAAGACGATAGCCCCGAGGGTGGAAGTGGCAGAGATCCCTGTAGAGGGACCCCCGAAGCCCACCCCCTGGCCAGAGTCTGGAGCTGTGTGTTACACAGAGCTCTGGGGGTCAGGGAAGGGCACAGGCTTTGGAGCCAGGCTCCATCCCGATCTTGAAGAAGTGTCTTCACCTCTCAGGGCCTCAGGGTTCCCTTCTATAAAATGGGGATCCTGATGCCACTGACCGTTCCAGTCCTTCGTGGCCTGTGGTAGGTGCTCAGTGAATGCTTGTTGAATGACCGAATGACCAAATGCAGATCTGCAGAAGCTTTTCCCAGCTCTGCACCGCCTGCAGAGGAGAGCCAAGCTGACCTTCCTAGTGATGCTGGTGTCCTCTCATGGGACGGCCTCAAGGTGTCCCGCTGGCCCCCAGCAGGCTTTCCTCCCCTTGCACTCTCCATGCTCAGAGCAGCCAGGCTCGTGACGTCCTTGCCAGGGTGACAATCCTGTAGCCCAGGAGAGTGGTCCCGAACGCATTTACTCTCCCACATCTGGCCTTCTGTTGGCAACTAATTCCTCTCTGCTTTTTATTCTCTCTCACCAAAGCACCCATTAAGCTTAGCGATAGCCTCCCAGTCCCACTGTCCAGGATTTACTCTCTCTCCCACTTTTCTCACACGCTTTGTTGCCCTAAATAAACAAGTAAATGGAAGCAAAGCTCAAAGCGGGTAAGTTTATTCAGGAATAGCAGAGGGATTGCAAATTCAGGACAAGCAAACAGTAGCAAGCTGCAGGCAAGTGGGTTGGGGGTTTGGGGTAAGTTGTATTTATGGGCAGGGAACGTAAAGAGGGGACAGTTCAGTGAGGGTCTGTTATAATCAATGACAAACGGACACCCGCTCTGAAAATTCCCTGAGCAGACGGAACCAGGCCAGCCACACAAACAAAGTTCTGTTCAGCCCCCTTTGAGAGACCAACCTGACCTGCGTCACCTCTGGTTCATGCCTCTGGCAAAGTTTCCCATGGTGGACATGGGACAACCTCTGACCAATGCCTCGTCATCCAAGGAAATTGCAATGTAATCGGTCTTCCGTAAATCAGGAAAATCAGTCTCTTAGCCTTGAAGTTTTATCTTCCCAGGGGCATATGCACAAGTTTCCTTTTCTTTCTCTTTCTTTCTTTCTTTCTTTCTTTCTTTTTTTCCTTCCTTCCTTCTTTCCTTCCTTCCTTCCTTCCTTCCTTCCCTTTTTCTTTCTTTAAGATTTTATTTGTCAGAGAGAGAGAGAGAGAGAGCACAAGCAGTGGGAGGGGCAGAAGTGAGAAGCAGGCTCCCTGATGAGCAAGGAACCCAACGCAGGGACTCGATCCCAGGAACCTGGGATCATGACCTGAGCTGAAAGCCGATGCTTAACCTATGATCCACCCAGGCGTCCCCACAAGGTTCCCTTTCTGTGTTCCAGTTCTATCTTAGATTGCGTTTTTTTCCAGCTCGATAGGACAAAGCAGCCAGTGTATCCCCTTCCACGGGCGAACCATCCACACTCACGTCTGCTGCAAATGTGAATGCTGAAAGCCCCCCTCTCTTTGAACTGGGGGTTTCTATGTTCCACCTACTACCACCGATTCCCATCTGTGACCACAGCCAACCGAGCAGTGGGTGATCCAGCCCCCACACTCCACGTCAGCACCTGCTCTCTCCTACCGCCCCCGGGAACAACACTGCAGACTGGTTTCCCCTGGGGTAGCAGACTCTGAGATAGAATGTAATGAACAGAACTTTATGAAGGAGTTCTCTTGGTGTCTAGGCCTATGGAAGAATGGAGAAGGAATCAGGATTGGACAGAGGGAAATGTCTAGCTGTGATGAGGGTCCCCGAACAGCCTGGGGCACCCCACTGTGACCTGTAGAGCTAGTTTGTTCCCAAATTGGGACCAAGATGGCCAGGCCTTTGTCCCTCTGTGTCAACCAATCACTGGATGTGGGCACCCTGGCAAGGTGGTGACATCGGGCAAGGTGGCACTCTGTAACTAAGGCATCTCCGAAGGGGCAGACAGCTGAGGGCCGCCTGATGACTGCAGCCCTAGGACAGACAAGAAGTCGTCCTTCAGTGAAGGAGGATCTGGACAGCACATGACACTGTCCGCTGTAGACTCCCGGGCCAAGGTCATCCAGGACATATTTGGCAAGGTGGAGTCAGTCACTCATGACCACGTTCAGCACCACTGCTGCCTCTGGACGTAAAGCTCTCGTGCTCACCCCTGCAGTCGCTGGCCTAAGCTGTGGGCAGAGTCGACCCTGAGATGAGTGGGAAGTTCACTGGCATGGTGTTTCATGTCCCCACCCCCACTGTGTCTGGTGGATCTGATCTGCGGTCTAGAAAAATCTGTCCAATACAGCGACAGGAAGAATGAAATGAAGCAGGGGTCAGAGGAAGCCCTGGGCCACACGAAGAACCAGTCCCCCTCCTGCATTTTTTTTAAGATTTTATTTTTTTAAAGATTTTATTTATTTATCTGAGAGACAGAGCATAAGCAGGGGGAGGGGGAGGGGAGAGAGAGCAGCAGGCTCCCCGCTGAGCAGGGAGCCTGACACAGGGCTCGATCCTGGGACTCTGGGATCACGACCTGAGCCGAAGGCAGATGTTTAACCGACAGAGCCACCCAGGTGCCCCTTCAGATGTATTTTAGAGAGAGAGGGAGAGCGTGCACACGCCAGCGCGGGAGGGGCAGAGGGAGAGGGGAAGAATCCCAAGCAGACTCCACGCTCAGCTCGGAGCCCAAGGCGGGGCTCGATCCCACGACCCTGAGATCATGACCTGAGCTGAAACAGGAGTCAGACGCTTAACTGACCAAGCCACCCAGGCTCCCCCTCACTCCCCCTTTTTTAACATGTGCTCCTCCACCTTCAGGGCCGGCATTACCTTCAATACCACCGTGGCAAGCTCATGTCCTGGAATGACAATGAATTTGGCCACGAGAGCTGCACGGCAGACCTCATGGTCCACACAGCCTCCCAGAGGTTAAGAGCCCTGGCCCCTAACCCTGGCAACAAGCTTGCACCTTTATGGAGTCCCTGTTCCAACTCTGTCCCCAAGACACTGAGAATTTCCCATCGTCTGCACCAGGGGTTCAAAACTGGGAGTGTGTGTGTGGTTTTGCTCCCTGCAAGGGACGTTTGGTAACGTCTGGTGATAGTTTGGTTGTCCAGACGGGCTGGTGGGGGGTACGCACTGGCATTGAGCGGGCAGACTCTGACAAGGCTATCTAACATCCTACAGGGCACAGGATGGCTCCCACTGTCCCCCCAGAGAATGACCCAGCCCCAAGCGTGCTGAGACCGAGAAACTTCTATGCGGTTCACAGCCCAGGCCCCTGAGGAAGGGGAAGGCCTTGGGCTCCTGTCTTCTTATCCTCATCCATCATGCTGCCATGAAGTCCACGCCATGCACATCGGGGCAGGACTGGGAAGGAAGGGATGGGGAGGAAGGCTGAGAACACAAGGTTGAGCAGGAAGGCAACTCGGAAGAAACTGTGGGATGTGGTGGGCACTTTGTTTTTGCTCACAAGTCCTGCCGAAGCCCCTCACGTTTACACTTCGTTGGAAACCTGGGGGATATTTTGGCTGGAATGTTCCCTCAGGCTCATCTCATCCAACTCTCGTAATTCAGAGGCGAGAAAATGGCAGAGCAAACAGCCCAGAGGGGCCGGCTGGGAGCGGGGTGCCCCGCGCTAACCCCTCCTTCAGGTCCCGAGGAGGAACAGGCTTCCAGCAGCTCTGCGGAGTGGCTCTCCGTTAAGTGGCGCATCCGACCACAGGCCCCCCTGCGTGGCCGCCCGCTGACCATGGAGCTGCCCACCCGCCCCACAGCCCAGACTCCTGTCAACTACCCTGTCAACTGGTTTTCGAATTGGCAAACGCAAGTACATTCCAGGGAAACCAAAGAGCTGCCTGAGTCAGTCCTGCCTTCCTCCTTTCCTGAAGCCGCACCACACAGGCGGCACTCCCAGCCCCAGGACAGGAAGCAGCCGGCCTCCCCTCGGCCCGTGGCCCCCAGGCAGGCAGGTGTGTCCGGCAGCTGGGATCCTGGTGCCACCACCTGCCTGGACTTCTGGTTTACACTGACATGCACCCCGGGGTCTCTCAGCTCGTCTCCGTGGGAGCAGCGATGGACAGTGGGGTCTGCGCTTCTCAGACAGACTCCAAGCTCACCCTGGGAGTAGCCCAGGGGCTCCAGTGTAGTCTAGACTGACTGGGGAGGAGATGGACGACCCCCCACCCTGGGTCTCCCCGTGGCCCGGTTGTCACAGGCTCTTCCCCACAACACATCTTGCAGGAGTTCAGTCTCCAAACCCCCGAGACCGTGAAGAGGGCTGGGCTCCAACAATCCCCCAAATCTGCAGGAATGCAGATCAGCGGTCCCCTTCCTCTTTATAAAATCAGCCTCTGTGTGGATTGTCCTCAAAACCAGGATTCTTTAAAAGGAGTCACTTCTGGATGCTTAACAGCTTGATCAAGAAATTAATTGGGGGCCGGCGGAGTGAGACGGGGAGGACAGCACACGGAAGTAGGTATCTTTGTATGGAGCCTTTTTATTGAGATTTTATATACGCAACTTATCAACACAGGAAACCGGCCTTGCTGCTCCGAAGTAGCCATGAAAGATGGTGATACCAAGTGACAGCACGTGCCCCGCGCAGGGCGGGTGACCGCAGGCGCGGAACGGCGTCTCCCGTGGGCGAGGACTTCAAACGTGCACTAGTAAGTGTATACTGAGAGAGGGTTACACACCTCCACGGGCACAATCAACGTGAAGAGAGATCAAAACAAATGATAAGTTCATAGGTACAATATCTAGATTTACAAGGTCTAATTCACCGGCTTCACCTTGTAGAGCAACGCAAGAGAGAAAACGGCTTTCTTTCTTTAAGGGCGTGACACTCGGCCAAGAATATAGTGACTCTGTTGCCACGTTGCTGGCTACCCAGTGAGGAAGACAGGCAGGGAGAAACGTCAGCACGTGGGGAGGGACCCCCTCTCCCGGGGACCGGTCGTTCTGGTTCACAGAAATCCTTAAGGGTCCGTCCGCTCAAAAGTAAGACCTCTGGCAAAGTTTTAAGTACGTACGAGGGCATTTGGCTTTCTGACCCCATTTTCCAAACCCTTTTGAAACAGCGATGCGGTGGGCCGCGGGGAAGTCACGTTCCAAGGCGCTCCTCCCGGAAGCGGGGTTTTTAAACACAGCTGGCCGCCTGTAACCAGTGCTGAGGACCGACCTCCCGTGTAGTACTTGATAAATCCGGCGCCACGGCTGAATCTCGGGGCGGCGGCAAGACGGATTGCTTGGGGGATCTGGCACAAGCGGATAGGGAACGACCCTCGGTGGGCGGCTCTCGGCTCCCGGAGGAGAACGACCCGGGGGGACGTCTACCGGCTCCGCTGGCTTAGACGGTGCCACGGCTTTAAAACTGACATCAAGAGGGAATCCCCCCCGGAGTGTGTTACTGAGATTCTTTCATAATGCAGCCAGTCTGGAAGCAAGCGTTTGGGGGCACCTGTCAACCAGCAGGCGGCCTCCTGAAGAGGTAGATGAAAGTGGTATTTCATGGCAAGTGTGCTGTCCGATGTCACCTAGGAAGTGCACACGCCTCTCAGCACAGCCCAGAGGATAAGCTTTTGTTGCAAATGGTCCATGGGGGGGGGGACACGGGACATTCGCCGCACGTGGCTGTGTGCATTATTTCCACTTTATTTTACGAAACACAGACAGGGCTGCCGTTTCTTTAAATAACAAACTATACAAATAAAAAGGAGCGGAAAGAAGGAATGTTTCTAACGAAAACAAACATAAGGATTCAATAAATAATATAAAATGCTTTTGTGCTAAAATAGAACTCTGTTTTTTAATATATATCTATGTGTGTATGTAGTTCAGCAATCTTTGTTACTCAGAAAAAGCCAAATCTATTGTAATTAGTTAAAACATAGAAAAATACGATTTCACAATAGAACTTAAAAAATGGCCAGTGTTTAGCTTATAAACCACATATAATATATACATCATGGAATAGAATCATCTGAGACACAGGGAATTAAATTTCAAGTCCTTTTGTAATTATGAGTGCACGCTTAGAAATAGTTCTCCATTCCCTACCCTTACATGAAAGACACTGGATATTAGGACAAAATACAATTCGGAAGCAGAGTTACCAGTTTTCAGGGATGATTCTGAGACTGTGGTATTGGGGAGTTTACTGTAAGAATGGGAATTGCTGAAACTTTCAAAATGCAGTTTTTGTTCCTGTAGGGTTTTGATGAAACGCATGTACTGTTAACTCATTTTCTGCAGTGAGTGTGTGTGTGTGCGTGTGAGTGTGTGAGTGTGTGTGTGTGCTTCAATAAAGGTCATTTAACATTTGGGGTGCTGCACTTACCGACCAGTGCTCCCCCAGCCGTGTCAGTGACTGGCCGGGCATCGGGCACCTTGGGGAGAGGATCCCCGTCCCTCGGCTATAAGAGCAGGTCCGTTAGTCTTTGAGGGTGAAAGAAATCTCAAGCCCGTTACAACTTGAGGAAATCGTATTATTCCAGAGTTTGACTCTCATTACTTCAACAGGAAAAGAGCTCTTTTTTAAATGTGGCCTGGGTCAAAAGGAAAAAAAAATCATATTCGTATGAATTTAAGTAATTGATGAATTCAAACCTCTGGAGTCAACCTTTCCTCGGAGGGAAAAAAATTTCAAAAATTTAAACTCTTAAAGCTCACTCTGGAAGTGGGCACGGCTTACACTGCAAGCCGGGTACCCTTATCGTGGGGAGCCTTACTGCCGTTGCAGTGGACGTGTGACAAAGGTCTGTGGCTGGCCACGGGGCCCTGTGGGCGGCCACCCAGCCCCCACGCCTGGCCTTCCCGGTGGCTGCGAGGTGCGCACTGACGGGGGGCTAGCTCTGGGAGGGTGCAGGAGGGCGTGCAGGGCCCTGATGGAAAGCCAATGGCCTCTTCATAAGTCCAGCGGCTCCATAATCGAAAATAAAGTGACCAGGTCTCACAATCATTACTATTCAACCGCCTGTTGTAAGGAGCAAAGAATCGGCCAACTTTAAAACTCAGTCATTTCCCTGGTATAAAGGGAGTGATTTTTTTACCTGCAAGTTAAGGCCTTCCTTCCTTTCCCCATTTCTACCACTCTTCTTGTCTGAGTGACACCCGCTCCACCTGCCCTACAGCCCACGGCCCCCCAGCCACCGCCTGTCACAGACTCCAATGAAGCCCACCTCCTCTCCGGCACAAAGTTGTCAGTCCTCAGGGGTGCAGGGGAGGTAATTCATCAGGCGTCTCCGAACGATCCAGAAACACCTCCCTGAATGACATTACTGAGAAGAAAAAAATCACGTACGATTAAGTCCTACAAAGTCAGTCTTCTCCTAACACCAGCACATTTCAAAGTACCTTTCATAGATTTACATCCTGCGAAAAAGGGTCTGACTTTGAGACTCTGGCTTTCTTCTTAATGTGAAAAATCAATTCCATCGAAAAGTCACACGCTCTACTAAATTGGCCCAACTACAAATGCCGAGCGAAATTTCTCAAACCGTCAAAGACCACACTTTGATCTTTTTCATGGAGTTAAAGCTCTCTGTCAATGGGTAAAGGACATTTTGTAATGGCCAGTGAGGGCCTTAAAACAATTGTTTCTGGTATCCATATGGCGTATTTCAAATCGCACGTCAAGCTAGATCAGCTTCAAACAGATGATTGCGTGTTGCTGTTGCGGGCTCTCCTAAGCGGGATGCTTGCTTTCCTCCACACATGGCCCCTCTTTTTCCACACAAGGTTTGACACTGTGGCGTCCATGAATTGGTCAATCTGAGGCATGAGTAGCGAAATACTTGCATTAGCAGCGAAACAGCTAACTTTGAGAAGTTTTGCTGACAAATCATACTTAAACACGACGCGGAAGGGGAAAGCACGACTCCCAATGCCATGAAGGGGCAAATGCAATGGAGAGGATATGTTCGCTCAGAAAAATAACCTTGGATTCACGAAAGTTTTTAATACCTTCCATATACGTTGTAGAGCAGCTTAAAGTCATCTTTATTTTTAGACTTTGCTTTATTAATTCCCTTGATTTATGAAGTCAAGACATTATAACTTTATACAAAATAGTATCAACTTTATCTTCTCTGAGAAAACGGGTGCTGAAGTTTGTCCTTTTTCATGGTCGGAGCATGGAAGGGTCAACCATCTAGGAATGAGGTAACACTCTCAAAACCTTCTGAGACAGATCTCTAGAGCACTGGCCTTCTCTGGCCACACAGGCACAAGGTGCTGGCACAGAAGGGGCCAGAAGCGTCTTCCGTGGGGCAGCGGGCACGCTGGCTCTATCAGACGGCTTCGGGGACAAGTGCGGGTACCAGACTTGCCGGACGGGACCCCAGCACTTGAAATTAGGCTTGATTTTCCAATTCACGCTTCCTTTCTAAAGGACAGACTGACCTCCTGCTCTACTCCAGAACAAAGATGGTGTTTTTCAAAGAGCTGCAGGTCGGCGTGCTAATGCCCTGGGTGGGCAGACCCTGAAGGAGTCCGTGTCCTTCTCAACAGGAGGGCCTTGGCTCTGCCCGCAAGAGGCTCGGGGCGCAGAAATTCCCAACCTATCAATGCTGAGCGATGGGAGCCTGCGATGGGGCTGAGGACAGCTGGACAGTTGTCATTAAGCAAGGCCACGAGGCACGCAACCTTTATGAGGAACAACTACTTTTCTGTTGCTCGTGGTTTCTTAAAAAACCGGAATGTGAACACCATTCTTCCCTTTTAAGCCAGGGGAAGAGGCATGTGCGGAGTGCCTCTGTTCTCCTGTACGGGGAAGAGCAGAGGAGGACGTGCGTGTTGACTTAAACCCCAACTGGGAGTTGAGACGGATAGTGCCCCTCCAGATTTCTAGTCCAAAGTGACCCCTGTGAAATAAAAAACTCTCAGTAATTGTCTTCCAAACTCTCAAAATACAACTTCGTTAAGAAGTACTTACTTTCCCAACAAACCCAGGGCACAGAGATCCGGAACCACTAAAAACATCGAGGGCAGGACGCAGATAAGGGTGATGTTATTTATACTGTCAGTCGTTAACTTAGAAACATACAAGATTGCACTAAGAATAAGACAAATACGTGGACTTTAAAAATTATTGTTATTATTTTCAGTCTGATGACAGAGAGGACTTCACTTCACTGGGAAACACACTGGTTCTTATAGCCCAGCATTTATTTGGGCCGTGAAAAGGGCACAGAACCACCTGTGGGGGGAGGAGAAGATGCCCCGGGATTAGGCGACCGGCCTTTCCGCCCCACTGCTGTCACGGCATGGGACGACCCACCTGGGGCCAAGTACCACCACTAATGACAGGCGAAGGATAACACGAAACTCAACATACAGGGTTAACTCATTTCAACACATTCATTCTTCAGCATTCTTCTGTCAATAAAATTCATTTTAAATTATATTACAACGTGAAACAGAGCAATTCTTTCCTTCCTCTACACATCCATTACAGATATGTGTCCCGGGGGCAGGCAGAAGGAACCAGGATGACCGTGTCCCGTAACTGCTAATTGTTGGAGCCCAAGACAGACTCACCCCCAAGCGTCGTGCGCACCCGGACACATGAAAGTGTGATTTGTTTATCTGAAGATTTTTGAAAATCACTGTTGCCCTGAAGTTAAAACCCCACTGCCTGTCCTTCGGAATCCCTGTAAGCGTCCAACGGTCCACTGTTGAACACCGTCGGTGATGAGCGACTCCCAAGTCCTTGGAGGGCACGCTCCCTCTGTTCCCTGTCGAAGGCAGGCAGGTACCTGGTGGTACCCAAGGCAGGTACCCAAGGGCAACCTTCTCAGAAAACATCTTCAGCTCGCGACACGGGCCATCAAGAAGTCGGTGCTGAAGTGCACGGAGGACATGCACGCTGGCCTCCGGTCCCCCAGGAGCGCGGAGCGGACACGCGTGAGCCCAGCAGAGAACACGGGGTGGCGCTCGGGCCATCTGGCACCTGCCGCCACAGAGGGCTGCACTGCATCGTGGCAAGTCTAAGATGTGTCTGCTATCAGACATACAGACTGAAGTGATAAGGAGGAATCATCTCAGGCTCTAGGCTCACGTCGACCCAAACAGGTGTGTAGGAAAGGGAAAGAACTTCCGCTTGCTTCCTCAGTAGTTTCGAGCGTGGACAGAGGTCATGTGCAGGAGGCGCTCGGGAGGGGGGGGAGGCCGGCCCAGGGCCCGACCACGGTCACAGCTCCTGTCAGGAGCACCTCGGCGTCCTGGGTCCTCCCAACCGTGAAGGGCCCCAGGGACAAGTGGACCGAACCTCTGACCCCCAGACTTCTCCAAAAGGCTCCAGCTCCAGAGCTGAAAACCCCCAGTACGGGCTTCCTTGAGGCCCCGTCTCCCCAGGACCCTCCTGGCCCAGGCGTCAGAGGCCGTTGCTGTTCCTGTGACAGAGGGGAGGCTTGGAGAGCTCCACCATGCTGGACCGGGACTTGTTGAGGAACTTGGGGGCGCGGCGCAGCAGTCGCTGAGCCTCCGTGAATGTCTCGGTCAGCTCCTTCTTCCACTGCGCGAACTCGGGGTCGCTCTACATGGACACACAAAGGGACAAGTCGCAACCTCTGGAAACGGCAACGCCCCACGGCTGCCGCGCACCTGCGGCCTCCTGTGTGGGTAGGGCCAGGCAGGCAAGCCCTTCAGGGGACCCCCTGCGCTCCACCCGGAGAAGCACTGCCCGCGATCCGTTCAGAGACTGCCTCCGATTTCTGATTTCTAGAACAGCTCAAGTCCACACAGGGATGCCTGGGGAGCGGTTCGGACCGACGAACAGGCACCTCACGTGTGCCGTGGAGGGACGATGTTACTAAGCACACATCTCGGCTATGTCTCTCTAAACACGCTCTTGTGCACGCACACGCTCGTGCACATTCACACACACCCCCGCCCCCCACCCACGTGTACACACACATCCTATACATACACACCCTTGCACAACCCCACCCACATGCACATACGCACCCCCCGCACCCCCCCACGCCTACCTATACCCTACCCCACCCACACGGGCACATCCACACACACCCACACCCCCTACACACGTAACCCCCATGCACACCCACCCACACCCACACACATTTAACCCCCATGCACGCCCACTCCACCCACTCCCCCCACCCACATCCTATACACACACACCCCAGTGCCCCACAGGAATTAAATTTGGGCTATAATAGAACTTTGGAGAGAGAAAGATGCCATCTCCCCTGAAAGAAGTCACTTTGGTATCTTGTGTTTAAACATCCAAGCCCCAACCTCGAACATGATGGAACATAAGAACTGGGAGATTCGCTAACAGGTCCCCACTGAACGCTGGACAAAGTTTCCAGATGGGCAATCGGGTTATTCCATGTACTTCCTCTTCCGCCATTTCCTGCCATTCCCTTCTGGAACAGGAACTACGGATTTGCCGAGACCCTTGTACCCTGGGGCTGTCCCACTCAGTAAGTGGCACAGCACGGGTTCAAGAACCTGTCCCACACCGAGGCGGCCGCCTTCACGGGACAGGTACACAGCTGCTCTGACTTGCGCTTAGGGGAGAAAGTTATTTAAAAACCCAAAAAACTTACCTCACATTGCAAGACAAATTGCTTCCCTCCTTTTATCCTCAACAAAATGCACTTTCTGTCTTTAATCTGAGTTTCTTCCACAGACAGAATCTGTTCCATTGTCAGTAAATTTTGCTAGCCATAAAAAAAAAAGATAAATTACTTCACATTATTTCCCAATTTCTTAAGTTAAGTTAATAAGTAATACGGAAGGGGCGCCTGGGTGGCACAGCGGTTAAGCATCTGCCTTCGGCTCAGGGCGTGATCCCGGCGTTACGGGATCGAGCCCCACATCAGGCTCCTCTGCTATGAGCCTGCTTCTTCCTCTCCCACTCCCCCTGCTTGTGTTCCCTCTCTCGCTGGCTGTCTCTATCTCTGTCAAATAAATAAATAAAATCTTTAAAAAAAAATAATACGGAAAACTATCAGCTTAGAAAAAGTAAAAAAAAAAAAATCAGCCTTCTCCTTTCTTTGATGATATTTTAGAAGTGAGGGGGAATGGCTACGAAGGGACACGCACAAAATTCAAATGATGACATCTCGAAGGAAAGGGGAAAGGACAGAATGTCTCTGTAAGACAACAGCACAGCTGTTCCCTCAACACAGAACTGATTTGTGAATGGCCGTGACTCGCACGTGTCCTTTCTGTGTCGCACGCTCCTCTGAATTCTACGGACCGAGGTGTGAGGAAACAGCGCAGTGCTCTATGACTTACATGAGCAAACGGGGTGTGGCTGAGATCCTGACACGGCAGCTCGGTAAAGGCCTGGAAATGCTGGCTTGTGAGCTAATGATATTTCGAAAATATCAAAGGATGCTATAAATACAGGCGACATCCTTAAAAGATGGTCACGCCAGGTCTAGAACATGACTGCTTACGGCGAATGCCATAGTGGCGTGAGTACCTTACCATTTTATGTTTTTTCGGATAAATACTCCAGGACTCCTAAATGAACGACACCACCATCATAAATGCTCACGGTTTCTGTTTCCTGATTTATATGCACTAATCCAGCCATCCATCTACATTAGGCAGCTCTCGAATAGAACACCGAACGCTGACTTTTAAAACCAAGCTAACTTACTGCATCCCATGTTGAAAAAAAGGAAGATTTTCTTTTTTAAGTTTTCAAATATCCTGAAAAGTGCGATAATTTCCTTTCAACGCGCACGATGGTCACTGTCCCGTAGACAGTAGACTACAGTTGGCCCTGGGACAACACGGGTTTGAACTGTGGGGGTCCACTTCCACAGGGATTTTTTTTTCCCCGGTAACACAGTACAGTTCTGTGAATGTATTTTCTCTTCCTTGTGATTTTCTTAATTAACATTTTCTTTTCTCTAGCTGACTCTATTGTAAGAATACAGTATATAAGTCATGTCACATGCAAAGCTGTGTTAACCCACTGTTTACGTTATCAGCCAGCCTTCTGGTCAACCCAGGCTATCAGTAGTTAAGTTTTGGGGGGAGTCAAAAGTTACACATGGGTTTTTGACTGCATGAGGGGCCAACACCCCTGACCCCTGTGTTGCTTAAGGGCCAACTATAAATGCATAATATGCGCAGGGACACTTATTATCTGGAAATATCATATATTCTATAATAATATATAATGAATTATAATTGGGGTGCTGAGTTCATATATTTATAAAATATGATATATATTATATATTGCATAGTATATAATACTTACTAGCACCCGAGTTACAACCCAGGACCTCCAAAGAGACTTATCAACAGCAATTCGGAGCCTAGATGTACTAGTCTGAGGAAATGACTCCCATGGCACTAGCAATGGTGAGAAGTCTTGTTTATCTGAAAGGGATGTGCTGTGCAGTGGCAATCACTCATAATTAAACAGCAACTTTACCAATGGGGATTATTATTTTTATTTTTTTCAAGGATTTTATTTACTTTTTTGAGAGAGAGAGAGAGCATGCAAGTGGGGGAAGGAGCAGAGGGCACAGGAGAGGGACAAGCGATTCCACACTGAGCGTGGAGCCCGACATGGGGCTCGATCCCACAACCCTGAGATCATGACCCCAAGCTGAAACCAAGAGTTGGATGCTTAACAGACTGAGCCACCCAGGCGCCCCTTTACCAAGGGTATTAAAACACACGTTCCAGAGTCAAACAAACAAGATTAGAGCTCACTAGTTTCTATACTTCTCACCACCAGACAACTGATGGGCAGTATCCTGACACATTCAAGACATCAACTATGTTTTTGACATTTGGAACCACTGCCCTGCTTCCTTGGCCCCAGAGGACTAGCCATTCCCACCCCAAGAGCAGAGGCATGCCCTCTACTTGGGTCACCACCTCTGGACAAGCCCTCCGCTCCCCACACAGTAGGTGCTTAATAAATGCTGCCTGTCTTGCTTAGAGGGACAGTGCAGACTAGAAATTTCTTCTCATCTTGTTCACAGACATTCGCTCTCGAGAAAGGACTTGAGGAGGCAGTGGTATCTTCCTGCCTGTGGTATGGAAGTCACTTTCACTTTTCCAACAAAACAGAGACCAAAGGGAGTGTGGTTTGGCGACCTCCGCTCTGCACCCAGCATCGCGGCTTACATCACTTAGCTCATTTCATGTGAGCCTGACGAGGTGGGGGGGGGCCACGTGAAGGGGAGACTGAGCACAGGCAGACCCACAACTGTCTGGCCGTGTCGTGGACGCCAGACCTTCTTCTCTGAGCCCTGGATTCAAGCGCCTCTACAGGTCTGACTCCAAAGTCCTGGATTTTTTTTTTTTTAAATCTCTTTTGATCTCCCCGACTACCCTTCAACCTTCTTCAAACCTGTTTTGACCTCACGTTCTATTTTCAGATGTTACAAAATCCTTCTTTGACTCTAAGTTTAAAAGTTAGAGTTTGAACACCAAAATCTCACTGGCACAAGTTGAAATAGATAGTCAGAGCTTAGTGGGGTATTTTAGAAGACGTGCCAGCCACCCGAAAGAGCCACGTGACACTGAGGACGCTGCAGGTCTGTGCTGGGAAGGCCGCTTCAGACTTACCCGGGACTCTCCCTCTCCTCTCCATTCAAGTCTATTTGGAAAGAGGTAAAAATACCGACGCTGCCACTGAGTCAGAAACGGGTTCCCCAGCTTCTGCATGTACCCGTGCATGATACAGTCCTTTCCCAGAGCGTAATCTGAGCAACATAAAATAACCACAGATTAAATGGGCTCGGGCCCAGATGGTCTCTGTGCTTCTCAGAAACAGACAAAAAAAGAATGACACGCTTTTTGGAAAAACCAAGTTTCTACGAATGGAGCACGTTATGCAAACCATTACCTCAAGTTCTGAGACCCAGGTGAGCTGGGGATCGGAAGAACAGATCTCTGCTAACATACTGAACGGCCGTTTCTCAATATTTGGCCACATTCGTGATGGTCCCTTCTGGCTCAGAGAGGGCAGGGGTGTGTTCCCAAACTATATTTTCATTATGCGTAATAACAGGAATTGGAGAATACAGAGTAATTCAATTCATGCTATGCCCAGAGTACCTTTGCCTTTATGTGGGACTGGCGTTCTCCCCTCAATCCCATAAGTAATCGTACAGGGCTTACCAAGCAGCAGAGGTAACAAACACAAGGCTGAAAACTGCTTATTCCTTAAGGCTCTATTCATCCCTCAAATACATGGCGACTTAGACAGACTGAGCTAAACTGTACTCATGCTGAGTCCCGATCATATTATTAGAGTGAAGTCTGTTTTTTTGTTTTTTTTTTTAAGGTTAATTTTAAGTGGCTGGCTCTGCTTTCTTTAAAGGCTTTGGAGACCATGCTAAAAATCATTCTTTCACTCCTCCCCTCATTCATTCAACAGCTATGAAGGGCGCGCCCGGTGCTGGGCAGGTTCTGGGCGCTCTAGATTCAGCAGTGCCACCGGACGAGAGACAGAACCCCTGCCCTCAGAGAGCTAACATTCTACTAGGAGACCCAGACAGCAAACAGAGAGGAGGGAAAAGAACCACGGAGGGAGGGGACAGGTGATCGGGTGGGCTCCCCGGAGTTGTCGTTTTAATGCAGAAGTGTTTACACGGCTTAAGTACACGGAGGGTAGACGCCTTGCAGGTTTACCTCAGAGACCTACGCCTGGACCGTACTGTTCTGTAAGGTGACTCCCCAGATCTTCAACAAGAGCCCGGGATGCCCAAATCAATCACTGACATACGAAGCCATATTCCTTAATTTGCCAGGTGCTCTAACTGCGGCTCTAATTAAAAGGATACACTTCGGTAAGGTCACGAAGGTTTACCTAATTTTTTCTAGGTCCAATTTGTCAAGATTCTAGCGACATCACGGCCCTCCCTGGAGCAAATGACCATTGACGTGCTTTCCCTTGAAAAATTTGCTACGGCCAACAGTCCAGAGTGATGTCAATGGATGGGCTGTCTAAGGAACAACTTAGACATGGAGCCCCTCTCCCAGCAGAAGGGAGGTGAGCACGGTTACCGGGCCGCGCTGTTCCCCTGGGGCACTCAGGCAGCTTAAACGTAAGGATGGATTCCTCCATCCGGGCTCGGGCACACATCTCTGAGCAGGTGATAAACGCTGCTGGGAACTGATCCACACGACCGACCAGCCTGTATCAAGCTGCCCCACATTCAAGTAACTTGTTAACACAAGGGGATGGTTCCCGGTTGGTCGCTCTTATTACATAACGCTAACCTCAGGAAAGTCTATGCCTAGAAGTAAAGCGGATGATATCATCATCATCAACCACAGTACATTTAAATATCCAGGATTCATTAAAATCTTAGGAAAATCGAGAGCGACAACATTTGGTGAACCAAGAATGGCCGACTGGTTTAACACCCGATGTTATGCACTCCACTTTGGAAATCCCAACAGGGCACTCAAATATTTTAAGTAAAAATGTGGTTTGGCAACTCTTTGGTGCTGTTTGTAAAATAAATGTCATTATATCCATTTATAGTTCCGGACAAGGGACCCGCATGCTAAGTTCCTAACCAGAGCCAACCACTACATACTTTGCGGGGCCCGGTGAAAAATGAAAATGCAGGCCCCTTGTTCAAACATGATTAAGAATGTCAAGGCGGTGACAGCAGGGCGTTCAGCCCAATGGGGTACCCTATGAGGTGGCCCAGGTCACACACCCATGAAGCCGGGCCTGCTCCTGGCACGGTAATACTCAGTCATCAAGGAAGACACTTGCCAACTTGTTCTAGACGTTCCAAGATCAGAGGACACACTGACACCCTACTACTGACCACCTTAATTTATATGTTGACTGAAGACTCGGAAATATTACAGTCAGCTTTTCCAAGCCACAGACCACTATTTATGGCGTACCCCCTACCACCCCTGGAAAGTACTTTACGACCCAAATACTCTTCCGGCTTGACAAGACGTTTTAAAAAATACATCGCGTTGAAAATATTTTGAGACACGCTGGCTATTTTACCTTCTTCGTGTCCAAGTTGCTTATTTTTAGCTCTCTTTCTGGCCTCGATTTTATCCGTGTCTGCGTTTACTGCTTCGTAAACTGTTCCGGCTACTTCCTGCTGCCAGCGCTCGGAGATCACCAAGGGGAAGTTCTTGTAGAGATCTTGGTCGCAATCAAGAAGCTGATTATTTTAAGAGATCAAGACAGTTATGATTTAACATACTTAGCAAGGCAACAGATTCAGAAGTACCCTAACTGTACGTGGGGAGATCACTGGGTGACGGCCTGGTCGTTGGCATAAATGTCTGCTCCTGATAACCAAGGAGCCCCACCAACGTGCTAACTGACAGCACCTCACGTTCAGTCCCGCGTCAGGGGAGATTCAGCCCATTCTCTCATACCATCTCTTACGCCATCTTCGTTACGTATCTGCCAATGAAGAACTTACACGTACGGGGCTTTACTTAGAGTATAAAAAGATCCGACAACAAAAGTCAGTGTCGATGATGGCAAGGAGACTCTATTTGCAAAAGTAGGAAATTATATCCCGTACTTTTAAAAACAATGAAAAGGGAGAAGGTGGGAGGGTTTTCTCACCACCCTCGATTCATCTGAAAACTGAGATGAGCAGAAGGGAGAGGAGGCTGAATTTTCCATTCATTCCATGAACCTTCCAACCTTCCACGAACCCAGGGTAACGGTGCGATCTGATGGGCAACCACGGAGCCCGGGAGACGGGGAGGTTAGGAAACTTCACCTTTAAGAGGCACTGGAATAAAAATTACACTTAATGATAGCATTTCTCTTCCACACTATTACTCAAAACCCTCCATTCTTCCCCCTGAGCTTAAGAGGCCACACTCTGAAAATGAGCAAAGAAAATGATTTTATGCCTTTGAGCTCCAGTTCTGTGGCAGAAAGGTGAGTGATCTCACCGAAAGAGAAGAACACATCTGTCATTCCAAAGCACAGATCTCTTTAGAAACTCGATTCACTTGCTCCTTTGCCTGAGAGATAAGTATTGGATAGATATTATAACAGGCAAGTTATTTACAAGAAAAAGAGCAAGAAGAGGGACTTGCCCCCAAGACTTCAGCAAATCGATGAAACACGGAGGGCTCTCCACCTGCCCTTCATGACCTGTTACGATCAGGTGTTGATTTTAGGATCACTTTGATTCACAGAGCCTCCCTTTCCTCTTCTGGCTTCCTTCAGAAGCCCAGGCTGAGCTCAGAGCTGAAGTCCTCCGTGGCTCAGAGCATGAATGCTGGAGGCGCGTGCCCAGCCACGTGTGTGTGTGTGTGTGTGTGTGTGTGTGTGTGTGTGTGTGTGGTGGGTGCTGGTGAAGCAGGCCAGGGGGCGCCCTGTGATCAGGGCCACTGGGACAGATTCTGAAGTGTTCGCCATAAGTAAAAACAGACTCCTTTCCAAAGCATTGCTCAGAAAGGGCCAACTCTGCTTTGTATACAAACCGTCCTACTTTCTAGAATTTCAGAGACTCTTGACTTTTTAGGACTTAGCGTAAGTTGGTAAAAATGAATAAAACAAACAAACAAAAATGAATAAAACAAAGAAGAAAATTTGTACTTAACTGAGGTGAGCTTTTTTTTTTGTTTTGTTATTATTTTCTAAAGAATAGTGTATTATTTGAGCTGCTTTTTTCAAGATAAAGAATACAGGGTTTCTTAAGCTCAGACCCTCTAGCTGGACTAGGCTGTGCCGGGGTCCTCACTTCCTGCTGGACCCCTGGCCACACGCCCCCTCTTGCTCTGAGCGCGCTCACCCTCAGCTCTCGGTCACGAAGAACAAAAACCACGTTGACAGAACCTCCCAGCTTAAGCATGGACTACGTGCCAGGAGGCTTCAAGCGGCTCTCTCTTCTACCCCAGAGAAATGTGGGAGTCAAAACCAGTCACAGGTGACAAAACCAAGGCACGAGAAGTTACCTGAAGTCACTCAGTAAGTAAGGGCAGATTTGAGCCCAGCCTGTCTGACTCCAGAGCCTTGATTATGGTTTACAAAATTTAAAGTAACCAGAAATCTCTTTTTAACATCAAAAATGTCTGTGGGCTCCCACATCACAGCCGTTTTATTTTTAGCACCCTATCGTGGACAGCAGTGCCTCTGATGACAAAATTCTATTGTGACAACAGTAATCCTTTTAAGTGACTTTGTAAATGATCTTTCCCCAGAGCACGGCTGGACGGCGGTACTTACACGCCTAATGCGTGCTGTCTGTCCGGGCTGCAGACCACGCCTGGTGGCGCGCACGTTGGGGTGCTGGGCACGCTGCGGTCCCCTGGGCGAGCCACTGCACCAGACCAGAGAAGTGGCCTTGGCCCTCTCCACTTCCCCTTCGCCTCAGCTTCCCCTCCTAGGAAGCTGGTCCTGGAAGCACCCGGATAGCCCCTCCTTCCTGACACCGCCAGTTCCAAGCAGCTGCCAGTCCCGGGTCCCAAAGCACCTGGCCTCCTCGTGGCATCTCTGCAGCTTCCCCCCTTCCCAGCTGCTCACCCACCACTTCTGTCCCCAGGCCCCGTCGGTTCCAGTTCTGTGTGTCCCTAGCTACAGTCCTCACAGGTGTGTGCGCTGACAGGGCTGCAGCCTTCTGGAGGGGGAGCTGCTTGGTAGGAAAAGTGAGGGGGGGGCTTATACAATCGGGGTATAACGAGGCAGCTGAGAAAAGATGGGGAGGTCCTGGGGGACGCTGAGAAGGTGGGGGCAGATGTGAGCCTGACATGTATTGACACACTCTGACTTAGCAGCCTGAGGACGACGATTTGCCCTCATGACTCACCGTCTGTAATTATGCCTTGTCTACCGGGAAACATAATAATATGAACAAAAGTTTGAAAAACACAGAGGATTATATAAAAAAAAACTAAACCCCACAGAGATTATTTTACTTTTGATTGACAAATGCAAAATGATTCACGCTGTTGGCTGTTTTCATCCTAACACAGAGAGATCTGAATACTTAAAAGGATTGAGACGGCTGGCTCTTCGGCACAAGGCAAAGTCTGTTTGCTGTCACACAGTTGTTTTTCTCTGCTTCATATACGTTCCAGTTCTATTTCAATCGCAGATATATCCAAATCCGTAAGAAACTGACCACTTACCAGTTTGTCAAACATAAAACGATTAGTCCACAGAAAGCTTTCATCGTTTCTCATTTAGGTCCTTGAATTCTACATTCTTCAAACGTGTAGGTGTTCACTGGTAAGTTACAATCCACAAGCAGGCCAATGCTAAGATAATCACTCAGTTTGACTGCCAGTAAGAAATCCGCCCACCCTCCAAAACACCTGCAGGCGAACATCATACGTGTACCTTGATGCCTTTGGTATCCTCTTCATCAAATGAGCCAATGTCAAAGGCGTCGGCAGCATTGACTTCTCCCCGGGGAGGAATCAAGGGTGGAGGGTACTGGAAGATCCAAAGACGCATGGTTCAGTTATCGGATCACCTTACGGCCCATCCCAACCTATCACTGTATAGTGAGGACACGGCGAGCACCAGCGTGCTGCACTGAGCATTCCGTCGAGCCCCTACACATCACAGTACATCTTTCACAGGTGAGCTGTGCACGGAACAGCCCTAAAAGAACACCCCAGCTTTTAGAGACACTCAAGGGGAAAAATGATTCACGTCCAAGGTCTTAAAGGATCAGTGAATACATAATGACAGCTCAAGACTGCACATCCCGCCACCTCAGCTTCAGGAACACACTGCGCGTCAGACAACGCCGCGCCGCATCGCACTTGCTAGGGCCTTAACGTGTGGCGAGGCCGGCGGGAGCGCTCTGTGCCCACAGAGGCGCCGGGCCGACGCCAGCGGAGCCATGGCCTGCGCTCTCCTTCAGCAGACCATCATCATCCCTTGACAGCTGGAGATGGTGCAAAAACGAATCCAAAGCGGATCGACGTTTTTATTTATTTACTTATATTTTTTTAAAGATTTTATTTATTTGTTTGACGGAGAGAGAGAGACAACCAGCGAGAGAGGGAACACAAGCAGGAGGAGTGGGAGAGGAAGAAGCAGGCTCCCAGCGGAGGAGCCCGATGTGGGGCTCGATCCCAGGACTCTGGGATCACACCCTGAGCTGAAGGCAGACGCTTAAGGACTGAGCCACCCAGGCACCCCAGGGATCGATGCAATTTAAAAAAACTTTAATTTGGGGGTGTTTTCTTGTACCAAAGGGAATATAAAAAAAATATCTTAAAATAAGGCAAGGGGTTCTGTTGATATCCAATCGTACTGATCCTTAAGTTGTGTGGTGCCAGGCTAGAAAGTATACGTAGACTTGTGACCCACGTTTCTTGTGCATTTCTATAGAGGTCTTTATGAAAATACAGTCACTGATTGAGATAGGAAGTCAAAAAGATGAGTGAAAGCTAAAAACATCTCAGTTATGTGGACGTTTGAATTAGGTAACAACTCCGTTTCAATATTTATTAATATATACCGCAGATATTTTGAAAACTTTTAAACTGGGGAAACAGAAGTTGGCCAGTAATGGCTGCCCATGGGTAGAAGAGAAAGAAGGTCTCGCCTCAAAGTCAGGGGAGCCTGGGGGCGGGGCCTGGGCCGGGGGCGGGGCCTG